>NC_137024.1:16723401-16766007 GCF_032717465.1 Coenobita brevimanus | reverse complement strand
GAAAGCATTATAATCAATCCTCTTTATGAACCCTTCATTTGCCATGAAGACTCCATTTCAACCCATTTATGAATCATTATTCTTCTATCCAGTATACAGTATAAGTGTGATCTCCTATATGTTATTGATATATTCTAAATAATGACATGGTTTGCTTAATATCATACACGAGAGCATTAACGAATCAAATACAGATGTAAACTGGAAGGAAATTGTGCCATAAGTTTTCCTAAGCTCACGAGAATATCTTCAGTTCCACATGTTGATTTACACCAATGAGGTGGCAGACAGCTTCCTGCATTACAAGAAGATTAATCACTTCATCAAACTTGAGGACATCATTTTTGCTTTAGTTTTTTCTCCTCGAGATTTTACATAACAACAAGGCGGCTTTTCCAACAACCCTACTGGTCTTAATTGTACGGTCTTGGTTTACCCTTTCAATATTAGAGAGCTCTTCCAAGTTAAATGAAATCGTCTGATTGTGGCATGAATTAACTGAAAGACGTCATCGTAGTGAAAAGGTTAATGGGCCACATTCACCATATGTGTCAGCCGAACCCCCTATGCCCATGGAATTGCAGTCTATTAACTACCGGTCTTAACCACAAATTGCCCCGTCTTTGTGACTGCAACCTACCATTTACACGTGATTTTGTCGCTGTGTTTACTAACTGCATTTTCCGTCATGGTATATTGGTGTCCAGTGGGTCATTACATCAGTGTGTGTGTGTGTGTGTGTGTGTGTGTGTGTGTGTGTGTGTGTGTGTACAGACGCCTGAGAGTTCTAATATTCCAAACGTTTCAGGGGACGGGCTGATTGGTTAGGTCAGATGGTTGGGGGATGGTAATTAGTTTATCAAGTTTCTGTGAGGCCTGGTAGTGGAATTTGGAGGTGGCAATTAGTGGGAAGAAATGACAAGTAATTTGCAGAAGGTGATTATCTCGCGGAAGGCAGGGTAGGGATGAGAGGATTTTTGCTGCCGATAAGAAAACCGAACTGCTGAATACACCAACTAAGCCGTAAACCATATCAAGGTTGAGCGCGTGTAGTTTAGTTCCCCTGCCATGCCAGGCACGTACTAATATCATGCCACAACACATACGCTGATACATGCATAAATGCATACATACTCATTTCAACAAATGGAATGCAAAATGGCCAACAGTCTCAGTGCATGGTAAAAACAAGTGCCAATTAAACAATAAACAAAAACTTAAAAAAAAATAATGTAATGAAGAAGGAAAACATATGATAAACAGAAAGCACTCCAGAGAGATGTGTACCTCCGGTAATACCATTGTCATTAGAAAGGATCCGGATCGGGATCCAAGCAGATATTGTGAGGGTTACATGGGATCCGAATCCGTCCCAAATTTCATTCAATTGTTCCATGACCCATGGCCCACTCATCCACAAAATTTGATTTGAAATTCATTAACTTTTTCGGAGATATCACACACTGGATCCGGATCCGGATCCGCCCCCAAATGTAACCAATTCTTTCTTGGCCCATGGATCACCTTTCCATCAAATTTAATTGGAATTCATTAAAACGTTTTGAAGATATCGTCTGGACAAACAGAGACACTGACGAAACTGCCATAGGCAGGGCGCTTGCCGGATGGAGACTGTCTGCTTAGTTTTCACCGGTGGGTAGGCTGTCATTTGGTGAAAATTTTTGCACCTCACTGTGAAACACATGATAGGTTTGAGGAAGCTAAAAATTTCACTGCCACGTGAAGCCTGACGTTTCTCTTCAATTTGCTACTTATGACTGACTACGATTTTGTCATTGATATGCTATGAAGATGCAAGTTTTGGACTGCGCTCGGATTGTGCTCTAAGTTTTGTTCTGATTATGTGTTCTGACTGTAATGTAACTATCCTCTGATTTTACTGCTTGTCTGCATGTCCAAGTTTCATGTTCTACCTGTATGCTCAAAACTGAATGTTATAACAGTTTCCTCTGACTGTGTGGCCTACGTGCGTGGGGAGAGTGTGCTGTGATGCTGTGATACAAGTAAGTGCTGCAGTAGTGTGGTCTGACTGCACTCTGGAGCTTTTCCCTTCCTGTATGAATGTTAATTAGTTCTCTCACGTGTGTCATATCTGAATATCAAATGCAATCATTCACACTGGCCCACATGATTATCCACCCAACTGAGTAGAGGGTAATTAATGAACCATCTATTTTGGCCATCACTATGAACCATCCACTCTAAGCATTTATTATAAAGTTAAATTAACCATCCATTCTACTCTGTCTCGTCAATCATACACTATTTGTCTCCCTATGAATAATCCATTCCATGTTCACTCTGAATCCACTACAGCCCTTCATTTGACCCTCCCATCCTTCTCAACCCACCCACTGAACCATTCCAGCTCTATCTACATATACGATCCATCCTATTCCTGCTCAGGGGATCATCCATCACAGATGTCTCTATGAATCAACCGTCTTAGGTCTGCCCATGAACCATCTACAGTTATTATCATTCCCAACAAAAAATCTATCCCAGTCATATACCTGACCAATCCATTATACCTTCTTTACGTACCTTTCATCCAATACTTCTAATAAACCATCAATCCTATCCATTCCCACGATCCATACACCCCAATCCTCCTCGAGACACCATCCATTGCAGTTCTTCCGATGAACTAGTCCTCATTACCTGACCCAGAAACCATCCATCAGACTCCTATACTAAACGTCCATCCAAGTTCTCCATTATATCAAATACAGATCTTTTTAGTAACCATCTATCCTGTCCCCGCCCATGGATGGTCTTCCTAAATTTCCCAACGAACGATTACCCCTGTTCCCTCTAAGAAACCTCCATCCCATTTCCTTCTATAGACCATTCAATTCAGTTCATTCTATAAACTATCCAACTTATTTTTCTCCAGAAACCATCCACCTATTGTAGTAAACCATTCTTCTTATATGTATCCACGAACTCTCCATTACCGCCTGCTCTTGAAGCTGTCACAATCCTCTCCGTTCGTCATCCAACAGTCTTTAGGTACTTTACCATCAAAGAATGAGCACTGAAATTGAAAACAACTGGAATCAGCCATGAAATATTTTACGAAATATTTCATCTGTGGCGAAAAAATACACCCTACGAATCATGAATTAATAGATTAGAGAGAACTGCAAAAATACAATAGATTTTACCCGTTGCTGGATATAAAAAGTAGACAGAATTTTAAAAGCTATTAAGTACCATTCATGTCGACGGCCAAATATTATGAAAAAGTACTCTATTATTATATATCAGTTTTCAAATACCCGCATATTAGCAAATACCGTGGTCAGAATATTTTTCTTCCATTTTCCACTACAACATTGTGGGGTCACATAAACCATTAATTTATCCTTTCCATACCAGAAGGTTGTCACAATCTGAAAATTATCGTCTGGTGGTAGTAATAAAAAAAAAAATGTCCTCTGGCTGAAAGGGTTAAATATGAGTGAGAGTTGTTTTTGATGCAACTGTTGTTGTGCTTCAAGCTTAACCCTTCAGTTACGCATTATCGTAATTAAAGAGACATTTCTCTTACTATACACCCTTGTAATACAAGTGGTTTCCCCTGAGCTGAATCAAATCGGGTGAGGGAAGCTAGAATAAAGTAAAGAATACGACATCGTGTTGAAGGGCTTAATTATGTAAGGAAGAGTTATTTTGTTGCATTTTACTGAGGTGGTTTGGCCACATGGAGAGGATGGGGAGCGAGAGAGTATGAGAGTGAGGTGGAGGGGGGGAGAGGGAGCGGGAGGGCAAGGATGAGATGGAGGGATGGAATGGAGAGATATATGAGAGAGAGGGGATGTGAGCTGGGAGCAGGGCAGTGAAATGGCAGGGGACAGAGCGACATCGAGGCGATTTGTTTGTGGTGGCAACCTCTTATGGGATTAAGACGTCTTGCAATAGATAGACAGAGATTATTGCTGCTGTTACCTCAAGTTTAATCCGTGCAGACAGAGAACGTCAGTTTATATCTTAGTCTTGCTATCAACAAACAATTGTTTTTCAGTTGTTGTTGTTTGTTTTTGTTTTTTTGGATACCTATAAAGTGATTAATGAAACTTATATCTGACCCCTCCGCCTGACAGCAGTGGACAGAGTATTATGGAAGACCTGTTTGCGGTCACCCCTTCAGGGATTAAGCTATCTGGCTAGTTTATAGGTAGAGGTGCAGTCAGGATTTCCGGGATTGAATGGTGAGTAAATGAGTGTGTCGCCCATTTCACTAGGCATGCTGTTGATAGTTCGCACTCTTTCATGATTTCTCTTACCTTGTTTTCTTGACCCTTCTTCACTCCATCCTTAGGTGGGAAACATTGGTACGATGATCATAAATGGTGACAATAATGGGAAGCTTAGGGGAAGTTAGGCTAGTCAGTTCATTGCAATCTCGGTAGTTATAGAGCAAAACAGCGGTGCACTACTAATAATCCCACATGGTCCAATATCTAAAACAGCATGTCCTCGTTATATTTAACTGAATACCGGTAATGTATTAACTCCCATCAAATAAGAAGACCCAGACACACACACACACACACACACACACACACACACACACACACACACACACACAATTATGATGCAGTCACAACTAGATGCAGACAAACAGTATAAATTGTGAGGAAGGTTCATCTTACGCCACGTCAGATATTGACATATGTATCATCGAAAACAGCCAACCTTCCACCCCATCTCACACACACACACACACACACACACACACACACACACACACACACACACAGTGAGGTGAGGCCATTATGGTGTGGGTGTCGTGGTGAATCTAAAAGAGTGGCTCATGATCAATATCACAAAGAGGGAATGTGTTGGATGATAATTGACTCCTGACACCTTACCCATCCCTTCAATCACCCCCACCCTCCCCTTCACCATCCAGTCCTCTACCCCTCCCTGTTTCACCCTCCTCGCACTCCACCTTTCACTTCCTCCAAGTGCAAATGCCCCTCCCCATTCTCTCTCTCTCTCTCTCTCTCTCTCTCTCTCTCTCTCGTGTGTGTGGGGGGGGGGGAAAGGTGGGAAAGGAAGAGAAGAATGTTGGGTGGACGAGCGCAAAGGGCATTTTAGGCAAAAATAAAAAATAAATAAAAAAATAAAAAGTAATTCTGTCTGGTAGAATAAAGTCAGGCGTTAGTGGAATCAATGAATGGAGAATATGGCAAAAGGCTAGGATGAAGAATAAAGGATGACAATAAAATAATAACTACTGACAGTGGAAATATTGGCTTGGAGGGAGGCACAGGTCAGAGCTTATATTCTTTATTTTGTCTAACGTGCCGCGGTACTGTACACAGAACCCACCTTCAAAGAGTCTGGAACGTTAGAGAAAACAACGAATTCGAGATCTAGCCTGTGTCTCCTGCACCCAACATTTCCACTTGTTGCAGTGGATCATCTATTGTACAATACTGGCAGTATATGGTAACAGGAGGAAAATGAGGAAGGTGATGAGGTTAGTGCGACCAGTGATATAGGAAAGTGAAGGGAAAACATTTGAAACTGAAGTTATATAGATCAGGGTTCCAGACGGGAAAGAGGAAAAAACAGCAGTAATAAAACTATGAGAATTACCGATAAGGAAGAGGTGAGGGAAGATGATGGTGACTGAAAGCCGAGCGTCACGAATGATAATTAAGAAGATATAAGGAAAACAGGAAAAACTCGGTGAAATGAACGATGACAACGCAGTGCGATCAATTCATGGAAGAAAGAAAACAAACAACTGTTGATATATATATATATATATATATATATTTTTTTTTTTTGAAAAAGGGAAAAATCATGCATATATAAATACCCCATATTTATCGCAATATCTTTTTGATAAAGGTGGAGGATCATCATCATCACCATCACCAACATCAACCGATCCCTAATTGGCATTTTTTAATGAAGGCAGAAAATTCACGCCCATACGGTAATGACTAAAATACTCACCACCATTCCAACCTTTTCTCCCACTTACAGAATAATTTTGTTGTTGTTTTTATTGTTGTCTATCACTGTACAATACACAAAATATTCTGATAAAAGCTTAAACCCGCATACACTCGTTCATCATATACTGGTCGTAATCTAGTATATTCTTATTATACATCCCTTCCCTTGACACATCCCATCTATTATGCGATTATGATTGTTAAAAACTAAAACACGAAAATTACTGATGAAAAATTACGCGATTGAATGGTGGCTAAAGAATCTTTGGCTGTTAATTGCATCTCTCTCTCTCTCTCTCTACTTATCTCTATCTATCTATCTATCTATCTATCTATAGCCCGACGCCCTAGTCCCGCAACGGGTGGCCGCAGACAAAACGCCTCCAAGTCACTCTGTCACCCACCATTTGACTCCCCTCCCCCCAACTCACCCCCCCCTCCCTCATATACCTCTCAACTCCATCCCTCCACCTCATCCTCGGTCTACCTCTCCCTCTCCCTCCCTCCACCTCACCTACATACACCCTCTTAGTCAGTCTTTCATTCTCCATTCTCTCCACATGTCCAAACCACCTCAGTGTACTTCTCCTAATCTTTTCAACCACATCCACATCTACCCCAAAACGTTCCTTCACTTCTTCATTCGTCAACCTGTCCCTCCACGTCACTCCACATGCTCCTCTCAAGTGACTCATTTCCACTGCTCTCACTCTTGACTTGTTCTCCTCTTGCAAGGTCCACGCCTCGCTTCCATACGTCAGGGTAGGGATCACAATACCATCATGCAGTGACTTCTTAACTTCCATACTCACCTCCCTATTTCTCATCACTGCTTTCAGTGTACCAACAACTTTTCTTCCCTGCTGTACCCTTTCACGTACTTCATCCCCCACAGTTCCATCCTTACTCATCACACTACCCAAGTACTTGAATGCACTCACATTCTCCATATCCTCACCATCCAATCTCACTGCACACTCTGTGACTTCATTCCTCTCAAACACCATAACTTTACTTTTGTTTACATTAACTTTCAGCTTCCTCCTCCTACACACTGTCCCAAATTCATTCACCAAACCTTGCAACTCCCATTCATCTTCACTCAATAATACTGTATCATCAGCAAACAGCAACACCGGAAGCTTCCAAATCTCACCCTCACTCATTAGGGCCACCCCCACATCCACTGCCCTACCTTGCACCTCCCTTTACAACCCCATCCATATATATATTAAACAGCCATGGAGACATCACACACCTCTGTTTCAGTCCCACATTGAGATCAAAGAACTCACTCAGCTCACCATCCACTCGCACCGTAGCCCTAGCTCCCTCGTACATACTCTTCACAGCACTCAACAATTTCCCCTCCACTCCATATATTCTCAATACCTTCCACATACCTTGCCTATCTATTCTGTCATAAGCTTTCTCCAAGTCCATGAAGGCAGCATACACTTTCCTTCCCTTCTCTAGATACTTCTCCACTAAACATCTTAGAACAAATATCTGATCTACACACCCTTTTCCCTTCCTAAATCTCCCTTGTTCTTCTCCAACTAGCTCCTGTCATATGCCTAACCCTATCAATGAGTATTCTACCATATATTTTACCAGTCACACTAAGAAGGCAAATACCCCTATGGTTACCACATACTTCTCTCTCCCCTTTTCCTTTGTACAGAGGAACAATTATACCTGATTTCCAGTCCTCTGGAACCCTTCCCTCTTCCCAAGCCAATCTACACAACTTCCATATCCACTCCACAACAATCTCACCTCCATACCTAAGCATTTCACCACACACTCCATCAATTCCTGGGGCCTTTCCCAGCTTAATCTTCTTCATCGCTTCCACTACTTCCGACCTACTGATCTCTTCCTCCCTCCTCTCATCTCTTCTTCTCCCAGCCATTCCCCAACCACTTATACTCACACTGCTCTCACTCTCTACATTCAACAAATCATCAAAGTGCTCCTTCCATCTACTCAATTTTTCTCTCTTCTCCACCAACAATCTATTATTCCTATCTTTCACTCCCCTACTATTTCCCCTTTCACACTGCCTTACTTTCTTTACCTCCTTCCAAAACAATTTCTTACTTTCCCTCCATTTCACACTCAGATTCCTCCCAAACTCTTCATCCACTTTCTTCTTACTCTCCTTCACCAGTCTCTTAACCTCCCTTCTCCTGCTCACATATACCTCTCTCTTCTCTCTCTCATCTTCTCCCCTACCTCTACTCGCCAACCATTCACCATATGCCTTCTTCTTTTGCTCCACAGCTCGTTTCACCTCATCATTCCACCATGCTGTCCCTTGCACACCCTTGCATCTCCTCCTCACTCCACAAACCGCCTCACACGCTGCGCTTATCTCTTCCGTGAATATCTTACATACGTCTTCCACCCCTTCCATCTGCTCTAGCTCATACCTTCCCAATCTTTCTTCCACTATGCTCTTATACTCTGTCCTTTTCTCACTATCTTGCAATTTCTCCACTCTTCTCACAGGAGCTGCTTCCTCCTGTCTTCCCCTTCGTCTCCTCAACCACTTTCTTTGCAGCTCTACCTTGGCCATCACCAAGTGATGGTCCGAGACTCCATTCCCCCACCCTCTCCACACCCTTGCATCCAACACTTATCTTCTCATTCGCTCATCCACACACACACGTAGTCTATCATTGCCTTTCGTTCAACAAGTTCACCATCCATCCTCCTCATTACTCTCCATGTATACCGGTGGATCATCTTATGACAAAAGTAGGTGTTGGTTATTGCCAACCCCTTACCAGCACAGATGTCCACCAAAGCACTACCATTCCCATCTACTTCAGCTGGCACACCCCACTGACCAACCACTCCATCCACTCGTACATTCCCAACTTTGCCATTCATGTCTCCAATCAACAGCACTCTCTCGCTCCTCTCAATATATATATATATATATATATATATATATATATATATATATATATATATATATATATATATAATCTATCTATCTACACCCATCTACCTATCTATCTATATCTATCTATCAATCTATCTATCTATATATTAGATATAAAGTAGATACAAAATGATAAACATATTGCTAAAAAATATTGTTGACTAAGCAAAGCAACGATACAGATATGTTAAGCGTTGACACGGGAGTATATATGGTTGGAGTAGTAGTAAATGAATTAAAACAAATGTCAAGAATGGATGAAAACAAGAGCTGCAGAAATCGAGAAGGAGGGTTAATATTACTACACTCCAAAAATATTCTAGATGGCAAATGAATATTTATATAAACCATAACAATATGAGCCAGGCAGTGTAAACTGAACAATATTGGCAAGTAACGGTATTGCACGAGACTCTTATTCGTGTGAATATTTTTGTCGCATGTTTTTGTTAAGTCGGGGCATAAAAAACCCATCCACTAACACCAGGCTTAATGAGGCAGCGCTAATGCCACGTCATCCCTCACCCGTCCCTCCACACCCTGCCTCTCCCATCCCTCACAGTTTCTCTCTCTCTCTCTCTCTCTCATGAATGGCACATCTGCTAAGTGGGTCTACTCCGGCATTTGTCAGTTAATGACCTACAGCTACCAGCAAGTGCTCGTACATCCTGATCGTTTATGGGTAAGGAACCGTCCCAGTATTCTCTCTGCATTGTGGATAACAGAAAACCCCCGGTCACCTCACAAGGATTCGAACCGTTCTGCTAACATACAACGCCTCTATCACGGACTTTACTGCACCACTAGCCCACCAGGCGTCGGCAACGTATTAATTTTTTTTTTTTTTTTAATGTGAGGAAGAAGGAACCAAAGGCCATGAGCCCGCAGTAACAGTTCCCTCCAAGAGAAAAACAAAATACAATAGAGAACCAAACTCAAGATCCGATCATTATGAGATGCCCGGACAAACTGTGTTTGAAAGACTGGAGATCATAGGCAGCAGGAAATACAGACAGAGGGAGACAGTTCCAGAATTGACCTGTTGCATAAATGAAAGACTGGGAGTAACGGTTAACTCTTGCATTAGAGAGTTGGACAGAAAAGGGATGAGAGTTTGCTGCCAGACGGGTGCTACGCGCCCGTCGTAGAGGTGGAGGATTGCATCCAGACAATTCAGAGGAGCAGTGACCATTAAAGTAGCGATAGAAAAGAGATAAAGATGCAACAGTGCGGCGAAGAGACAGAGGTTGAAGGGAGTCAGTAAGAGGAGGAGAGTTAATGAGACGAAAAGCCTTTGACTCCACCCAATTGAGAAGAGCTGTATGTGGGGAGCCTCCCCACACATGAGAGTTGTACTCCACACAGGGGCGGATAAAACCCCTGTATAGAGTCAACAATTGTGCAGGGGTAAAGAAAGAGCAGAGTCGGCTTAGCACACCCAATCTCTTGGAAGCAGATTTTACAAGAGATGTAATATGATCTTTCCAAGATAAGTCCCGAGTAAATGAAACCCAAAGCATGTTCAAGGATGATTCAGGATTAAGCTGAATATTATTAAACATTAGTGGGTATACCTGTGGAAGATTTTGTCGGGTTGATAGGTGTAAAAACTGAGTCTTAGAGGCATTAAAAACAACCATATTATTTTTACCCCAGTCAGAGATACGAGCCAAGTCAGACATTAGGTGTGCCATAGCCTCATCCCTTGTTTGTTGAAGTAACTGTTGAGATGGGCGTTGTGAGAACCGAATGGAAAGGTGAAGGGTGGAGTCATCAGCGTATGAGTGGATAGGGTTAGATGTACAGCTTAGAAGATCATTAATGAATAAAAGGAAGAGAGTTGGTGATAGGACAGAGCCCTGAGGAACACCACTGTTGATAGAGCTAGGAGAAGAACGATGGCCGTCTACAACAGCGGCTATAGAACGACCAGAAAGGAAGCTAGCGATGAAGGCACAGATAGAAGGATAGAAACCGTATGAGGGCAGTTTGGAAATTTAATATCTATGCCAGACTCGATCGAAAGCCTTTGAGCTGTCAAGTGCAATGGCAGAGCTTTCGCCAAAGTCCCTAAGGAGGCTGACCAGGAGTCTGAAAGGTAGGTGAGAAGATCGCAAGTGGAGCATCCCTGACGAAACCCGTACTGACAATCGGAAAGAAGGTTGTGATAGGAAAGATGCCTTAAAATTTTTCTATTGAGAATTGACTCGAAAACTTTTGAAATACAGGACGTTAAAGCAATTGGACGATAGTTGGAGGGCTGGGAGTGGTCACCCTTCTTTGGGACTGGGTTCCAGCTAGAAGGAAAGGTACAAGTTGACAGACAAAGGCGAAAGAGTTTGCCTAGGTAGGGTGTAAGCACAGAAGCACAGTTCTTGAGAACAACAGGAGGGACCCCATTAAGTCCATATGCCTTGTTAGTACTGAGGCCAGTGATGGCAGAAAATACATCAGCTGAAGAAATTTTAATGTCAGCCATGAGGAATTCAGAGGGGGGAAGTGATTGAGGAACAGCACCGGAATCGTCTAAGGTGGAATTGGAGGAGAAAGTCTGTGCGAAGAGATCTGCTTTATCAGTAGAAGAAATAGCTACAGAACCATCAGAGTAGAAAAGAGGAGGGACGGATGATGAGGTAAAGTTGTTAGAAAGATTTTTGGCAAGGTGCCAGAAGGAGCGGGAAGAATTCGAGTTGGAGAGTTGAGAACATTTAGTATGGATGAAATTATTTTTAGTAGAGCGAAGAACAGACTTAACACGATTCCGGGCAGAAACGTAAAGATGATGTGATTCAGGGGTGGGTTGGCTCCGGTACCTTTTATATGCCCTCTCCTTGTTGCGGACAGCATTAGAACAAGCATGATTAAACCAAGGCTTTCTTGCATTAGTCAAAGGATATGAGAAAGGAATGTATGCTTCTATGCCCGAGAGAATAACCTCCGTAATGCGCAAGGCACACTCAGATGGCTCACGGCCATGGAAGCAATAATAATTCCAGGGAAAATCAAAGAAGTACTGCCTGAGGGCCTCCCAGTCCACGGCTCCAAAATGCCACAGACGACGTTTCGCTGGAGGGTCCACAGGCCGTACCGGAGTGATAGGACAGGTTAAGGTAAAAAGGTTGTGATCGGAGGAGCCCAACGGAGAGAAAAGATTAACAGAGTAAGCAGAAGGATTAGTTGTGAGGAAGAGGTCAAGTATGTTGGAGCTCTCTCCAAGGCGGTCAGGGATACGGGTAGGGTGCTGTACAAGCTGCTCTAGGTCATTAAGGATAGAAAAGATGTAGGCTTGTTCACCAGGTGGATCAGTGAAAGGAGAGGAGAGCCAAAGGTGGTGGTGAACATTGAAATCTCCTAGAATGGAGATTTCAGAGAAAGGAGAAATGGATAGAATTGTTCCATCGTAGAAGTAATATAGTTGAAGAATTTTTGATAGTCAGAAGAATTAGGGGATAAGTAAACAGCACAGATATATTTAGTCAGAGAATGACAGGAAAGCCGAAGCCAGAGTGTAGAGAATTTAGAAGACTCGAGTTCAGGAACACGAGAGCAAGATAAGTCGTTGCGTATATATACACAACGGCCACCTTTGGCTTTGAAATGAGTATAGAGAGAGTAGGAGGATACAGAAAAGGGTTTGCTGTCAGTTGCCTCAGACAGCTGAGTCTCAGTTAGAAAAAGAAGGTGAGGTTTAGAGGAGGAGAGGTGGTGCTCAACAGAGCGAAAGTTAGAGGAAAGGCTGTGAATGTTGCAGAAATGAAGAAGAGAGTCAGACAGTGGTTCCAGGCACCTCGAGTCGTCACCGGGAGAGGGGCGTATGGTGGGGGCATTTATGGTCCCCCCCCCTGGGGACTCCGAGGCTTGGTGATGAGACGCCATTTTAGTTGAATTTTGAATATTAAGTGTAGTGTGTACTGTGCATGTAGTTTGGTGTAGATAGTTAGAGAAATTTGTACTGGAGAGCATGCTGGCCTACTCTCTGTGTAACTGAGACACTGAAAAAGTTCAGCAAAGGGGGATGGTCAGGAACTAGTCCTGAGGGCTGATGAAACGGGAGCTCCAGCACTCCCTCTTATCAGCTTTCCATCCACCTCGGGAGTGTAGAATATTATTAACAATCCTCTCTACGAACCCTTCAGTTGACATGAAGACTATTCAACCCATTTATGAATAATTATACTCTTATCAGTATACAGTATAAGCAGTATCTCCTGTATGTTATTTACATATTTTAAATAATGACGTGGTTTGCATAAAGTCATACGTGACAGCATTAGCGAATGAAATACAGAAGTGAACTGGAAGGAAATGGTGGCAAGGGTTTTCCTAGCCCACGAGAATATTGAGGTGCCACATGCTGAGATACACCAGTAAGGAAGAGGTGGTAGACAGCGTCCTTCGACCACAACAGTGTTAATCTCGACCAACCTAGTCAGACATCACCCTTTCCAACCTCATTACCTATATAAATTACAACGCACGAACAATCCACTCTGCCTATCAGTAATGCAGCCCCACGCATAAAAAAAATTCATATATATATATATATATATATATATATATATATATATAGATAGATATATATATATATATATATATATGTATGTATATTATATTAAGCATCTCATTCTAACATGAAAAAATAAATCCTTGAAATAATCTTAACATAATATCTTTCGGGGTGTAAAGCAGCCCAGCACACAACAACGCACTTCCCTACACACACTTTTCTTCTTATCTAACTACCTAAAATTGTCATCTCTGTTTACAGTGCTAATGTGTAACAATAGATGAACACAAGAATATGATGTTAGTTGCAAAGAACTGATATGGAATGCTTTGGAAATGATGTTGAGCCTAAATATTGTCTTATTCTGTCCCTGAACGATGTGAAACAAACTACAAAAGGCCAAAAATCTGGTCCAGGCTAAGATAAAGGTACTACAACATCATGCGCCTCGCTCTAACATAGATAAACATTCAACATAATCTCAATAAACAATAATCTGAAGTGTAATTCAGTGCCTCACACCAAAATGCAATCGCTTAACATTACGTGTCTCACTCTAACAACACAAATAAACAATGAACACAACAGTAACAGAAGATTCCTGGGAGTGTCCTGCTAAATGGTCAGATGTCTGCAGTCCATCATATTTCTGTCCGTATAAGCGAAGCAAGAACAGCAACAACAACAGTAACAACAAAAACAAAACAAAGTACAACAAAACAACACAACAAAAATAGAGACAAACAGCAACAACATGGCATGGGAAGATGTTAAATTAAATTTTTTTCCCTTCCGTAAAATTACGAGGCTTAATTACCCCACTAACCCACCATTAGGTACCATAAGGTGGTCCAAGTCACCCAGAAAATCACCCAGAAAATGTATTCTTCAAATGACAATTTCTAAATTCCTATTGCTTTTATATAAACAACATTCTTTATTCCTAGGCTTCTTCGTCTCTATTTAATTTCTATCCCTATTCTGTTGCCACTCCCTTTCTACATATCCACCACCACCACCATCATCATCATCATCATCGCCACGGTCAAAATAGTGTCATCAAAATCATTACTATTATTCTCATCTTTCAAGACGTTTCTTGACTTTGTCTGTTTAGTGTTGAAGTTATAACCTGAACGTCATGAAGAATCTCACATAAACTGAATAAAATCATGTAATGGTTGCAGCAGTGGCAATAAAAAAGGGGAAAACAAAACCTCTGCTCAAAAATACAATAATAATAACCTAGACTAAGGTGTTTTTTGCTTTCTTTACGGTCTATAATTTTTACCAGATATTTCATTGTTAGCGAATAATTTCACAGGCTGATTTTTTTTTTTTTTTTTTTTTTCAGAACGATAACTTCACTCATTCAGTATTTTCTTCTACTACTTCCTGCAAGCATTTTGTTCCGTTGATCCCCCCTTTTAAAGGAGTCCTTAAGACTAGGTCTGACTAAGTAGCAGCTAAGCTGTACCTGACACAAGAAGACGGAATTACACATAAATCTGTCCATTTCATGTATGTCAGTTGGTAAAGCCGATAAAAAAAAATTAAAACATCGGTGCACATTTATACTGAAACAGACACCTCGCACGATGACTATTGATAAATGCTTGATGATTTTGTAAACCTGCTTCAGTGAGAATGTCATAATATTGCTTGATTCTTGCATTTCTGTTTGTTTTCTGTTCTTCTTATTGTGAGTATATCCAGACGATTTTAGATACATATTTTTGGGACTTTAGAAACTACAGTATATTGATCATTTCGGATACCAGTGGACCTTTACTGTGCGTTTTTTTTTTTTTTTTTTGACTGACACTGCAAGTTATTAAGGGACTGACCCAGGCTATAAACATGTCTGTTTTCTCCAGATAACATCCCAAAAATAATACTTCATTCTAGTTTACTCTGAAATTCATGTTTTAACCGATCTGCCTAACAAAACAGATTAACAAGAATAATTCCTGTCCATTTCACGAATGTACAGTTAGTAAAGGACTGGCCCAACCTGTGTCAACAAGTTAGTTTAAACTGTTTAATTTTACATCTGTGCATAAATAACTACAGTACGAATAAGACAACTTGAAAAAACAAAAAACTGTAAAAAATCAAATACTCCCAAAAATTTTTCACCAAAGCTTTTTTCCCACCCTGAACAGCAGCAAAGTAATATACAAAAGTGGTTATCGTATTAGGTGTTGGTAAGGCCTGCAACTGCCTCACAGCCATAACCACCACAACATTCTTGTTGGCATATTTCCTTTTATAGATCCACTTGCCAGAGAGAACACTCAGTAAAGGATATAATTTGGTAAAGGTAAGTAATAATCGTAGCATTACAACCCAGTGCAAGGCGGGTGATAGGGTTAACCAGACGTGCACACACTACCAGTGCACATTCCATCACATACTGTACACAGCGACCTCCCTTCCCCCCTCCATCCTATCATTCCACCCCTAGTCCACATCCCACCCCCTGTTTGCCACCCACCAGGCTTCCTCCCACCACTCGATCCCTCACCACCAATCTCCCTCACCACCACTCTCTCTCATCACCAATCTCCCTCAGCCTCCAGCACTGCCACCTCCACCCTCTCAGCCCTCATCACCGCCCCGTCCCCGAACTTAGCCCCAACCACAGTCCACTTCTTGCACTCAGCATCCCATCATCGATCCCTCCTTCAGTCTACTCCATCCTCTTCCATCAGTCTACCTGAAACCACTTCCCATCTCGCCCCGTCGCCCACTCCACCTACTCTACCACTCCACCCCTAACCACAACCCCCTCTCCCCGTACAGCTTCCTCTTCTCCCACCCCAACCATTACCTCTCACCGCTTCCTCTCCCCCCACTACTGCTTCATTTCTCCGACTCCACTCTGTCCCCAGTTATTGGCGCTTCCCATCACTTCATCCTTCACGCCACTCATCCCCTCCAGTCTATACCATCCCCCAGTCTCTTTCCCCACTTCACCCCTCCCCTCCAGTCTATCCCTCATCCCCGTTCCCTCTCCAACCCACAAGCCCGTCCACAGCCCCTCACACCCTCCCACCCACCGTGAAGCCGGCAGCAGTCACTCCCTCTGCATGAAACTGCCTGCATCCTACTCGCGTATGAACTACGGTGGGTAAGAAGCATCAGGGGTGGACATAACGACATTATGGTGGCTCGTATTACCCTGCTTATGGTGGCCAGCTGTCCCATTTTTTCAGATAATGTGGTTGTTGGTTTTGTGCAGTGGGTGATGTTACACTTAGCCCCTATCCCAACCCCCACTCCTCTCTACCCACCCTTCCCTTGCCTTCCTGCCTGCCTGCCTCTTTGACTTATCGGGTGCTCTGCGTCCAGAGCTGGCTGGTTTTTGTCCATTTAGCTCTACCTACCTATCTCTCCTCCCTCCACTTTCTAAATCTAGCTTACTTTTCTTCTTCCCCCCTCCCCCGCCTCTCTCTCTCTCTCTCTCTCTCTCTCTCTCACATACACACACACACACACACATACAAACCGTCTTCCATTCCACCTTCCCCATTCAGTAAACACATTAGTGAATACATGTGTCTGGTCCATTCCACAGAGTAGTCCGCTGATACTTTTACGTTTTGTATAGCTTTCTCCTATTTCTGGATCTAATCCATCCTTATGAAATAATGGAAAACTGAGTAAATATAAGGATGGCATTATTATTATTATTATTATTATTATTATTATTATTCTAACAGTGGTGGTGTGGTGATGATTACCATAACCTTTATCTCATTACAAAAGATCTATGTATTTCTTCACAGTTCAAGTTAAGTTTTCGAGACGTATATCATGAAACTGTCAAAAGATTTATGAAGGACAGTGACTGGTGGGGAGAAGTGAAAGGGGAGGGGGGGGGGGCGCTATGCTGGACAGAGGAAGCGAAAAGGGGGAGATGTGTTAAAGACGGAAAGGTGGAGGGAGTAGCAAGGGTATATTGGAGAAAGGTTGTGATTGAGGAAGGGATGAGCTGTGATGGAAAGGATGAAAATATTTTTCTTGAGAAATGGGGTGTGGGAGGAGGATGTGCTGAGATGGAGAAGGGGAGAGGGGAGGATGTGTTAAGATGGAGAACGAGAGGGTAAATATGTTATTTTGGAGACAGGAATGGAAGCAGGACAGGACAATGTTGTGCTAGAGAAAGGGAGGAGGTAGGAATGTTATGCTGGAGAAAGGGAGGGGGTAGGAATGTTATGCTGGAGAAAGGGAGGGGGTAGGAATGTTATGTTGGAGAAAGGGAGGGGGTAGGAATGTTATGCTGGAGAAAGGGAGGAGTAGGAATGTTATGCTGGAGAAAGGGAGGGGGTAGGAATGTTATGCTGGAGAAAGGGAGGAGTAGGAATGTTATGCTGGAGAAAGGGAGGAGTAGGAATGTTATGCTGGAGAAAGGGAGGAGTAGGAATGTTATGCTGGAGAAAGGGAGGGGTAGGAATGTTATACTGGAGAAAGGGAGGAGTAGGAATGTTATGCTGGAGAAAGGGAGGGGGTAGGAATGTTATGCTGGAGAAAGGGAGGGGGTAGGAATGTCTCGCTGGAGAAAGGGAGGGGTAGGAATGTTATGCTGGAGAAAGGGAGGAGTAGGAATGTTATGCTGGACAAAGGGAGGGGTAGGAATGTCACGCTGGAGAAAGGGAGGGGTAGGAATCTTATGCTGGAGTAAGGGAGGGGTAGGAATGTTATGCTGGAGTAAGGGAGGGGGTAGGAATGTTATGCTGGAGAAAGGGAGGAGTAGGAATATTATGCTGGAGAAAGGGAGGGGTAGGAATGTCATGCTGGAGAAAGGGAGAGGGTAGGAATGTCATGCTGGAGAAAGGGAGGGGTAGGAATGTTATGCTTGAGTAAGGGACGGGGTAGGAATGTCATGCTGGAGAAAGGGAGGGATAGGAATGTTATGCTGGAGTAAGGGAGGAGTAGGAATATTATGCTGGAGAAAGGGAGGGGTAGGAATGTCATGCTGGAGAAAGGGAGGGGGTAGGAATGTCATGCTGGAGAAAGAGAGGAGTTAGAAATGTTAATCTGGAGAAAGGGAGAGGGTGGATGTGTTATGTCGTTGAGAGGGGGGGAGGATGTGGGTGGAAACGTCATATTACGAGAGGGCGATAGGGACGGTGACGTTAGGCTGGAGAGGGAAAGGGACGGGTGGAGATATGATGTTGGGGAGAGGAGAGAAGTGTTATGCTGGAGAGGAAAAAGGAGAAGTCTTATGCTGGAGACAGGGAGAGGGAGGAATGATATGTTACAGTGGAAAGAGGGAGGGTGGGGGGGGGTGTTATGCTAGAGAGAAATGGGAAGGAGGGATGTATTATGGAGAGAGAGAGAGAGAGAGAGAGAGAGAGAGAGATGATGGGGGGAGGTATTCAGGACCTCACAGTCTGTCTCCAACAGTGCTAAGTCGTGGTGCGAGCCTGCTGGGAGGGGAAGGGAGGAAGCTACTATTTTTAGGTTCCCAGATTTCTGGCATCCATTGTTTGACAAAAGCCATTGATACAGTCTTTACTAACCCATTTACTCGTAGTAGGGGAGGTCTTTCCTGTGCTGAATAAAATCGTCTGAAGCCAACAAGGACAAGATTACCTATTACGTCACACAGTAAAGGGGTTAAGGCATGTTTTGTTAATGAAGTTTTCTTAACGAAAGTTTTTGTGAAGTGGTGTTGTGACAATATGTTTTTCATTGCTCCTGCTTTTATCAGTGGATGTTTTTCATTGCTCCTGCTTTTATCAGTGGATGTTTTTCATTGTTTCTGCTTTTATCAGTGGATTTTTCTTGAGGAACATTATTTGTTAAAGAGTGTTTTTGTTAAGCGATCTTACTGCCAAATAAAACTGTGCCAAAACTGAAGCGAACTGGTGAAGAAACAAACAAATGGAATCAAAATGAAAACTCTCAGAGAGGAAGAAAGAAGATATAAACAGGGAATACAACAGGTCTCCACACAAGTATGTGGAGACTTAAATATCCAATCGATGCAATGACTCAGACTTTAAAGACCGGGTGGGTGGGCAGATCTGAGTAGGGAAAATGGGCTAGGATGGTAGTAAGTGATGAGCCACAATCTGGCAGATGAACGTGAACATAATAATGTAGGTGATTTAATTTGGCTCGTAGTATAGTAATAATTATAATACAATATCAAACAATAAATGGATGCGGGAGGTGGACACAGTGGGTGGAATGGTGGAAGTTGGTGGAGTGTGCTGGAAAACGTACAGTACATACTCGTACTTAGAAGGCAGATTTTGTAGGTAGGCCAGTAAGATGCAAGTCTAAGGTGCAGAAGCAACAAGAGTAGAATTATTCTGTGACTGCGGCTAGACTGTTGTTTCAAGTAGTTTACTATGCATAAGGATCACTTCTATGTCTCAATGGGCTAATTTTAAGAACTTTTACTAAAGTTGCTACTACACGCCGCCACCACAGGTGTGACAGTAAATTTTGATTCTCCAGGTCAAATAACCTGATTTGGGATCACTTTTATGTCTCAATAGGCTTAAATTAAGCAGTGTTACTAGAGTTGTCGCTAGATGGCTTCACCTTAGGTGTCAGTTGATGGCAGATTTGGATTCTCCATGTCAAATTATCTTATATGGCACTACTTGTATGTTTCCAAAGGTCTCCTTTCAACAAATCCACCAGAAGCAGAAGAAGCAAAAGAAGCACCCTGGCCACTCACTGACCTGCTAGTTATCGCCACAGGTAAAAATGGGTGGGGGTGAGTAGGATGGGTTCCAATGGTGGTGGGTGGTGGGGACGGGCAGGATGAGTACACCCTGTGACGATTAGTGTTGTATTCGAGTGGTTGTTGCAGTGGGAACGTTTAAGTCACAGATTTTTCCTAGAAGCTCGCTGTCAAAGTGTAGAAAGAAGGGGTAACTTAGGTAGAAAGAAATGGGTGTGTTGAGCTGGGGCAGTTGTGGACTGGAGGGCTGGATAAGTGTAATGCACCCTATGAAAATGACCACTGTATGTTTTTCCTAGTATGGTCATGGTTCATTTAATTCAAAACCTTCTCCACAAAAACAAATATGAAAAACAAGAAACTAACACCTGCCACTCTCTCATACCTGTCACCTCACAATGCCAGTAAAACTCATAATAATCTAGTAAAAGTGTGTTACATTGTTATACAGGGAGTGAGACTTGTTGGAGCCACACGTAGAGAGCGTCCAGCCGCCCTATAACAATGTCCCTCATCCGTCAGTGTGCCAATGCCTGCCTAACAAAGTTACGTCACACCAGAACGATAACACTTCCTGCCATCCATGCCTCTCTCTCTCTCTCTCTCTCTCTCTCTCTCTCTCTCTCTCTCTCTCGACCACTGAAGGATGTGTAAAATTATAAAAAAGCTAAAAATAATGATCATACAAACTGTGTTTTTAATGAGTGTTCGAGGGAATATAATATGCACTCATTCCCTCTCCTTCCCTCCATCCATCCCCTCCCCTTTCTCCATTCATCCCCTCTTCTCCTCTTGCTTCCTCCATTCCACTCCCCTTCTCCTCCCTTCCCTTCTCATGCCTCTCACTCTTCTACTCTGCATTTCTCTTCTCGTTTGTTTCATTTCACCTCTTGTTTCTTTCTTTTCTCTTCTCCTCCACCCTCTTCTCTCTTCTGTCCTATCCTTTCCTCCTCTTCTCTCTTCTCTCGCTCTATCGCCTCTCTTTCTCACCCATTACTGCTCTCGTTTATAGATTCTCTCCTCTCGTGTCTCCCTCCTCCACAGCTCCCCCAGTCCAATGTGTTATGCAAAGATTCATTCCGGAGAACACACCACTTCCGTCGAACTTTTTGGCAGACAGGTAAATAGAAAATTGGAAAAAGAAAGGGAGGAGGAAAAAGAGGAAATTTACGTGGAAGTGAGTGAGGAGGAGGGCACAGGAGTATAACAAAGATAACAGGGGAAGAAGGAAGCTGGAACAGAGAAAGGGGGCTAATATAAAAGAAGAAGAAGGTCGACAGAATAGAAGGAAAATAAAATGAGGAAGTAAGAATAAGAAAACAGAGGAAGCTGTAAGATCTGAGAGAGGAAGAAGGGAGATATAACTGAGACAGTGGAAAGTCACAACAGAAGAAAAATTAAACAATAATGAAAGACGGTATAACAGAACACATGATGAAGTAACGATGGAGGCAGACATATACAACAGAGACTGAAGGAAGATATGAGACAAAGCAGAAAGAAAAGGGGCAGAGAGAAGAGTCACGTAGGGGCGGGAATGAGAAAATCAATGACAAAAAAAGATGCAACGTAGGATAGTACTAGAAAAGAGGACGAGAGAGCCGCCGTGTGGTGTGAAAAAGAAAGGATGAGTAAAAACAGAATAATACGAAAAAAAGATAGACCCTATGAGTAGGAGAACAAAGGCAGAGAATACGCATATGGGAAAGGAAATAAAAAGGATGATGAGGAAATTCAATTAATAAAAAGGGGGGGGGGAGAAAAAAGGAAAATACAACACAATAAAAAAAAATGCAGGTGGGAGATAATAAAAGCAGTATTTAAAAAAATAAATGAGCATGAGTGAAAAGGCAGTAAGTATGGTGATAGGAAAGGAATATAAAACTTCTTCGACATAACAGAAGAAGGAAGCAGAAGAGGGCGAGAGAGGAAGGTTGTGTTGTGGGAAAGGAGTGGGGAGGTGGTGGTGGAGGCCCCTGCCCCAGTATCAGCAACAACTGAAAGGCAGGCGGCCAAACACATATTTCAGGCTCCACTCTGGACATTCCTGCCACCACGCCTGCAGTAACTGCCGCAGCACTGGAATATGGATGGGACCTGACCAGAAAAAAACAGACCGAACTGGGAACTATCTGGAATTTGACATGGAGCTGGCTTGAATCTGACTGGGAACTAACTGTAATCGGACTGGATCATGATTGGGAACTAATTGGAATCTGACTGAATCGTGACTGTGAACTAAACCTGACGTAACACTATGAATGTACTGAAAACTGACTGGGGTCTAACTGAGATCTGAAAGGAGCCTGTGGAGTGACTGGCAGCATGTATTCACCTGGACGGCTCCTCTTTTACTCGCGGTGTTCCGCCGCTATTCGCAGACATTCACAAAATTCTGAAAGAGTCTACACAGGATCGCCCGCAAACATCAGACATAAAATATTCCACCCCTCAATATTCATCACCAGCCCCAGTCCTGTGGGCATAAGTCTCCTTTCTGATTTTCATAACCCCATCAACATTTCAATATACTTCCCATAAACAGTTCACAGTTCATGGCAATCTCTCCCCGACAAATAATTTTTCTGCCACAGAAATCTTACATGTGTGGGGTCTTCCATTTTATTATTTTTTTTCTTCGTTTTCTTTCTCACTTATGTTTCTTACTACTTAAATCTTACTTACAATTTTTAGGTGCTGACAAGCATTTCAATATATCATAGTCGCTGCCTGAGTATGTCAGTGGCAGGGTTGTAGGTAAGTGGCCGAGAAGCAGTCAAGGGGCAGAGCTGTAGTTTACTAATATTCTCAAACAGTTCTGTTCCGGTTTTAACCAAACTTTCTGAAAGAGTTGAGGGTAACCTACAGGGTTAACTATTGTTCTTTTTAGAACAAATGGTCAAAAATCATGGTCATATGATAAGGTCAATCAACTCAGTGTTATGATCCGACAAAAGATTTATGTCACGATGACGTTAGAATTCGATCGATGTGTCTATGTATGTGAACAAAATAAATCAGTTTTCATTTTACTCGAACCAAACTTAGTACAACAGCTGAAGATCAGCCAAAAGTTTGACCTACTGTTTTCGAGAACGATCGGCCAAAGGTCAAGATCACAGGGAAAGGTCAACTTAGAAAGAGATTATCCGATTTAGACCAAACATACTGAAAAGGTTCGGGGAATGCCAAGGATTAAAATAGAAAGGATTTTGAGATCAACACTCCGAGTTTTGGGTCACAGGGTAAGGTCAAAGTTTGTAAACATCTACCATGCTTCCCTGCACGAGTTATTCATAAGGCTGCAAGAGGTCTGGATATTTTTCTTTGCCCTGTTCTCTGAGTCTTTTTTTTTTTTTTCTCACTTTTCCCTCCATCGTGTTGGCAGTTATGGTGGTGTAATACCAGTGGTGATGGTGGGTTCAGCGGGGTTGCATCCAGGTTATGGTAAAGCCGCATCGGCCGTACTCTGTAATTTCCTTACTCAGGTGTTCCTGTCACCTGCCATGCTCTTTCTTAAAGGGGTTTCTCTCTCTCTCTCTCTCTCTCTCTCTCTCTCTCTCTCTCTCTCCAGCTTATTCAGTTATACATTCCCAGTTCTTTCCTCCACAGTTTCTCTCTGTCGTATCATATTTTGCAGTTTATCAAGGATTTTTCAGTATCGTGTAACAATACCTATTTTTCTACCAGTGTTCTGTCTGCAATTTTCTCATGTTCTAGAATACACAACCAAACATCTATCTATATAACTGCCTATATATCTACTTATCGATCGCTTATCATTTTATCAGTATGATGAAATTATGTTTCTTCAATCCACCTAAAGAGAGAACGGCAACTTGGAGACGAGGACCTCAAGGGATTTTTGCCCCGGCTCTGTGAGTTTTAGTAATGTCATTTTAGACTCCGTCGTCGAATGGAATTTCATTTGGATGTGCATTAGGGATCATTCATTTCATTATTCACATTACTGAAAGATATTTCACTCCGTTACGTTAATTGCTTGTGAATAACAAGGCCACATGAACTGTTAATAATCTACCTTTTGTAATGAGACTAAAACTTAAGCAATACCGAGGAATGCTGATGTACTTAACTGATCAAAATAACGAATATTTAATGTGCCATGTTCCTCCCACTCACATTCTTTATATGTACTCAATCGTAAGCCAAGAACAGTTTCTTTATCAATCTGTGTTCTGCTTTACTCTTCATCCTAACCTTTACTCACTCTTGTAAATTATTATTTATCATCTACTACTTGCTTTTACTTACTTTCCTGACCCAATTTACTTTTGCGCGCACACGTTCACACACACACACACACACACACACACACACACACACACACACACACACACACACACACACACACACACACACACACACACACACACACACACACACACACACACACACACACACACACACGCGCCAAGCAAAACATAACACCGGCTCACGCGTTCAAGCTTCCTGAGCGAGAGTGTAATAACACCAGATACCATCCCGACTCAAAACATGCCAACAATACATCAACACCACATCCTCATTGCCGTCAAATTAATTTCCATCGTCAGGTCTACGAAAAAAAACATTGTCTTCCATCAACTTCTAGTCTATGGGCTGTAACTGTAACTTCTAAAGGTACATTAATGCTAGGTAACTAGCACGCACTAGAATTTCACTGACTACACTCAAGAACACATTTTTCACAGATGTACTTATTATTCTTTTCCCCTTCCGTACTCGATTTACAAGGTGATAACTGCTCTCCCCTCCCACACTTCATTTCAATTTCCAACTTGCAGCCACACATTTTAGTGGACAACCGGGTATCGGATGGGAGGAAGGGACAGGGGAGGGACAAGGTGAGAGAGGCAGGGAAGAAGGGAGAGAGGAGAGATTAAAAAGTAGGGGTAGAGAGTGAACAAGGGAGAGAGAGGGTGGCATAAATGAGGAGAGGGAGGCAGGAAAGATGGAAGGGAGGGAGAAAGGGAGAGTAAATAAGAGGAGGGAGACAGAAATGGATGAGGGGAGGGTTAGGAAGGAGGAGGAGGTTGGGAAGAGAGAAAGGAGAAGGAAAGTAAAGAAAGAGGAGGTAGGGAGGGTAAAAATGAAAGGTCGGATGCGAAGCAGGAAGGTTGGGATGAGAAAGGCAGTCCTAACTTCAACTCATCTCCCATTTTCATACACTTCTCTACCCCAACCCTCCATCTCACCCTTGATGTCTTTCTGGTCGTTCCCCTTTCACGTCACCTACAGTACGTACTCACACACTACCCTAGTCAATATCTCGTTCTCCTATCTCTTACCATCATCACCATCATTATGACTTATTTTTAGTTTTAACGATTCCATTTCTTCTTCTGATGCTAAAAGCTACGTTGATTGGCATTTTCTCCCAATAAATTTTTAATGGCAATGTCCCTCCCTCTCCTTTCCCTTTCTTTTGCAGCCATTTTTAATCAATCGTTGGACGTAACATGGCTCCCTGCGCGACCAACACAGCAGCATAAAGGTGGTAGTGTGTTATTAGAGCAGCTGGTAAACCTAAGTGGTATGGAAAACAGAGTGGCTGTGATTACTACGAGGATATGGAATAGGAGAAAGATTAGGAGAAGGATTGGGATTAGGAAGGGGATTAGGAGGAGGCAGATATTAAAAATATCAGAGAGAAATGGGAAAACAGAACGGAGAAAGTGTGTGTGTGTGTGTGTGTGTGTGTGTGTGTGTGTGTGTGTGTGTGTGTGTGTGTGTGTGTGTGTGTGTGTGTGTGTGTGTGTGTGTGTGTGTGTGTGTGTGTGTGTGTGTGTGTGTGCGTGCGCGCGCCTTTCTCACATTCATATATGCAAATATTCTCAATTGCTTAAATCTGCTCACTCAAACTCTTCACGTGCTTTCGTTCGCCCACTCGCACATGAATGTTCACTTACTCTCACACACTCACATATATACGCTTTTTCTTACTTGCTTTCATTCGCTCAACCACTCACACCCATCCCCCCCCCCCACACACACACAAACTCACCTATTCCCTAACCCATTTCCACACTCGTTCACTCACTTTTACTGTTACTCTTGTAGGCTACATACTTTTCACTCGCTCATTCACACACACCTGCAGTATTCATTTTCACTTCCCCATCCCCCAACCCTGCTTCTCAGTTACTAAATTTTGAAGTACTGTAATTCATTCATGTACTCCTTTTCTCATCATATTTTGACTCACCTACTCATGCAATTTTCATTCGCTAATTAGCCAACCCCTTCCATATCTCATTCACTCACGTGTGTAACTATTCCTTTACTTATATTCACTCAATCATTAACCAACTCCGTCACTTACTCATTCACTCAGTCGCTCATTACTCAACTCCCTCAATTAATTTCTCACTCATTAACTCATTAACCAACACCCTCCCTCAAATTTTCACTCTTTCCTGAACATATTCCTTCGCTTGGTTTCTCACTCTCCATGTCCCTGGCTCATTTTACTCATTAATCTATTCATCACACATTCATTAACCACTTCCTGGCTAAGTTCTTCATTTACATACTTCCTCTGATTCATCTTCCAATGCACATTTGCTCTCGCTCATTAACCACCTCCTTCTCTTCTTCATTCGCTCTCATTAACTCACTGTCTGGCTCAGTTACTTACTTGCTCACTTTCTCTCATTCATTTCCAAGTGCTCACTTCCAGTCTTCTTCCAGGAAGCTTTTTAACTCTCTCTCTCTTTCTCAGCTATTCCAGAAATATCCAATTCTTCTCCTACTTTTCCTTCTCCACCATTTCCTCCTCCCTTCCTTCCTTCCGTCCTTTCCTCCAGTCAAACTCACTCCTTTTTCATCCGTCCCTGTCTGCACGTCAATCAGGGCGGCTCAGGACCCAGCTTATGATCCTTCATTATGCGAAGGACCGGGATCTTAGCGCCTCCCTGTTCAATCCTCCTGTTCAACACACCCAAACTTTTACCATTTCCTCCTCGCTGCAATCACACCCATCATTCCCTTTGTTTCTCTCATTTCCACCTAACTTTCCTAACTTTCTCAGTGCAGAGGAAAATATTGCATAGATTCTCTGCAATTCTCATTAAACATTGCCTTTTTTCGTCAGTGCAGCCAAACCTTTAGCCAGACCCTGAGTCCCATTAATGTGGAGTGGAAAGAATGCAATGGTCTTGGAAGCGTTACGGTGCCTCCGCCACTGACTCCACCGTCGCATACCACAGCTTCTGAACGTTATTTATCAGTTATCTAATCGTCTTTCCTTGCACAACTTTACACACAGAACAGGCCCAACACACACAATACTTGCCCAACCTGCTGAGTATAAAGGCTGCAGGTCCCCTTCCCCCAGCACTCCTTTAGTGTAGCATAGTTTGCTGTGCAACTTTACAGTCACAATACGCCTATGATGAACGTTCATCCCTTTGATTCTGAAGGGTCATTATGCATTGCTGTATAATAAAATGGTCACTGGGAAACACTGGCATTCGACATCCTGTGAATGAACTAAGTTTAGCTCACACTGTTTCTCACTCTCTGTTGTCTCTTCCTCTAACCTGGAAAAGAAATTGATTCATATATTCAGTGTATTGTTCATTACATCTCTTGACATTTCGCCCTTGTTTTGCAATCCCTTGCAAGGGCCAGAGCCCATTTTTTTTTTTTTTTTTTTTTTTGTTAGATATAATTTTCCTCTCTTTCTCTATTATTCCCTCTTAGCACGTAACTGAAGTTATAAAAGAGGTAACAATGAACCATAAATCAGCTGCGCTGTCATCACTATAAAGGTCTACATCATCTGAATTCATACCCTGGGCCAAAGACAGATATAATAAACTGTGTACACTGAAAGCCACGCCAACTTCAGTCATTTTATAGAAGCCTTCGACCAACAAGGTAGAAACTACCATTCTGATGAAGAACCAAATAACTTCTTGCTCAAATATGCTTTACTTGTACTTCTTCCAAAACATTATATGGTGGTGTAGTTAATATTATCAAACTGCTGGTGGGAGAGGTCCTTCAAAATACTAACAAAATTATCCAGCGGTAGAAAGAGTAAAGCAAAAGAGACATTTCGCCCTTGTTTTGCAATCCCTTGCAAGGGCCAGAGCCCATTTTTTTTTTTTTTTTTTTTTGTTAGATATAATTTTCCTCTCTTTCTCTATTATTCCCTCTTAGCACGTAACTGAAGTTATAAAAGAGGTAACAATGAACCATAAATCAGCTGCGCTGTCATCACTATAAAGGTCTACATCATCTGAATTCATACCCTGGGCCAAAGACAGATATAATAAACTGTGTACACTGAAAGCCACGCCAACTTCAGTCATTTTATAGAAGCCTTCGACCAACAAAGTAGAAACTACCATTCTGATGAAGAACCAAATAACTTCTTGCTCAAATATGCTTTACTTGTACTTCTTCCAAAACATTATATGGTGGTGTAGTTAATATTATCAAACTGCTGGTGGGAGAGGTCCTTCAAAATACTAACAAAATTATCCAGCGGTAGAAAGAGTAAAGCAAAAGAGACATTTCGCCCTTGTTTTGCAATCCCTTGCAAGGGCCAGAGCCCATTTTTTTTTTTTTTTTTTTTTTTTTGTTAGATATAATTTTCCTCTCTTTCTCTATTATTCCCTCTTAGCACGTAACTGAAGTTATAAAAGAGGTAACAATGAACCATAAATCAGCTGCGCTGTCATCACTATAAAGGTCTACATCATCTGAATTCATACCCTGGGCCAAAGACAGATATAATAAACTGTGTACACTGAAAGCCACGCCAACTTCAGTCATTTTATAGAAGCCTTCGACCAACAAGGTAGAAACTACCATTCTGATGAAGAACCAAATAACTTCTTGCTCAAATATGCTTTACTTGTACTTCTTCCAAAACATTATATGGTGGTGTAGTTAATATTATCAAACTGCTGGTGGGAGAGGTCCTTCAAAATACTAACAAAATTATCCAGCGGTAGAAAGAGTAAAGCAAAAGAGACGTCAACGTTCAGAAGAGTCAAACAATATTTTCTCGCTCATTAACCAGCGTTCCTTCTCACATCTCATCTTTAAAGCCGTTATTACATTTTACTAAACTACACAGTAAATTAGTGGTCGCAAAGCCTTTCATCATCAACTAATTAATCTTCATATAAAAAAACATTTTTCCCCCGAAAACAGTAAAATTAAATTTACCATTAAGGGTGAACTCCTTAGCTGAGAACACTGTCAGAGAATTAACATAGTCATCATCGTCGTCCTCGTCGTTGTTGTCATCGCCTTTTCTCATAAAAATATATAACAAAGCAATGGTACTGCACATGTCTTCTTATCGTAAAGTTTGGAGATGTGCACGCAACACTGATCACACACTCCCCCTCCCCTCTCCGCCTACTCCTCCGTCTTCCTTGTGAGATTAGTCACAAGCTTGGGAGCCTTTACATTATCAAATTGTTTTTCACTGTTTATTCACACATTTTCTTCACCTCTTCAGTGTGATGACGTCATGTTACCACCAGAATAATTTACTCATCTCAGGAAATGCTTTTCGTATGATGTCCGTTGGTCCCATCAATACCACGACGTCTTATTTATTCTAGACACAGCCAAACGATTTTCATTATTAAACACATCTTTGTGAAGGAAATAGGAAGATTATCCAAGAACCCTACTTTTTTTTCCTTTAGTCAGGAGAATATTTTCAGATATGAGTGGCCGCCATGTACTGACGGTGTTCAGCTACGTAGCATTGGCATACCCTGTGGATGTTGGTGGTCAGTTATGGAAAATTTACCGTAACAAACCACAGTAAGAGAGATTTGTGTGTGTGTGTGTGTGTGTGTGTGTGTGTGTGTGTGTGTGTGTGTGAGAGAGAGAGAGAGAGAGAGAGAGAGAGAGAGAGACTCGTTATAAAAAGTAGGTAAAATGTGTACATGTTTTGTTGAAAAAGTTATTTAGTCTGTTAACTACCAGCAGAAATGTCATAAACTGATTGGTGATTAGTAATTTCATCAATGACATTTCTCATTTTTATTTTTATTTTTCGAATTAAACCATATTACAAATCTCCCTCCCTCCCTCCCTGTCTCTTTTCACAGTGTTTTATGTGAAATACTATTCATTACGCTACATGAAAGATACGTATTAAAAATGCAACATTGTTCAGGAATTACAAGTACCCCTTCCCCCCTTTTTTTAAATCTCCAATTCGTTCACATGGCAGTAGCATCTTTGTACTCGTTACCACTCAGGATTATATCGGTAAGCACGAACACAAAATGACACACGAAGACAAAAGCACTGATATAACGTGTCGCTGGGGTGGGGAGGGGAGATGTTTATTAGAAAAATATGATTTATCGTTTCCACTGGTGTGAGGACACTTGGATGTATTGTATACCCTGACTAACTCTCTCTCTCTCTCTCTCTCTCTCTAACACATTCTCACTCACCCAACTTTTCACTTGTCACCCATTCTCACTCACCCCACCCTCTCTCTTACCAGCCCGCTCTCACTCATCTCAGCTTCATTCACAAACTCTCCCACTGTTCCTGTACGTATCACAATCAGCGAAGGCAACATTTTACTGGGATATGTTTGTAACTTGCAATAAAGTACTGCAAGTTACATGTTCACGTTTTTCTTACCTTCAGTACTTTTACATAAATACGCTGACAAAGCACCAATACATCCATGCTTTTGCCAATAAACTATATTATACAAAATTACTCATGTTAATACATGTGGTGGCAAGCGGTATCCAAGCTGTTGTATGATGAAGAAAAACTCTCTTCAACAAGGTCAACTATCAGAGTTCAGTGCAAATACAGCCACTAGAACTTGGCACTAGGAGGTCCGATGAACAACGAAACATACCTGGTGTTTTTATCCAGTGGTCGAGGTACATAATATATACAATAAACTCACCTTAGCCTGACACTGCAACACTATCACACCAACACAGCAACTGGCACTGGGAAGCAAACACCACACCACGTACCTGGAGGAAAGAAAAACCGTTCTTTAAAAACATATAACTGTCACGGGGTTTTTAAAATAAAAGCAAAATTTTATTTAAATGATAATGTTTAAAAATATTGAAGAGCAGGAACAATGATTGTCTTGCTTCATCAAGCAATGATTACTTTACGCTGACTTGCTTCGCACGATTCTCTAAGAACGAGAATTTATAAACTTTCTCAACAGTACACAGCAGAGACTAATTACTCAACTGCTGTTTATTAGTACTGTTAGCCTCTGGAGAAAGTTACTTCACCCCTGACAATAAATAACTAATACTAATAATAATATCAGGTTCTTGCTGATGCTTAACTCCTAGAAGGCACAACGGATTTTAAGCTTAATACAACAAGACTGACCTAAGTACCAGTTATGAATGGCAAACGTTTATGCAAGCTAGGAGCTATAAGAGAAATAAGCTTAATTATGGAGAAATGAAACACGAGTTTATATTACATTAAGCTCAAGAAAAAGAACTGTTAAATTTATTGATTACAAACTAAATTTAACATTACATTTCAAAAATCAAATTAATGAGATCGCACTCACTCACTCACTCAAAAGCTAAATTCTTACGCCTCGGAAAAACACCTTAACTAAACTCTTAAGTCTAGGAAAACGAAAAGGAAATACTGGTCAATTAATGCAGTGTATCACCAACGAAGGGTGGAAGCCTGGAGAACTGTAGTCTAGTGGAGCCTGGGTGCTAGCTGACTTCTCACTGCTGGAGCACAGAACCTCACTCCGTCACGGCAGACACTTGACTGAATTCAAATACAATGTATGGGTAATGGACTGGCCAGCGGAAAAAGGCATGTCTAACGGTTGAGGCAAGCAGGGGCGAACAATAAAGAAACAATAGTATCGCTCAGTAGAGCACTTATGACATGCATTAGATCAGTCACTTTTGAAACAGTGACGAATGTTTTGAAAAGTATACCACCGAAATGGAGAGAGAAACGGTTAACTGAGCGATACACAGTGAGTTTTCCACTAATAGTTCGTGGTTTCTCACAAAAGGAAAATGTCGCGAATTTGATTCGTGACATTATGCCCCATGAAAATCAAATCTTTCTTTCTTCAGAAAAAAAGATTTCAATATACATACATATAATTCCTAACTCAGTCACACAAGATTCACACTGTGGTGTGTGTGCTATCCTGCTACAGGAGAAAATCACTATCGCCAATGAGCGGAAAAACCTCGTATTTACGTTAATGGAGGCAAGCTTGAGGGAAAAACTCCGTGACGACGGCGAAAATCCTGTACTCAGGTCAAACTGAGAGAAAGTTCGCTACATTTACACCGACAACTAATTGTTGTGTAGCGTGGTGTATGTGATACACGGTGTATGTGTGACAGTTGTAGTGTAACTGTACCTACGTGTAAAATGACACAGTAAATATTAATAATATGGCGACGATGAAGGCAGAGGAGAAGAGGTGGCAGCGTGCGGCAGACGATCAGCTGGCCTGCACAGCAAAACTGCTACACCCATTGCTGTACCTGCAAAGTCAATTGAGGTGGAGCATCAAGAGTGTCAATGAGACAAAAATTCTTATTACGTTACAATTACTCTCTCTGCCTAGCTATCAGTACATGGTACGAAAAGTACGCTCTAGCTGAAAATACGAGTGACAGCCTAAGCTTCGTACATTTGAGGTCGCCATTAATTACAGCACACGATTAGTGTCAGCAAGTTGAGAATCCTTATGCGAACTCGGGCTCACGTAGCCTCGAACTGCACACGGGTCCTCAACCTGTGCCTTAACCTAGTGCCTATATTAATATCGGGGAGCTGAGAATCCTTGTGCAAACTCGGGCTTCCGTAGCCTCGAGTTGCCTCTGCGGAGTTCTCTCTCGAACTTTCCCCTTAACCTACAGTACTTATATTAATATCGGGGAGCTGAGAATCCTTGTGCAAACTCGGGCTTCCGTAGCCTCGAGTCGCCTCTGCGGAGTTCTCAAACTTCCCTGCTTACGGTACATAATATGTATGTACAGGCCCTGGACATGATGTGTCCTGTGGGGCCAATGGGCGAGACGTCAGGTCTGCACCCACTTCACCACTACCCTGTCTCTCAACTGTCTTAGAGATTACAGGTGTGGTTGCAAATGGCACAGGAAGGACATGTCCTTGATTAGTGGTACTTTGACACACACTGCAGGAACGCACAAAACTATCTATGTCTCGTCCCATCCCTGGCCAGAAAAAGTCAGCTCAGATATGGTCCTGGGTCTTCCTTTTACCCATGTGACCTCATGAGGCTGAACAATGACCCCATTGTAACACTGCTAGGCGATACTTGGCGGGAACGACAAACTGCAGTCGAACCTCGCCCTTGGGTGTTTGTGACTCATGGTAGAGCCGTCCTTGTTTGCGATGGAACTTGGCTCGACCTCCCCGTGAATACTTAATCACTCGACCCTTTTGTTTGTTCTGCACGACAGCAAGTGTTGGGTCAGAATGTTGTTCTTGTACAACAAGTTGACTACACATCAGATCTTGCTGCGATTCAGTGATCACTGGGGTGACACAGTCTGGAGCCTCAGCCATGGCTTGTGTTACCGCAGCAGCCGAAGTCTGTGTAGCATCATGTTCGGTGCAACTATCCTTGACACCGGAAATGTTGCCAACGATTAGGTCAAACAAAGGTTCTGGCATGACAACTGCGAGTGTCGTACCAGTATAAAATGGAGATGCCACCTGGATACATGTCTCAGGGAACAATCTCACTGATTCATCAATAAGGTTTGTATGGATCTGTCGACCTGTGTACTGCTCAGGCCGAACTAGACTCTGCTTGACAGAGCAACCTGAGGAACCATTATCTCTCAGAACCTTCACAGGAATGCCTCCCACAATCCCTGGCTGAACAAGGAAGGTACTGTCACCTGTGGGAGGGCCTGTGGAGGAAGCAGCTAGCCACTCATGAGGCTGCTGAATTGATGCGGCAAACATTGTGCCTTGAGAATTATATACTTGAGGGGTTGTACTCACTGCCTGGGAAGATGGAACATTGGCCATCTGTGGAGGGGGGTTCACTGTCACTGTGGGACTAGTGAACTGTGGGGGAGTACCCATACTGGTAGGAACGTGACCACCATGCTGCTGCTGAGGAATGAAGGCTGCGTTCGCTTCCTGCCTCTTTTGAGCTGCTTGTGAAAAAGTTTGTCCCGACGGTCAGTTGCGTGGCTGATATTGCTGCTGATTAGGGTACTTGTTGTACCTCTTCCACTCAGGTTTCTGAGTGTTTTGCCCCTGGTCCTTCCACTGCGGTTTTGGACCTTGGCCATTATTCTGGGAATGGCCTTGTTGCTGGGATTCAATCTGAGACGGCTTCCCAGACTTGGCAGTATCTTTTCTGCTGTTCCAGGTGTTTTGCTTATGAGTTTGATACCCGTATGCAGTGAAGTACGCATCAGCCTTTTGTGCCATTTGGCTGGCATCTTTCACCTGGCAGATCTTAAACTGTGCTATGAGCTCAGCAGGCCACGACCTCTCTAGCTGTGTATGCAGCATAAGGTCGATTATCCCCTCACGCATGGAAGGAGTTTCATCTTTCTCCATCCACTCACCTAAGTAAGCAATGAGACAGTCGAGGAACTGAACAGCTGTCTCCTTGTCTTGGAGACGAGCTCGCATGAACTGAACTTTGGCGTCGTCTACTGTGAGACCGTACGTCTTAATGAGTGCAGCTTTCATCATCTCATACGTGAGATTGTCTCCACGAATTCTGTGGAGAATATCGAGGACAGGGCCCTCAAATAGACTAAGAAACTGAAGCCGCTTAGCTGCATCATCGAGCTGGTAAAGTTGAGCCATGTCTTCAAATCGAGCTATGTCTCACCATCTTTGTATGGGGGAAGCTTGATGTGTGGGGTTGCCATAACATGTGCAGGGAGAGCGCTCATGGAGCTTGAACCAACTGCACCAGATGTGTCTGAAGCCAAGGAATCTCGCTTGAGCTTCAGCACTTCAAGTTCATGTTTCTCGCGTGCTTCTCACTCGGCACGTTCGTGTTCTCGTTCTCTCTCGCGTTGTTCACGCTCATATTCGCGTTGTTCTCGCTCTTGTTCGTGCTCTCTTTCACGTTGTTCGCGCTCGCGTTCGTGTTGTTCGCGCTCGCGTTCATGTTGTTGTTGCTCTTGTTCCAACTCGAGCTCGCGCTGTTTCTGCTCGTGTTCGCGCTGTTTCTGCTCGTGTTCGCGCTGTTTCTGCTCGTGTTCGCGCTGTTCTCGCTCGTATTCGCGCTCCTTTTCGCGTTCCTCACGCTGTTCTCTCTCGTATTCGCGCTGAATCTTACGTTCTTCACGGGCATCGTTCTCGCGCTGCTGCTCCTGATTATGGCATGAGAGTATGTACTTTTTAATTTTGGTTGGGTCCGTAAGACCCATTTCTTTGGCTTCCTGTAAAAATACAGTGGTAGCCATGTCGCCAATTTACTGAGCAAGCCAAAACTGAGTACTGACTGCTGCTTCACAACCGAATACTAATAAACACAATTAAAGAATACAGACACAAGCTAGTGGTGACCAGTCTTATTTAGTTAACTGGCAAAGAATAAAGCAAAAATGCAAATGACTGGGAAGACTCAATAATTAACGCAATGGGTACGGCGGCTACCAAGGAGCGAATAAAATCGTCTGGAGTTACCAAAAATAAAGTACTAAATAGAGTTAAGTACTCTATGGATTAATAAAGCAAAAATTCACTTACTAAATTAACGGTAAACACCAGTAAACTTGTGCCTATAAACTTTAATGATAAATACCTAAATATGAACGAGTGAGTATTATCTCGTGAATAGCTTTAGAGCTAGGAGTTAATATCCTGGAATGAGGTCGCCAATTGTCACAGGGTTTTTAAAATAAAAGCAAAATTTTATTTAAATGATAATGTTAAAAAATATTGAAGAGCAGGAACAATGTTTGTCTTGCTTCATCAAGCAATGATTACTTTATGCTGACTTGCTTCGCACTATTCTCTAAGAACGAGAATTTATAAACTTTCTCAACAGTACACAGCAGAGACTAATTACTCAACTGCTGTTTATTAGTACTGTTAGCCTTTGGAGAAAGTTACTTCACCCCTGACAATAAATAACTAATACTAATAATAATATCAGATTCTTGCTGATGCTTAACTCCTAGGAAGCACAACGGATTTTAAGCTTAATACAACAAGACTGACCTAAGTACCAGTTATGAATGGCAAACGTTTATGCAAGCTAGGAGCTATAAGAGAAATAAGCTTAATTATGGATAAATGAAACACGAGTTTACATTACATTAAGCTCAAGAAAAAGGACTGTTAAATTTATTGATTACACAATAAATTTAACGTTACATTTCAAAAATCAAATTAATGAGATCGCACTCACTCACTCACTCAAAAGCTAAATTCTTACGCTTAGGAAAAACACCTTAACTAAACTCTTAAGTCTAGGAAAACGAAAAGGAAATGCTGGTCAATGAATGCAGTGTATCACCAACGAAGGGTGGGAGCCTGGGTGCTAGCTGACTTCTCACTGCTGGAGCACAGAACCTCACTCCATCATGGCAGACACTTGACTGAATTCAAATACGATGTATGGGTAATGGACTGGCCAGCGGAAAAAGGCGTGGCTAACGGTTGAGGCAAGCAGGGGTGAACAATAAAGAAACAATAGTATCTCTCAGTAGAGCACTTATGACGTGCATTAGATCGGTCACTTTTGAAACAGTGACGAATGTTTTGAAAAATATACCACCGAAATGGAGAGAGAAACGGTTAACTGAGCGATACACAGTGAGTTTTCTACTAATAGTTCGTGGTTTCTCACAAAAGGAAAATGTCGCGAATTTGATTCGTGACAATAACAAAGGCCATTATTTATATTAGACTGCTTTCGCATACAATAAATTGCAAAAAAAGGGTGTATGGTGATAACACTAGCATCAGAATCAAAACCTCCATCATCATTTTCATCAAGTCATTATGTTAGGACTCCATATTATAATTACAAATCATAATAGATAGATAGATAAATAGATAGATAGACAGCTCCATGCGAGCCTGGGAAAGGGAAATGATCTTGCAAGTTAACTGAGGAAATGTTGACGACACATAGGAAGTAGCAGAGTCAGGGGATGATGCAGGTAGTGTGTCAGCGAGATAGCAGGCGAACAAAGCCTAGTGACATACACACATACTCACACACAGGTTTCTGGAACTTTCCAACCACAGTGTAACACACGTGACACGACCCCTGTTTCACCAGAATTTAGGAAGGAGAGCTCAGAAGGAGGCTAGCATTTGAACCGACAGGTAGTGGAGAGAGTGAACAAGAAAGAGGGGCTTAACTAGACTTACTTATTATACTGTCTCTGTAAGACATACCCTGCTCAACTTAGATTTCTCTGAAGACAATAAATTAAGATCAACTCACTGTATTCATCTTTAATTCCTACTACAAGAAATCGAGAGTGACAACTAAACAACAAAACTTCTCTACAAGTTACTACAAAGTCTTTTATGACATTATTTCTAAGTCTTTTATGACATTATTTGGTGGCAGCGGTGGGACTGGTGGTGGGAGTGGATCTATACACTCATCTGTTTGTGTATGTTTGTTTAAGCCTTTAATATTACCAATTCTTTTTGGTTCTCTTTTACTAATTGGTGAGGGCTCTGATGGTATTTCCTTTATGAATTCATTGTCAAAGTCTATTCCATTCATTTGTGGGAGTATAGTTATGTTCTCTGCTCTCATGGATCTTAAGCCCAGTAACATATGAGCTTTAATTGCTAAGTTTTCAACGATATAGAAAAATGCAGAGAATGGTCTTGTAATCTCTGTGAAACTGATATTTAATCTTATCATACCTTTCACTGTAATTTGTTTTCCATCTACCGTATATAAATCTAAATCAGCTTCATCCAGAAAAGTTACTTTATTCTTATTTTTAAGAATTCTATTTATTTCTTCATGTGTTATTAAGTTCACTGGAGAGCCTGTATCTAAAAATAAGGAAACGTTTTGATCCTCACATACAACTGGTATCAAGATACACTCATTTTCCAACATGCCTCCTATGTGAATTTTAGACTTGTTTTTCTTTACGTTTGTTCGTTTTTTGTCATGACTTGGTCTTCCCCCGATTTGAACACAGACACAATTTTTTCTACTGTTTTGCAGTCACTGGTCCAGTGCCCTTGGTATCTATGATGCCTACAGTAAGGACCAAATCCTTGTGTCTTTTGTCTATCCTCTTTTGCTTTGATAAAGCATTCATACCTTGTGTGTCCTGGTTTTGCACAATAATGACATAGAATGGACCTATCTCTTGACCATGACCTACAAGGTGATTTCCCATAAGTAGTGTTGTTTATGGCGCGAGACCTGCTCGAGCTGCGCGAAAACTTATGAAACTGCCTGTAGCCTGGTGTTTGTGATCGAGACCTCGTCACGTTTGGTTGTTTGCTCTGCCTGCTTTCAGGTCGCGATCGATTTTGTTCTCTGTTTGGGGTCGGTGTAGATGTTTTCACAGCTGATACTGTCTCAGGTACTCTCATTCTACTAGAATGTGCGGGTGTGTCGACCATACCTGCTTTATTGCACTGCATCTCTACCTTGTTCATTAAGTCTAGTAAGCACATGCCTGGGGTGTGCGCGATCGTCTTGGCGATCTTAAGGGTCCTATCAGGTAATTTACACAAGGCAGCTACATAACCAATGATGTCCACGACGAGGTCTGGGGACATCTTTCCATCATCTGTTATCCAATTTGAGTTTTCCAAAGTAACTAACAATGTTCATTTGATTGTGGAGACATCAGCAGTTATTTCACTGAGCACATGGTTTGTAGTGTGCTCCCTTACAAGATCTACAATCTTATGTAATTCTGGAATTATACCTGGCAAGAAGTTCATACCTCCAGAAAATTTCTTCAAAAATTCAGTTTTAAATTCATCATATATCCTAGCTTTAAGGAGCTTGTCAGATCTCAATAAATTGCTTGCTGGACATCTTTCCTGGCTTATGCAAGATGAAAAAATGGCAATTTTCTCTTGTTCATCTAGTATGTGGCGCTTGATGAACATTTGTTCACACTGACTGACTAAGGAAATAACATCAATGCGATCATTTACTGTGCCAGAGAATTTTGGGGCAGTTTTATCTTCATGGTACACGTACACATGAGGTGGGGTTGTTAGATCCGCGGTATTTGTTTCGTGATTCATTTTCACTGTTTGCTCTGTTAATTTAACTTGGACTTGTTTATCGTTGTGTGAGGGAATGGTGGAATATATTCGGCCAGAACGGTGAACCCTGTTAAGTGTATTGGCATACGTGTGCAAGTCAGCGACAAAGTCCTCACTTGCTACGTCAGAGGGGGTTTCCCACTCATCACCTGGAACTGACGTATTTGTTTCTTGGTCTTTAATTTGTAGTGAGGTTTGTACAAGGGGTGTGTTGCCTTGGTGCTCTCTTAATTGTGAGTCTGTTGTTGTGGCTAATTGTGTTTCATCTGGTATTAACGTGGGTGGTGGCGAAAATATCCCTGTCATTAAGAATTGGTGTTATGAAATACGCCTTTTGTTTATTTATGTTCTAACTAAATAGATGAGTAAATGAGTTGGAATAAATGATAGATAGTGAGTGTATAACTGCATGCATACTTGCACCTGTGTGTGTGTGTGTGTGTGTGTGTGTGTGTGTGTGTGTGTGTGTGTGTCCCAGGAGAATATTAAGCTTTTGCAACAAGTATACCTATTATACTCGTAATTTTCGAACACATTCTTAACAACCAAGAGAACATATCAATGTCAAACACAGCTTCTACATTCAAATTTACAAACAGACAAGGCTAAATAAACCTTTTGGGCCATCGTAACGCAGGAAATAACGCTTGGAGGGGGCAGGTGGGTTGGGTGACGTGGAGAGGAGGCGGAAATGAGGTGCTGATCGATGGCATGCTTGGGTAATGACCTCAGCAACCCACCTTCTTATATTTCTCACCCACACTTCACTTAGGTCAGTTTCATTCATACTGTAGCTCCCAGTTCTGTTTTTCCATTAATAACTCGTTTTATTCCTTCAACTTCCATTTTCTTTCACCCCTCACTTCCCACTTTTTTCTCTCCCTTTAATTCCCAGTTCTGTTTTCCATTAAGTCCCAATACTGTTTCCTATGTCACTTCCATTTTCCCCTCCCCACCTTTGATCTCCATTAAATTCCTAATTCATTTCCCCCTATTATTGTCAATTTTGTTCCTCCATAACCTCTAAGTTCTTTTCTCTCATTAATTTCCAGTGTGGTTTCCCCTCTAATTTCCAGTTCTGTTCGCTCCTTAATCTCATTTCCAGTTTTTTCCTATCTTAAGCATTCACAACGATGACGTCTTTTCAAGTTTATTCTAGCTCTTTCCAGATGATTTTATTTAGAACAGGAATGACTTTTAGAGCTGGAGGGAACAGATGCAGCCTTCACTAAACCCACTATCAGGGAGACTCTTAAGTTGAACAACATCGTTTTGTTGTAGCATGAATAAAAAAAAATATGACGTCTTCTTTCACGACCAGTCTTGTTCCTCTTTTCATTCACAACCATCAAATGCATCATAGCTTAGTTCCTCTACTCTTCTATGTTAACTAAGCAAATACTTATTTTATTTCTCAATTCTTAGATGGGGGAAGTCATCTTCCTTTTTTGCTGAACTCAGCGTCCAAAATAGTCTTATCACAGTTTACAGCATGTCTCGTCTTAATATTTTTTGTTCCACTGCCTCTCACAGTCCCGTTTGAACGTTATTTTTACCAACTTTTGATCCACTGTTTCCAGTTGGTTTGTAGCATTTTGTTTTCATCACTTTATCCTTTAAGTGTGTATCATCCTCTGCCTCGATCAATCCCTTTTTAAAATTGTTTCTTTTGTAGCCTTTTTTCCTTTTTCAGATTCTGGTGTCTTAATAGCATTTTAGCATTTTTTTTTTTTTTTTACACTCTCGTAACTCCCTTTTATATAATTTACTGTTCAATCCTTTGACTCTGAATGCTGTTGTGTAGTATTGTTTCCAACCTTTGCCTCTGACACAGCATCATGTATTCTCTAGTATTTTCTAACTTTTACTTTCTCACTTTTATTATAGCACTTTTTTTTTTTCAAGTTATGTTTTCACAATTCCTGTTCATTGTCTTTTAAGCTATGTGTTCCTTATTTTTACTTTTTTCTAGTTTTACTTTCACTATTCCTTTTTTTTTTTTAATTATAATCTCTCGCCTCTGGCTGTTTTTTTTTTTTTTTTTTTATCTCTTTTGTACAGTAGATTCTTTATAACGTCCATTTCTTTAACTCCTTACTCTCGTACTTCATTTTCTTCATTTCCCTTCTCGCTCTTCTCGTTATTTATTCATTTTTGCCTTTGCCTCTTGTAGTTCTCTTTTAGTGTTGTTTTTCCCCTATCGCTGTCACATCTCTTTTTCAATATTTTTACAACCTTTGTTCGCTCCTTGTCCTTATTATTTTTACTTTCTTTTCATTATCAATTATTGTCTATCACTACTTTTTTCGTGGTGTTTCACTTTTTTAGCACTTCATTAAATTTAAAACATCGCATATCATTTTTTTCCAACTTTGAAAATATTTCTGACATTCTTTCAACCCATGCCCTACGCAGTTCATGTTTCACCCTTATTTGAGATGGCCATAATTATGTAACTCAGTTTTCCCACCTAATATAAAGTTAATTTGGTCAAGTAATACATACCCACAAGGGTTATTCACAGATTACAGTCAACACAAGCAACCAGGTGGAGCAAGAATGTAAGAGTGTTATTTCCTGGTACAACATTAGACTTTGACGAGAACGCGTGCGCGCGCACACACACACACACACACACACACACACACACACACACACACACACACACACACACACACACACACACACACACACGCACAGAGAGAGAGAGAGAGAGAGAGAGAGAGAGAGAGAATTGTGTCCAACATAACAAGGTCAATGAATACCGGTAGCGCATCATCTACTCACTTGATGTAGTGCTGCCTACTTCTTCCTTAGCCTTTATCATTCTTTTTCTGTGCCTGCCCTCCTCTCTTCCTATTTCTTCCATCTTTCCTGTCATTTCTTATTTTCTTTCCTTTACAGGTGGCATTACATTGAGTAATAAGCCAAATCGTTTCCTGTAAGCCAAGAAACCATTTCCAACGCTGGGTGGTAACCATATAACCAAACCATACGTGCTCCCTACGTGTCAACAAGTGGGTTGGTGGAGGGTTAGTGCCCCTCCCCGTAAAACAAATAACTCAAAGTCTAATGGCCACCCCTTACGGGATTTTGGCGTATGGCGATAGATAGATAGATAGTGTTTGTGCAGCAGTCTACCACTTTACAATTTCGCTCT
>NC_137024.1:16665901-16718401 GCF_032717465.1 Coenobita brevimanus | reverse complement strand
AACCTTTGTTCGTTAACCAGTAGCTTTCCTTATTTTAGCCTTTTTTCATTATTTATTCTCTGCCAACCAATCACGTCTCTCTCTCTCTCTCTCTCTCTCTCTCTCTCTCTCTCTCTCTCTCTCTCTCTCTCTCTCTCCTTTACCTTATTTTGTTCTCAGTATTGTTTTGGCATGTTTCAACCATGATTTAAAAAAAAATAGTTCTGTATTCCTTCAATGTATACCTCTTGCAGTTGTTTCACCTTTATTTTTTTTTTAAGCCAATTTGTGTGTGTGTGTGTGTGTGTGTGTGTGTGTGTGTGTGTGTGTGTGTGTGTGTGTGTGTGTGTGTGTGTGTGTGTGTGTGTGTGTATTTCCCACCTAGTGGCATATGTCTGGCTGGGTAACACAGTTTTTAAAATTAAACAAAAAATTACAGTCAGCACTAACAACTAGGTTGAGCGGGAATGCCAGAATGTTATTTCCTGGTACAACATTAAGGTTTAACGAGGACACACACACACACACACACACACACACACACACACACACACACACACACAGGACAGAAATTGTGTCCAATATAACAGGATGAACAAGCGGTGCTAAGGCACTGCAAACCCGTCCCCGGCAGTCATATTAGTGCTGACGTACAAACACAACAGGATATCTAGTCAAAGATGTCACATATCAAATCTGGAGTAAATCGGTAAAATTGACGATTTTATGCCCATTTTATGTTTTAGGCCAGACCCACCTGACACTGACCGTCCTACCTACAACTGAGGGGTGACCCCCCTGATGTAATGGGGCATGTTATAGGATGCAGATCTGAAAGATGCACCTTCAGGTCATGTCGATATGTCGAACTTGAAAGGAGTTATGGTGGATAACGATTGTTTTACATTATTCTTTTTTTTCTTTTTACATTTTTGGGCCTACAGTCTGGGCCTTGGTCCAATTTGGCCCAAAATTTAATCAGGTGATCAGAAGGTCACAGCCCATCATAATGGTAATTTTGGTCAAAATTGCACCAGTAGTTTTCGTGTTAAGTTGTTGTCAGACAGACAAACAGACAAACAAACAGATAAACCGAGTAGACTGTAGCACCAGTCGAGCAGGGCAGTACTCCCAAGGTGGATGGAAAGCTGATGATAGGGAGAGCTGGAGATCCAGTTTCATCAGTCCTCGGGACTATGTCCCGACCATACCCCTTTGCTGAATTATTTCAGTGTCTCAGTAACACAGAGAGTAGACCAGCATGCTCTCCAATACAAGTTTCTCCAACTATCAACACTAAACTACATGCACAGTACACACCTCACATCCTTTTCAAAATTTTCAAAAAATGGCGTCGAATAACATAGCCTCGGAGTCCCCAGGGGGGTGGACCATAAACGCCCCCACCTTCAACCCCTCTCCCGGTGACGATTCAAGGTGCCTGGAACCACTATCTGACTCTCTTCTTCATTTCTGCAACATTCGCGGCCTTTCCTCTAACTTTCGCTCTGTTGAGCACCACCTCTCCTTCTCTAAACCTCACCTTCTTTTCCTAACTGAGACTCAGCTGTCTGAGGCAACTGACAGCAAACCCTTTTCTGTATCCTCCTACTTTCTCTATACTCATTTTAAAGCCAAAGGTGGCTGTTGTGTATATATTAGCGACAACGTATCTTGCTCTCGTGTTCCTGAACTCGAGTCTTCTAAATTCTCTATACTCTGGCTTCGGCTTTCCTGTCATTCTCTGACTAAATATATATGTGCTGTTTACTTATCTCCTAATTCTACTGACTATCAAAAATTCTTTGACTATCTTACTTCTACGATGGAACACATTCTATCCATTTCTCCTTTCTCTGAAATCTCCATTCTTGGAGATTTCAATGCTCACCACCACCTTTGGCTCTCCTCTCCTTTCACTGATCCACCTGGTGAACAAACTTACACCTTTTCTATCCTTAATGACCTACAGCAGCCTGTACAGCACCCTATCCGTATCCCTGACCGCCTTGGAGAGAGCTCCAACATACTTGATCTCTTCCTTACAACTAATCCTTCTGCTTACACTGTTAATCTTTTCTCTCCGTTGGGCTCCTCCGATCACAACCTTATCACTTTAACCCGTCCTATCACTCCGGTATGGCCTGCGGACCCTCCAAGAAAACGTCGTCTCTGGCACTCTGGAGGTGTGGATTGGGAGGCCCTCAGGCAGTACTTTTTTTATTTTCCCTGGAATGATTATTGCTTCCATGGCCGGGAGCCATCTGGGTGTGCCTTGCGCATTACGGAGGTTATTCTCTCGGGCATGGAAGCATACATTCTTTTCTCATATCCTTTGACTAATGCACGAAAGCCTTGGTTTAATCACGCTTGTTCTAATGCTGTCCGCAACAAGGAGAGGGCATATAAAAGGTACCGGAGCCAACCCACCCCTGAATCACATCTTTTATACATTTCTGCCCGGAATCGTGCTAAGTCTGTTCTTCACTCTGCTAAAAGTAATTTCATCTGTACAAAATGCTCTCAACTCTCTAACTCGAACTCTTCCCGCTCCTTCTGGCACCTTGCCAAAAACCTTTCTAACAACTTTACCTCATCATCCTTCCCTCCTCTTTTCTACTCTGATGGCTCTGTAGCTATTTCTTCTACTGATAAAGCACATCTCTTCGCTCAGACTTTCTCCTCCAATTCCACCTTAGACTATTCCGGTGCTGTTCCTCCATCACTTCCCCCCTCTGACTTTCTCATGGCTAACATTAAAATTTCTTCAGCTGATGTATTTTCTGCCATTGCTGGCCTCAGTACTAATAAGGCATATGGGCCTGATGGAGTCCCTCCTGTTGTTCTCAAGAACTGTGCTTCTGTGCTTACACCCTGCCCAGGCAAACTCTTTCGCCTTTGTCTGTCAACTTGTACCTTTCCTTCTTGCTCAAAGTTTGCTCTCATTCAGCCAATCCCAAAGAAGGGTGACCATTCCCAACCCTCTAACTATCGTTCAATTGCTTTAACATCCTGTATCTCAAAAATTTTTGAGTCTATTCTTAATAGAAAAATTTTAAAGCATCTTTCCTATAACATCCTGTATCTCAAAAGTTTTTGAGTTTATTCTTAATAGAAAAATTTTAAAGCATCTTTCCTATCACAACCTTCTTTCTGATCGTCAGTATGGGTTCCGTCAGGGACGCTCCACAGGCGATCTTCTCACCTACCTTTCAGACTCCTGGTCATCCTCCTTTCGAGACTTTGGCGAAAGCTCTGCCATTGCACTTGACATCTCAAAGGCTTTCGATCGAGTCTGGCATAAATCTTTAATTTCCAAACTGCCCTCTTACGGTTTCTATCCTTCTATCTGTGCCTTCATCTCTAGCTTCCTTTCTGGTCGTTCTATAGCTGCTGTTGTAGACGGCTATCGTTCTTCTCCTAGATCTATTAACTGGTGTTCCTCAGGGCTCTGTCCTATCACCAACTCTCTTCCTTTTATTCATCAATGACCTTCTAAGCTGTACATCTAACCCTATCCACTCATACACTGATGACTCCACCCTTCACCTTTCCATTCGATTCCCACAACGTCCATCTCAGCAGTTACTTCAACAAACAAGGGATGAGGCTATGGCACACCTAATGTCTGAATTGGCTCGTATCTCTGACTGGGGTAAAAATAATCTGGTTGTTTTTAATGCATCAAAGACTCAGTTTTTGCACCTATCAACCCGACAAAATCTTCCACAGGTATACCCACTTATGTTTAATAATACTCAACTTAATCCTGCATCATCGTTGAACATGCTTGGGGTTTCATTTGCTCGGGACTTGTCTTGGACAGATCATATTACATCTCTTGTAAAATCTGTTTCCAAGCGATTGGGTGTGCTAAGCCGACTCCGTTCCTTCTTTGCCCCTGCACAATTGTTGACTCTATACAGGGGTTTTATCCGCCCCTGAATGGAGTACAACTCTCATGTGTGGGGAGGCTCCCCACATACAGCTCTTCTCAATAGGGTGGAGTCAAAGGCTTTTCGTCTCATTAACTCTCCCCCTCTTACTGACTCCCTTCAACCTCTGTCTCTGTTGCATCTTAATCTCTTTTCTATCGCTACTTCAATGATCACTGTTCCTCTGAACTGTCTGCATACATTCCTCCACTTCTACGATGGGCGCGTTGCACCCGTCTTGCAGCAAACTCTCACCCCTTTTCTGTCCAACTCTCTAATGCAAGAGTTAACCGTTACTCCCAGTCCTTCATTTATGCAACTGGTCAACTCCGGAACTGTCTCCCTCTGTCTGTATTTCCTGCTTCCTATGATCTCCAGTCTTTCAAACGCAGTGTGTCCAGGCATCTTGAAAATGAATGGATGGATCTTGAATTTGTCTCTCTCTTGTATTTTTTTTTTCTCTTGGAAGGAACAGTTTTGCAGGTTCATTGCCTTTGGTTCCTTCTTCCTCACATTAAAAAAAAAAAAAAAAAAAAAAAAACGACCCCGAGCCCCTACGGTGAGGAGACGGGTAATAAACCCCCCAGCAAACAGCCTACCTATGCTCCACTCAATTTCCCTCTATGAGTCCAACCTGAATTATATTTATATTATAATAACATCATGCAAACAACATCATTTAAGACGCTTTGTAAGAGAGAGACACTATTTAAAACTATGATGAAAGCTCTGATATCTGCACCATTGTGGAATTAAATGGAGCCTTAAAATATAAGTGGTGTATGGTACCAACATTTGGGAGGGAAAAATAAAATTTGTCATGTGAGAGTTGGGATTAAAAGTATTATGTCCAGGTGTCTTTTTCTAATACTGTCCTATGACTATTTATCTCTACGGTCTCTATTCATCGTAGAACACATTTTTCAACTGAAGAGGTAAGATACAGCACCTTCACTACAGAAAATCATTTCTAAGTTTAATGAAACTGCTTTGCTAGACTATATGTTAATAAATTTGTCATACAGCTTAAGAGTGAATACTGTCGTTTGTCTTAAGGTTATTTCCTTGGTCATTTCAACCTTTTCTAATAATAAGCTTTGTCATAGTAACAATGTATTAGGTTAAATGGTGTTATGATCTGTTCAAGTTGTATATTTCTAGATTCGGTAATGTTTCTTGTGATTTATTAAGTTTACAGCCATAGAAATAGTAATATCGACGAATACTACTCCATTCTCCCTTCAGGAAGTTTTTATAAGGAATCGATCATTTATTAACATGTCATGAAGTTAAGAGCCAAGTGTTAACACCTACACTACAAAATTTAGGTTTGTGTCGTATGATAACTAGTTTCCAAACCAGCAGCAAAAGATGTTTGAAAGTTGAGGACATAAAAATCTCCAAAACGACAGACAGGTGTTCAAATGTGGTAAACATCCCTGGAAAACTGTCGCAAAGTAAAAAAATATAATTCGGATCTAGCTACCAAATCGCAAAAACCAAGGACTTTCCATCTCCCCTCCAACATTTCGATTAATGTAGGAAATGAAGTCAATGTTTGTTTGTTAGTATGTTTTTCCTTCAATCACGCCCAACCCATGGGCCAGAGACACCCACACCCAACTCCGGGTACCCCTGCAGCCCAATTTTGGCATGGAGACTCACATGACCTCCAGTTCGGACATAGGCTATGTGAGGTTGACCTCCGAGGTCATATGAGGTCACTGTTAACACATGCTCGAATGACGACCCAGCAGCCCAATTTTTGGCATGGAGACTCACATGATCTCCAGTTCGGACATAGGCTATGTGAGGTTGACCTCAGAGGTCATTTGAGGTCACCAGTCGGAGGTCATTTGAGGTCACTGCTAATAGTAAACAAGTGAGCACAAATACTGTGCGTTAGTCTGCGAAAGCTGAAATAGAAAGTTCCTGGACCTCTTTTAATCCCTCTTCAAAAGCATAAGAGATACATTGTCTTTCTCGAGTAGAAAGATTGAACTAGAACAAATAGGGTTAGTGTTCGCCTTACTGGCCCTGGCAAAGCCGGGTATCCCTGCTAGTTAACCCGTCACGTCCCGAGGTATTCCGCACCTCCGACATCCCCCAGTCCCGAGGTATTTTCGAATTTTTTTTTTTTGGCTAAAACCTTCGCTTTTGGTGAGAAACATCGAAAATTCATAGAGAAATCGCTCACCTGAGGTTTAAAGTGCCCAATCCAGGTAGGAGTTCCTCCTTACCTGAGTGGGTTTTCTAACATGCTGGCACCAAAGAAAACGAGTTCTATGGGAGGGTAACTATTTTATCCACTCATAAACGGTATTTATTTATTTACTTGGTACGAATGTATATGTAGTATGACAGTATACTGGTTTTCAAGCAGTAATAAAGGCATTATAAGCATTGTTTCACTCAGACTCACATGATCTCCTAGTTCGGACATAGGCTATGTGAGGTTGACCTCAGAGGTCATTTGAGGTCACCAGTCGGAGGTCATTTGAGGTCACTGCTAATAGTAAACAAGTGAGCACAAATACTGTGCGTTAGTCTGCGAAAGCTGAAATAGAAAGTTCCTGGACCTCTTTTAATCCCTCTTCAAAAGCATAAGAGATACATTGTCTTTCTCGAGTAGAAAGATTGAACTAGAACAAATAGGGTTAGTGTTCGCCTTACTGGCCCTGGCAAAGCCGGGTATCCCTGCTAGTTAATGTATGAATAATGTGTTCAGCGTTTGCAACAACACAGATACGTTCTTTAATATATTCATATAGAAATACAAAGGGAAGGTTATTACCTCAAGGTTTCACTGGGGAAGGAGGGAGGGTGGAGTATAATGTGCTGAAACGGTTCTCTTCTCGATTAAGGGTACTCTCCAAACACATGCAGGCACATTACACATGTACACACCTTTATATTTTCCCATATACATAATATACATAACACATCTACACTCAGAGCGAAATTTTAGTGAATTAATGGATGTGAAGGAATGGATGTTTACTTGTGTACGTATTAATCCTAATGGCTAATCCTGAAAATACAAGCTAATCTTGATCGACATGAATTTGAAGCGGTAATAGTGTTCCTAGAGCTTTAAAAAAAAAAAGAAAGAAAAAAAAAAAAGAAATAAGGACTCATTCATCAAACTAAAATTGATGACAATACCTACATAGCCTACAATTGCACAATACTTAAATATACCCTTAGTCATAACACCCATTTCCATTTCCATTCGTAAGTAACCAGCAGAACACATAACAAGACGATTGTATGATGGACACAACGCTGACTCACACACATTAACCCCCAAACCTCTACTACCCTCCACCACCCATACTACCACGCCTCTACCACCCTCCACCCATACTCCCACACCTCTACCACCCTCCACCCATACCTCCACACCTCTACCACCCTCCACCCATACCCCCACCCCCCTACCACACTCCATCCATACCCCCACACCTCTACCACACTCCACCCATACCCCCACACCCCTACCATCCTCCAACCATACCCCCACACCTCGGCCATCCTCCAACCATACCCCCACACCTCTACCACCCTCAACCTACACCCCCACACCCCTACCACCCTCCACCCATATCCCCACACCTCTAGCACCCTCCACCCATTCCCCCACACCTTGACCACCCTCCACCAACATCCGCACACCTCTAGCACCCTCCACTCATTCCCCCACACCTCTACCACCCTCCACCCATATCCGCACGCCTCTGTCACATTCCACCCACACCCGCACGCCTCTACCCACTGTCACCACATAAATGACTGCCATCTAGTTCATAATTCACTATTTTTTCTTTGGCTGGGTCAGGCCTCATGTTTATCGGTGAGCAGCACTCGAAAATTCCCTGGGCTATGCTTTAATATTCTCTTGTTTATTACTTACGCCTGATGGTCCTGTGGTTTATAAATCACTGTTTGAATTCCACTGAAAACTGTTGGGTCTTTTACCATATAAAACTATACAAGGGTAGGTTGGTTGCCGACCCATAATGATGTGAACTACAGTAAACTTATACCTCGGGCTCAGATGCCAAGAAGAGGTATACAACATATGGGGGTTAGGTGATCTCTTTTTTAAATAAAAAAAATTACGTTAATTACCTACAGCAGATTATTAAGCAGTCGTAAGTAAAAATTATCACTAAGGAAGAGGTTCACAAGAATCCGACCCTAAGGTATGGTAAAGTAAGAAGCAGCTCGACAATCACTCTTTTCTCTTAATACTTTTCATCCGACATCATTTTTGCAATTATTATCACCAGAGTATTATATACAGCTCAGGAGAGAGCTATCTTTGTGAATGGATTAACAAACAATCTCCACTAATCTCTTCTGTACGGTGATGTTTATTATTACTATCATGTAACGATTATTTTCAACTTAACCTCTTGAGTGAAGTGGAACGGTTTAAAGATAATAGGTAATTCGTGTTCCTGAGCTAATCTTACCCACATTTGCTCGCTGACAAATTCCTATAAGGTGTCAAAATATATTTCTAGGTAGTGTAAGAATACTGTCAGAATAACATATTTCACGATCACCTCTCTAGAAAAAAAATAAAGGTACAGTGTAATAACTGATTATACAGCAACAAAAACGGTGTCATCACTGTATACACAAAAACAATCACAAAGGCAAACAAAACCTAATTTCAAACAGGTTAGGCGAGTGTCCATCCGATTTGCTCTAGATGTTCACTGATGAGGATGACAGCTGCCTTCATCATCATCATCATCATCATCATCATCACCCTAAAATAGAGCCGTGGCTCAGTGGGTTAGTGCACTCTGACAGAAGGGTCGGAGGTTCAAGTCCACCCAAGGGTCATTGGTAGGTATCAGGTAAGGCATCCCGTCGTAAAGTGCTACACGCTCCAAAACCTAAGTCCTTCACCCAGGGGTAACGCCTTAGCCCTTATCGAAAGAAGGGGACACGGCGTAAAACTCAAAAAAAAAAAAAAAAAAAAAATACAGTGAGGTGGATCCGAAAATGAGGAAGAGCAAATTTCAGAAGAAGAACTAAGTGCAGAATGATCAGTAAAATGCCCACACATCCTCCATGCCTTAGCAATTTTCAGTTCCAAATCAAGCTAGTAAAATCCTCAAACACAAAAGGCGCTTTTCATGTTTGCGGGGCAGAGACCTCCAAAGTAAAAAAAAAAAAAGAAGTGAAAGCCTTGTCATGCACATCTACATAATAACCTTCATACATCCGTACCGATAATTCGCACATTCTTTCACTGCCTCAACACTTATAGGCTAACTGGCTTATTCCAACATTCATTCACCAAGTTCATTCACCTTCTTGGCCTTTCACACCACCTCCTGCAACCTCACTCATATACCTTGTTCATATCCATTCACTCACTGTGACCATATTATCTTAACATAATAAATATATCGTATACTCGTACTACATAAAATCTATTAAGTATATAAGCCATACCAACGACAGGAGAAGAGGAACACCAAAGCAACAATTAACAATCAGAACAAAAGGCTAAGGAAAAATATAAAATAAGAGGCTTAAGGATACAGTTAAAAAAAAAAAAAAAGCAGAAAAAAGAGACTGAAAAATACATATCAATCGTGAAGGCAAAACGAACCAACTGAAAAAATGATAGTATTGTGAATGAAAGTAGACAGAGTGTAGGCAAAAACCTAAACACACACACACACACACACAAAGCAAGAATATTAAGGCACCTCTCACCTCCCTCATGCATAAAAAATAATATTTTCACTTTTAAGCGACCGAGTATACAACTTTGTAAGAATTATATGGGCCCAGCTTTGCAGTAATCGGTAATAATTCAGGTGCAGAAAGAACGCTAACTCAACAATACCACTGCAGTAATATATCACTGCTTCCCTTTCTCGTCCTCCGCTTGACCCCCTACTCTCCTCCCACTCCATACACATGTTTCAATAGCCAGTCGCCGTGAGCATTTTCCCTAAGGAAGGTACACAACTAAAATGATAATCAGGCCACTAAGCTCCCCAGGCCATCCTACTCTCATTACATCACACGCCTCAGGACCAACAGGCAGGACACACGGGAGAATATCTCTCTCTCTCTCTCTCTCTCTCTCTCTCTCTCCTGCGAGTTACCGGAGCGAAAGTGAAAGCCTGGTGGGATTCTAAAGAGTCGCCTGAGCGCGCAGGGGGAAACAACATAGACAGATAGATAGACGTCGGATAAATAATAGAGAATGACAGACGTTTGTATAGATAAACATGTAGACTGAGACTTAGTACAATGAAGCAGTGATAGAAACAGATGGACAGATAGACAGACAGACATGGATGAACATTTGGAGTTCACCCACAAATATATGGAGAAACAGAGACAGACAGACAGACACAGACACACAAGCAGGCAGATGGATAAACATAATGGACTAATATAGGCAGATATAGACAGACAAATAAATGATTTATAGACATGGATGGACGGGTGTATCGAAGGATGGACACAAACAGAGGAGATTCGTCATATGCAAATGTAATATTGATAAACGACACAAACAGGTATAAATATCAACAGACAGACATATACAGCGTGGGCCTTGAGGTGAGTCAGACGTTTGTGCTTGGGTAAAATTGTAATAACATGCGATATGTCAGCATGGGTCCAGTTCGGAGCTACATTTACAGTAACTACTGATGACCTTGTGCTCAAAAATGATCTGAATTAATTGTAGTTCTAAAAAGATTGAGAACTCGACCCATGACGATGAGCAGTAGGTACTCAAAATAGAGCTATACATAACCTCTGATATTATTATTGGCAAATAAAACCAGAAATATAGCTAGGTGTACAGACAGACGTATGTACAGACAGATGCTCCGAAACATAGGAAGAGAAAAGATAAAAATCGGTGGGAAAGGGAAGAGAATGGGTAAACAGAAGAAAAAGAGAAAGAGTTTACATGAAAACTGGAGAGAAAGGGTAAACAGAAAATGGGAGAGAAAGCATAAACAGAAAAGCAGAATTAGAGGCATAGGGAGGAAAAATGATACCGAGACAAAATAAGAAAATTACAAATGATATACACAAGAAACAGACATACAGACAGACAGCTGGCTAAATAGATGAAAGACAGGTAGGTATATAGATAATAACTGTCGGCTAGCACATTTCTAAAATAAGCGAGCAGTTCTAACGATAATCTGAACATTCGTCTTTTACGGGTCCTGATGGGCAACAGGTCTGTACAGCCAAGGAAAGCTACTTTGTCATTGGAGGAGCGACCCGCCCCCACCCAATACTTCAAGCACTGACATACTGAAGGTGTGAAAGCATTTACAGTGCACGGTGGGAAGAGACTGTGGAAATTGCGTTCGATGGGCTGTGTTTTTAAGGAGACACTATATATGTTGCAGAAGGAGCTTTGAAAGACTGCAAATAATTGAGAATACATGAAAGGACATGCTACCACACTCTCCGTAATGCTTGCCCACGAGTAGGATACTGAGAGATAATATAATGATTAACATGTAATGAGAGAGAGAGAGAGAGAGAGAGAGAGAGAGAGAGAGAGAGAGAGAGAGAGAGAGAATGACTAATGAGGGGAATTAAGGAAGGGAAGAGGAAAGGACCCTAATGAGGATACAAAATAATATCCTTTATAGACATTACATTCCATCTGCATAATTCTCTCTCTTTCTGTGTGTGTGTGTGTGTGTGTGTGTGTGTGTGTGTGTGTGTGTGTGTGTGTGTGTGTGTGTGTGTGTGTGTGTGTGTGTGTGTGTGTGTGTGTTTGGAGGATGCAAGAAGCTAAACGTGGACAGGCTAGGACATGGGGTGAGAGGAATAAGCAGAATGGGAGGGTTGGACAAGAGGGTGGGAATTGGCAAAAGGCGAAAGGAAAAGACGGCAGGACAGTGGACGAAAGCGAAGAAAGCAAGTAAGTGAAGACCACTGGAGGGAAAGGAAGAAGGAAGAGTGGAGAGTAAAGAGGGAAGGAAAGGTGAGAGGAGATGACGGGAGAGTATGTAAGGAATGAACAGGAAGAGGAATGTGATACATGGATAAATAATTGTGAATTGAGAATACGATACTGAAGAAAGGAGAGGGAAGTACAGAGGAGAAAGATGAAAGAAGAAAAGGATGGGAGGGGAAGGAACGTGTGGAAAGGAAGGCAAATAAATAATAAATCTTGTAAAGGGAAAGACAGAGAATAGAATAATGGAAAAGAAAACAAAAGTTCGGGACTGGAGGGAAGGGAGGAGAAGGCGGGAGAGGAATGGGAGAAAGCCAGTAGAGAAAATGAAAGTAAAACTATAAAGAGACAGAATACTGTGAATGTGGAAGAGGTGAAAGGATGGTTAGCGGAGAGGAGATGGGAGGTGAAAAGGAAACGGGGTAAAAGCAGAAAGGAAATTAATGAGGTAAGAAGCTGAAAAGGAAACATAGAGAAATGAAGAAAATGAATATGTTATACAAGAGTGGAGGAGAAAATAGCGAGGGGAGATACGGTGGTAGGAAGAAGGATGAGGGAAGGATAAGGAAAGAGCGGAAAATATTCAGCAAGAAGTGATGAAGACGTGTAAAAAGGGCTACGTGTGCTGTATAGAAAAGGGGGACTGAAGATGTACTGAAAAAGTGGGTGTATAGAAGGGAAAGTAGGTGTGTAAAGAAGAAGGTGGAGAAAGGGCGATAAGGTCCTGTGTGTAGAACGAAAGGTGGGTTTATAGAATGGAGGACGGACGTGCAGAAAGGAGGCTGATGTGCAGAAAGGAGGTCGGGTGTGTAGAACAGTATGTCGTTGTGCAGAAAGGGGGCTGGGTGTATAGAAAGGAGTGGGTGTGAAGAGAAGTGGGTGGGTGGTCGGAGATAAGGTCGTGTGTGTAGAACGAAAGGTGGGTTTATGGGAAGGAGGATGAGCGTGCAGAAAGAGGGTTGGTGTACAGAAAGGGGGCTGGGTGTGTAGAATATAGTGTGGGTGTATTAAAAGGAAGATGGAGAACATGGACGAGCAGAAAGGAAGATGGATGTGTAGGGATGTGTAGAAAGGATTTTTTTTTTTTTTTTTTTAAGGAATGTTGGGTGTGTAGAAGGCAAGGTGGGAGACAGAAAGAAATGATATAATGGGTGAGGAATCGAGTAAAGGAAGCAAGTACCATACCTATTTACTATAAGGGATCTTCGTGAAATGAATATAATCGTCTGGGGTGGGAACAGCAAAATAAGTGACGTAATTGTACAGAAAGAATGAAAGAAGTAACTTTCTAACCCTATGATAACGAGAGATCCGAACGATAATGAAGTCGACGATGCTGACTATGATATTGAAGTGTGGCTCAGTACACGCAATCATCTGGTCCTTTCTTTAGCTCCCCTTTGGTTCTGTTGATACAGGCCAGTTCCGAGGTTCTATAAATAGCTACCTCTTGCATCCACCCTTGTGTGTGTTCTGTGTCTAAGAACTGAAATATTCCTCCAGTGTTTGTACAGGGTGATTGGTGAGGCTGAGAGGTGGAGGAAAGTGATGGGTGTGATGTGAGTAACGATGTGTGTATGTGGTGATGGTTGTGGGAGTGGTGAAGGTTGTCAGTGGGCGTGGGTGACGATGGGAATGATGGTGGGTGTGAGTGGTGATTATGATGATGAAGATGAGGCGGTAAATATTGGATGTACGGGTATATCGGTGGTGAAGGTCATGGTGAGTGTGGGTGGTGATGCTGGTGTTGGTGGGTTTTGATGGTTGTGGTGATGGGTGTAGGTTTTGAAGATGGTGATGGTGGGTGTGGGTACTGGTGGTGGCTGTGCTGAGTGTGGATGCTGATGGTGGAGTGGGTGATGATGGTAGGTGTGGATGGAAATTGTGGGTGTGAGTAATGATGGTGGGTGACAAAGGTGATGATGGGTGATGGTGATGATGGTGAGTGTGGTGGTAATGGTGGGTGTGGGTGGTGATGCTGGTGCTGGTGGGTGTTGACAGTGGTTGTGGTAATGTGTGAGAGTCTAGAAGGTGGTGATATATGGTGTGGGTGATGATGGTGGGTGTGGGTACTGATGGTGGTTATAGTGGGTGTGGGTGTTAATAATGGTGATGTGCGAGCACACTGACAGACAGACAGACAGACAGACAGACAGACAGACAGACACACACACACACACACACACACACACACACACACACACACACACACACACACACACACACACACACACACACACACACACACACACAGTTCTCTCGTAATTAGAAGATAAAATGAATCATATATGACAAAAATGAAAGAAAGAACAACTGCACAAAGGCAAAGAAGGGGAGGTGAGTGAGCTGAAAGAATGAAGTGTGAAGAAAAACATATGATGGAGACTGTATACAGGTATGATGGTGTTAGGGAAGGTGTGAGAAGATAAAAATGTGTAATTATGAAGGGGAGAGAATATAAAAGGGAGAAGATGGTTACCACACTTCTCCTTATGATTCCACATCTTCCTTCCATATGAGTCTGCTTAATTCCTTCTTATTTTTGTTTAGTGAAGCTCTGTCTGTCTGTCTCTGTCTCTGTCTGTCTGTCTCTGTCTCTGTTTCTGTCTGTCTGTCTGTCTCTCTCTCTCTCTCTCTCTCTCTCTCTCTCTCTTTCGTGAGACAAGAATATATGACAGACAAGTGGGGGAGGGGGGTAATAAAGATGTGGGTGGGGAGGTCAGCAGTGATACTCCCTCGTGTGCCTTTGTTGCCCAGGGCCGGATCCAGCACTTTAAAAAGGCAGGGGAGTGATTCCCAGTAAAAATACCACTTAATACATGTTAGCAATCAAATATAAATTTATTACCAAATTCCTCCTTTCACTGCATTATTTCTATAATAACATTTAATGGAAGACATCCACTACAAGTATTTGGTAAATATCAATGTTCTATTTTCAGTAATCATTGCTCCGCCTAATATTGCAAGAAGGACACTCCTCCCCACACTCCTTATCTCCCCCCCCCCAACCATGCAGGTTGGCGTTCTTGGACTGGATGGTGCTATACACACAAGGCACGCAGTTCTGAGGCAGCCATCCTTCCACCTCCTTTACAGTAAGCACTTCTCACAAGCTCACAAATTTCATATCGAGGAATTTAACAGTACGCAATCACCTAAGCCAGCACGCAAGGACTTAAGTGTGGCCTAAGAGGATGAACGATCCCTTTCACTGTCTTGAACACTAGTTCTTTAACGGGAGGGGAGGGGGGGTCAATAAGGCAAGCATTATCCAGATGGCCCCAGTCTTCCCCTACAACACGACCCGCAATGGTGTGTTTACATACAGGCGCCTGGTGTGCTGGTGGTGAACAAGGACAAAGGACAACCAAACCAACAAAAGCCAGCAGTTTCTTTATTACCCAGCCCTGGGGGGAAACACCCACTCAGATGAATTACACTACGACATACAAGTACTAACTGTTTTTAACTTATTCACTTGGACTTTGTTTCTTATTTTTTCTACCTCAAGGCGATGCTACGAAACGTTAATCACGCTGAAAAGATTAATCAAAAGTATGGTACAGAGGTACTAAGGCTAATTGCTTTTAACCTGTTCATTAGAATGAAGTATTTTATAACTGATTTTTACTACTACCACAGTTTTACTTGTCTCGTATGTATCCCTCGTCCTAATGAAATTACTTTTAAGTACGACCTACAAGTACCGTTTTTAACGACAACGATGAATTACATCTCTGTGATTAGCAATGCCAACTGGTGGTGACAAAAACAAAATACAAAAAGCGTCACGTTTATCATGTGGTCAACCATCAATATTTTTTCCATTCCAACATTACACCTACCCTGCCTCTGCACCTCCCCCCCCTCTCTCTCTCTCTCTCTCTCTCTCTCTCATTCTACTTTCCGTTTCTGGGCTTCCTTCTCGCCACCTCTTTCATCCATCCTTCCATCTCTCTCCTTCTTTCAATCCCCCTTGCCATCCACTCATCTCTTTGTGCTCTTATTCTGCTGCCTGACATCACACTTCCATCATCATCTTTCTTTCCTTCCCATCCTCCATTCCGTCACCCCTCCTGTCACCTGGAAAATTTTCACTTAGGCCTATTTCTCTTTTCCTTTTCAGTTTCATTCCCTTTCATAGCCTCTTCTTCGCTTCCGCTCTTGGTTTCTTTATTCACACAATTTTTCCTCCATCTGTCTCTCGTTCTCTAGTCCTCATCTCCCCTTCATTCTCTTTCCTTCCATTCTCTATATCCGCAACTTTCATTCACACCCATGTCAGCCGTAACTCACCGTCTGGAGTCTGGCAAGTCCCTTCCGTCACATCATTCCTTCATCTCTTCCATCCCCCTCGCCTTCCTTGGCTTTCTCCATCCCATCCTCTTAACATCTTCTCTTCTCGTTCCTTTCGTCTCATCCTTTCTTCCTCCTCTCTTGTTCCTATTCCCCTCTGTATGGAGATGCCCATAACTAGTTACATTCCACTTTATAATTCGGGACAGAACAAACTAGTTTCCATTACAGAGGCATTACAAAGCACATTTTGTGTGGATCACTAAGTTAGTCTAGTTAGCCAACAATATCGATGGACTGAAAGATAAATTAATAGAAGCGTCACCCATTTAGCTGGGAACTCTTCCGATATTTCTAATCTTGCGCTTTCCCCATAAACTGATGGATCCTTCCCAATCCATGGAACAGTAAGGTAAGTATGATGATTATTACTGCACAATTTCTTCAACGCAAACTTGGAGGCCTTCCAGTCAGTTTACATTAGGTGTGTTTTGCACTTACGGTACACCTTTGGTACGGCGGCACGAGAAAAACGAACATACATGAGAAGAAAATGAAAAAGAATAATAATAACAGAAAAAGTTACGGTTGCTCTCAATATATATATATATTGTTACATAGCCTATGATTTCATCATCCTTTGTGTAATTCTAACGTACAGTATGCTGCATGTTTGATCACAAGCGTGTTCTACCTCACTCCCTCAGTCCTCCCTTATAGTAGAGTAAGTCGTTCTTTCTGTTGTTCAGAGCAGGATTGTCAACTCTTTGTCCCCATGGCTTCATTTGCGCGTCCTTCTTACAAGTTGTATCAAGCTTTGCCGGCCCCTATATAATGAGCTCAGTCTCTACATTATTGCCACTTAGATCAACTCCTCATTTTGTTCAAATCTCTGTCCTCCCCTGCACAGTTATTATTGTGAGTGTTCAGGAAGTCTCCAACCATCTAGCAGCTGTGTAATTTGAGTATAAGTGTTATTGCATTTGTTCTTGTACTGTATAGCATAAAGTGTTGATTCGTAGGCCTAGTGAGGTTTTTGTAATTCATGTAAGGTTCTTATTGTCAAGCCTTTATTAATAATATTTTGTATCTGTAATAATATATCTTGCATTCACTGAGTATTATCTGGTGATTTCTCATTTTATCAGGGCTGACTTAGATAAATTTACTTTTGCGAATTTCGTGTTAATAGAGGCTATTGCAGTTAACCATATATTTAACCTGTTTTTTGCCATTACATTATCCTTATGAGTCTTGAATGTTTTGTTGTTAGTTTGAGCATTAAACTTTAACTTGTAATTTTACCTAACTCTTTTGCTTTGAACCTGGAACTTTACGGGACAGTAGTGATTTTTAGTATTCTCACTTAAAGTGTACATTATCTTTCTCTGTTCCGTAACATAAATTTGGCGACCTCTTATCAGGATATTCAGGATATTATCATAAGGATATTGCTTGATATTTTGTGACTGTGATTTATTCATGATGTCTACTATTACTACGCTTGATGAAGCCAAAGATTTTTTGTCAAATGTGCAAACAGTGTGTGATGTAGGAAGCACAACAAAGAATGAACTTAAGCTTGTTGCTCAACAATTGGGAATTGCAGTTCACTCTCATCATTCTAAAGATCAAATTGTCGGCATGATTAATAAAAGCTTGTTTAATGTAACTCCTGCAAATGAGCAAACGCAGATTGAAATAGCTAAGTTACAGCTAGCTCTACAAGAGGCTCGTGTTAAGGAGGCTGAATTTCATGCACGTGCTAAGGAGGCTGAGTCTCAGGCTAAGGAGGCGGAGTCTCAGGCTAAGGAGGCGGAGTCTCAGGCTCGTATTCAGGAGGCACAAATACAGGCTCAGGCACAAATTGAACTTGCTAGGCTTCAGGCAGACCATGAGTATCGCATGAAACAAGGTGGAACTGGATCATCTAGCTCTGATGATTTTGATGTGGCTAAAAATGTTAAACTTGTCCCTCCTTTTAATGAATCTGATTTAACAAAGTATTTTCAGTTGTCTGAGAGGGTAGTTACAGGTTTTAATTGGCCCAGAAAGTATTGGCCAGTACTCCTTCAAACTGTTCTCACCGGTAAAGCTCAAGTAACTTATGCATCTTTGCCTCAGGATCAATGTGATAATTATGATGTAGTTAAGAGCTTGATTCTTAAGGCCTATGAGCTTGTCCTGAAGCCTATAGAGTAAAATTTAGGACAACTTATAAACAAGATAAGCAATCCCATGTTGAGTATGCAAAAATCAAAGAAGATCTGTTAGAGCAGTGGTTAAATTCTAAGAATGTGGATTCTGATTTTGACAAATTTAAGCAGATGATTTTGCTGGAGGACTTCAAAAGGTGTGTTAATAAAGATATAAGCCTATATCTTGATGAGAAAAGAATAGATAATTTGTCTGATGCTGCAGTTTTAGCTGATGAATATGTTCTCACTCACAAGAGATATTCTAAAGAAGAAGGGAAAGCTGAGAGTAAGTACGTTGCCTCTACTCAGAGTACAGGTAACAGGAAAGAGAATAAAGATGATGTTCCTCAGGAAGTAAATACCAGCTTCACCTCTAGATTTCAGAAAATTAAATGTACTTATTGTAGTAAGCTTGGTCATACGACGGAGAAATGTTTCAGGAGACAGCGTGATGTGAACAAAAAGGAGTATTTAAATATTCAGTCAATTGGTATAGTGTCCACTCTTGAGAGTTCCCATAATTCTTTAACCAAGTTAACTGAACCTGCTTTGAGGGGTAACTTAAATTCTCATGATGGAGCTCCTCTTTTGAGCAGTAACGTGGGTGACACTCTCAAAAGTTCATGTGCTAATTTCCTGTCTGATGGTTTTGTCAGTCCTCTGGACAGTAATGACAGGAAATCAGTTAAAATATATCGTGATACAGGTGCTTGCCAATCCCTTATGCTGACCAGTGTTCTAGGCTCTAATGTTAATTCCTCTGATGAAACTGTAATCTTACAAGGTGTAGGGAATAATTACTTCTCTGTCCCTCTGTGCAGAGTGAATTTAGAGTCTGGTTTTGTTAATGGTTCCGTTATGGTTGGGTTGGTTGAGACACTCCCAATGTCAGGTGTAACTTTCTTACTTGGAAATGATATTGGTGGAAGTCAAGTGTGTCCAGCTCCTCAGTTGTCTAGTGAGCCGGTGGCTGCGGCCCAGGCTTGTGATGTCCCTGATGTGTTCCCTGCATGTGCTGTCACTAGGGCTAAGTCTAAAATTACTGGTGATTTAGAGGATAATGATGATGATGATGTTATCCTAGCTGACACTTTTCTTGCTAATTTGGACCACTCACCAGATGAGGCAGTACCCCGTAGTGTTGATAATTTGTCTCGTCAAGAGTTGGTTGAGTTGCAGGTTGCTGACCCTGAGTTGAAAGGTCTAGCTAACTCTGCTTGCAGTGAGGAAGAGTCAACTGGTGCTTCTACTTGTTATTATATAAAGTCAGGAGTACTTATGAGGAAGTGGAGACCCCCAACAGCATCAGCCGACTGTGAATGGGAGGTTGTACATCAAGTTGTCATCCCTCGTGTTTGTAGGCAGGATATCATTAGAGTGGCTCATGATTCCAGTTTGGCAGGACACCTTGGAGTGAGGAAGACTGTGGCACGCATTTTGAAACACTTCTACTGGCCAGGTATCTTCAGGGATGTTTCCTGGTATTGTAAGTCTTGTCACACTTGTCAAGTTGTGGGGAAGTGTAATCAGACCGAAAAGGTTGCACCTCTAGTTCCCATTCCTCCTTTTGAGGCGCCATTCACCCGTGTGTTGGTGGATATTGTGGGCCCTCTTCCTAAGACTTCTTCAGGATTTTCTTATGTGTTGACCCTGATTGATATGGCTACTCGTTGTCCTGAAGCCATTCCACTTAGAAATATCTCAGCAAAGAACGTGGTTAAGGAAATGCTAGGGTTCTTCACAAAGTTTGGTCTGCCCAAGGAGGTACAGTCAGACCGGGGAAGTAATTTCATGTCAAATGTTTTCAAGCAGTCTCTGAAAGAGTTGGGCATCACCCAGATCACGTCTTCAGCTTACCATCCCCAGACTCAAGGAGCGTTGGAGAGATATCATCAAACACTCAAATCGATGCTCAAGAAATACTGTTTGGAACATCAGAAAGACTGGGATTAAGGTCTTCCATTTGGTGTGTTTGCCGCAAGAGAATCTCCAAATGAATCACTGGGCTTCTCACCTTTTGAACTACTGTTTGGCCATGAAGTAAGAGGACCCCTTAAGCTACTCAAGGAATGCTGGCTGTCGGAGGAAGATGACGTCAACCTGCTGGAGTATGTGATGAAGTTCAAAGAACGGCTGTCCACTGCTTTACAGCTGGCGAGAGAGAATTTAGGAGCTGCTCAGGAGAAGATGAAGACTTGGTATGATAAGAAGTCCAGGTTACGCCACTTTCAGCCAGGAGATCAGGTTTTGATTCTGCTACCAGTGCATGGGCAACCTCTTCAAGCCAAGTTTAGTGGTCCTTATTTCGTGGAGAAGAAACTCAGTGATGTCAACTATGTCATCGCCACACCAGATCGTAGAAAGAACAAGCAACTTTGTCACATCAACATGCTAAAGTTATATCACAGGCGGGACGAAAATAATCCAGTCTGCACTGTAGCTTTTCCACCCGAGTCTGCAAGTGAAGCTCTCCCATGCAGTATGAGCCTGAGTGATAGTTTGGGGAAGAATCCTGATATCATGAATGATCTCCAGACTAAGCTTTCTCATCTAGCTCCCGAGGAAAGGCAGGAGTTTTCGGCGTTACTGCAGGAGTACCCGCAAGTATTCCGTGCCACTCCAGGAAGAACCACTGTGTTGATGCATGATGTCGATGTTGGAGACGCAAAGTCAATTAAACTGCCTCTTTACCGTGTGAACCCAGTGAAAGTTCCTCTCGTCCAGAAGGAGCTTGGCTACCTGTTGGACCACAAGATGATTGAGCCCTGTCAGAGCGAGTAGAGTTCTCCTGTCACTCTAGTCCCTAAGCCAGGTGGGTCACAGAGGCTTTGCATCGACTACAGACGTGTTAATCAGATAACCAAAACAGACACTTACCCTCTCCCTTGTGTGGAAGATTGCATAGACAAGATCGGAAAGGCTAGGTACATAAGTAAGTTTGATTTGTTAAAGGGATACTGGCAAGTACCTATGACTGAACGTGCTAGGGAGATCTCATGTTTTGTAACACTAGGAAAGACTTTTGCATGTTCTGTAATACCATATGGTATGAAGAATGCACCAGCCACATTTCAGAAGCTCATGAATGTTGTAACAGAGGGTTTGGCAGGGTGTGTTGTTTATATTGATGATGTATTAATCTTCAGTGACAACTGGAAAGATCACCTATGCCATGTCAGTGAATTTCTTGAGCGTTTGGTTCAGGCTAATCTTGTAGCTAAATTATCCAAGTGTGAGTTTGGTCAAGCTAAAGTTCAGTACCTTGGGTACGTAATTGGTGATGGACACGTTGCACAACCAGGAGCTAAGGTTCAGGTTATAAGTCATCTTCCCAGACCTAAAAGTAGGAAAGAGCTACAAAGATTTTTGGGAATGGTAGGTTATTACAGGAGATTTGTTCTTAACTTTTCAATTCTTGTATCACCACTTACAGACCTACTGAAAAAGGGAGTTAAATTTGTCTGGACCGATAACTGTGAATCCTCTTTCTGCAAACTTAAAGCTATCCTATTAAGTCAGCCAGTGCTTGCTACTCCAAATTTTGCTAAGCCTTTTAAGATGGCTGTTGACGCAAGTGATACAGGAGCTGGGGCTGTTTTGCTGCAAGAGGATGATCAGGGTATTGAACACCCTGTATCTTACTACAGTAAGAAGTTCACTCCACCTCAAAAGAACTACTCAACTATTGAGAAAGAGCTTTTGGTCTTGATTTTGGGTTTACAGCAGTTTTCATTTTATTTGTGTTCTGGTTTTGACCCCATAGTCATTTATACCGATCATAACCCACTGAAATTCCTTAGTAAGTTTAAAGATAAAAAGCAGAGATTGACAAGATGGAGTCTACTTCTTCAGGAGTATTCATTAGACATACAACATGTCAAGGGGAAAGAAAATGTTATTGCAGATTGCTTATCTAGACTTTAGACAGATTGTTTTAGAGTAATAAGAAATTTCCTTTGTAAATTTCTTTTTCTTTGTGGGGAGGTGTTACATAGCCTATGATTTCATCATCCTTTGTGTAATTCTAACGTACAGTATGCTGCATGTTTGATCACGAGCGTGTTCTACCTCACTCCCTCCGTCCTCCCTTATAGTAGAGTAAGTCGTTCTTTGTGTTGTTCAGAGCACGATTGTCAACTCTTTGTCCCAATGGCTTCATTTGCACGTCCTTCTTACAAGTTGTATCAAGCTTTGCCGGCCCCTATATAATGAGCTCAGTCTCTACATTATTGTCACTTAGATCAACTCCTCATTTTGTTCACATCTCTGTCCTCCCCTGTACAGTTATTATTGTGAGTGCTCAGGAAGTCTCCAACCATCTAGCAGCTGTGTAATTTGAGTATAAGTGTTATTGCATTTTGTTCTTGTACTGTATAGCATGAGGTGTTGATTCGTAGACCTAGTGAGGTTTTTGTAATTCATGTAAGGTTCTTATTGTCAAGCCTTTATTAATAATATTTTGTATCTGTAATAATATATCTTGCATTCACTGAGTATTATCTGGTGGTTTCTCATTTTATCAGGGCTGACTTAGATAAATTTACTCTTGCTAATTTCGTGTTAATAGAGGCTATTGAAGTTAACCATATATTTAACCTGTTTTTTGCCATTACATTATCCTTATGAGTCCTGAATGTTTTGTTGTTAGTTTGAGCATTAAACTTTAACTTGTAATTTTACCTAACTCTTTTGTTTTGAACCTGGAACTTTACGGGACAGTCGTGATTTTTAGTATTCTCACTTAAAGTGTACATTATTTTTCTCTGTTCCGTAACAATATATATATATATATATATATATATATATATATATATATATATATATATATATATATATATATATATATATCATCTCATCAGCCGTTTGAGTGTCCACTGCAGGACCGGCCTAACCCTACCGAATTAGGGACGATACAGCCAATGTATTTCTACCAAGTGGCTTAGGCTGTCTGGTAGAGATTGTATGTGGGGTGAGAAGTGCTTGTAAGTGTAACTGTAGTGTTGTAGTTGCTTTAGATGTGTGTGTAATCTGTGCGCCAAGTGTAATCGACCAGCGGAAGCCGACTGGGTGCAAGCATACTTTACAGTATGCGACACTGGTTCAACCACAGCATCCCTGATGTCCACCAAGCAGCATGTTGCCAGAAGAATGCTCCCAAAGTTTATTACCCTGGCGAGGCGCGAACCCTAGTTCTTCAGTGTACGAAAATGCACACTTTACCACTGAGGTATATATATATATATATATATATATATATATATATATATATATATATATATATATATATATATATATATATATATATATATATTGTTATGGGGTGTATATTATGGTGCACTCTTAACCCTTAATTAAGCACCATAAGGGATAAGATAAAGTTTAAGAAAACTAACTTAACTTTACTGTACGCTATAACATACACAACCAAAGAAGAAACCAGGGTTCGTTTTACAAAAGGGGAGGATTCATATAGGCCTCAGGATACAAATATAAAACAAGTTATTTCTTACCTAACCAGAATACATTCAGTGGAAGCTAAGTACTCACAAAGCTCGAGGAAACGTGGAGACTTCGAATGTTAAATCCAGATATAAATCACACACTAGTGTAAATGGAGGAGTGAACCAAAAATGGGAAATTGTACACAAACAGTGTGTTTTGTAATCAAAGTCACGTATTGGGTAGTGTTGGGGAAAACTGCAACACAATGTGACAAAAGGGTAAAGTGACAGTAAATGTGTACAAATGTGTACAAATGATGAAATGCATACATGGGTGTGTGTACAAAATGAGATAAAATCTGTCTCTTCACACTTTCCTGGAGCTTATAAAGGTTACTTACTCCGCCTTTCTCAGCTAATTAACCACTAGGCTGTCTTAAAAATAATCTCTGCCCATACAGAAACAATAGAGCCACCTGCTACCAATGAGGGCCTCATACACTTCAGACAGAACCAATTGCGTGCCATCAAGAACGTGACGAAAGCGCTATTTAGGCTTTTAATTGGCAAACATCCCTACTTTGGTCCTCCCACTTTATGTCACACCCACAGTTCAAGGACAAGAGGACCTTTCTGCGTAAATTGTGAGAAAAACAACTGGTGTCTTATCAGTTGAGAAGGCAAAAGTGACCCCTTGGGTTTACCCTTACTGGCAGCAAACTGATAAGAAAAATGATTTACTGTTCTTGAGGCTCGCTTCTATCTCCTTTCATTATCATCCTATTTCTATTTCACCCATTCGCTACTGGGGTAACTACGCCAGTGACACCTCCCTTCCTGAGAGAAGAAATTTCCCAAGGGGAAATTTCTGGATACTATACAATCAAGTTCTGGACAAGTAATCTGCTAAAACATTACTAACACCTTTTACATGTCTTACATCAGGGGAGTATGCTTGCAAAAATAGGGCCCAGTGGGTCAATCTAAGATTTTTGTCCTTAAATCGGGACAAAAATTTCAGAAGGTGGTGATCAGTGTACACTACAACATCACCTGACCCTGGACCAACATATACAGAGAAGTGTTGAAGGGCAAGTATGAGTGCAAGGAGTTCTTTCTCAACAGTTGAATAATTTCTCTGGGTCTTATTGAACTTTTTGCTAAAATAGTACACAGGCATCTCAAAGCCTTCATCATTATCCTGAAGCAAAACTGCACCGGCCCTTAGGCCACTGACATCAACAGCTAATTTAAAGGGTTTATCAAAACTGGGAGCTTGAAGCACTGGGTGACTTGACAGGATGGCTTTGACTTTAGAATAGGCTTCCTTACATTCTGGCTTCCACTCATACTTGACTCCTTTTCTTTACAAATCAGTGAGGGGAGCTACAAGATCAGAGAAGTTCAGGACAAAACGTCTGTAGTACCCTGCCATACCCAAGAATCGTTGCAACTCTCTCTTATTTTTGGGTTGGGGGGAATGGACTATGGGCAGAACTTTAACATCAGGTGGACTCACTTTGCCTAAACTGACCACATAACCTACGTAGTGCACTTGAGCCCTCACAAATTCACATTTAGCTAAATTAAGCACTAAATTAGCAGAGGACAGTCTCTGAAGCAAGGCATCTAGCTGGCACAAGTGTTGTTCCCAGGTGTTGCTAAAAATAACATCATCATCAATGTAAGTAACAACACTCTCAACATCCTCGGTGAGATCAGTCATCAGCCTTTGGAAGGTGGCAGGAGCATTCTTCATACCATAGGGCATGACCTTACATTTATAAGTCCTGCCACCAACCACAAAACAGGAAATTTCTTGGGCCCTTTCTGTGAGTGGGACTTGCCAATATCCCTTCATTAAATCTAATTTTGTGATAAACTTAGCACTGCCTATCGCATCCACACAATCATCTACTCTAGGAAGTGGGTAAGTATCAGTCTTGGTAAGGGAGTTGACTTTAAGGTAATCAATACAAAAGCAATGTGACCCATCAGGTTTTGGAACCACTATGACCAGGGAGCACCACTCACTTTGACAGGACTCGATTAACCCCTGCTGCAACATGTAGTTCAGCCTCTCGAATGATGGTCTGCTTCTGAGGACTAGCCTGGTAGGGGGACTGCTTTACAGAGCTGGCATCTCCAACGTCCACATCGTGCCGTGCCACTTCCGTCCGTCCTGGGGTGTCCCAGAAGACATCAGGGAACTTCCTGAGAAGGGCAACAAGCTCAGCACACCGCTCTGCAGTCAAGTGGGAGAGTTTATCAGTCAGTGTACTCAAGCTTCCTGGTTTTCTCTCTAACTGGTCATCTGGTCCAAAGTCAAAGGGCAGCCCTCGTCCTCTGCCAACTCGACAGCCGACACCACGCATGCAGCACTAGGGGGGTCCACAAACTCGACAGCCGACACCATGCATGCAGCACTAGAGGGGTCTATGCCTCGCCTGTGGTACTCCATCAACATATTTATGTGGCACAATCTTCGTTCCTTCCTCCGGTCTGGGGTTAAATGACATAATTTACTTCACCTACCCTCTTTTCCACTAGATAAGGGCCTGCAAAACTTGCCTGCAGAGGCTGACCATGAATGGGAAGCAAGACAAGAACTTGATCGCCTGGGTGAAACATTCTGTGCCTAACTTTCTTAGAGTGGTCATACCACCTCTTCATCTTCCCCTGAGAGGACTCCAAGTGTGCCCTGGCTACTTCCATACTATAGGCTAGTTTTTCTTTAAATTTTGACACAGTCTAGCAAGTTAATTTGGTCATCATCCTTGACCCACTGTTCTTTGAGGAGTTTAAGGGTTCCTCTTACTTCATGGCCAAAGATTAACTGAAATGGGGAGTAGCCCAAGGACTCGGTCGGTGCCTCTCTGGTTGCAAAAAGTAGGAAAGGCAAACACTTGTCCCATTCCTTTTCATCAACACATAGTTTTCTGAGCATACTCTTCAAAGTTTGGTGATACCTCTCTAATGCACCTTGACTCTGAGGATGATATGCTGAGGAAGTGATCTGTGAGATTCCTAACTCCTTAAGGGTTTGTCTGAACAGTTTGGAATTAAAATTACTGCCTTGGTCCGACTGCACTTCTTTAGGGAGACCAAAACGGGTAAAGAAGGTTAGCATCTCCTTTACAACCAATTTAGCTGAAATATTTCTCAAGGGAATGGCTTCAGGATATCTAGTGGCCATGTCTAACATTGTGAGGATGTACTGGTGGCCTGAAGAGGTCTTAGACAAAGGACCAACAATGTCCACAAGGACTCTAGTGAATGGGGCCTCAAACACAGGTAGAGGAATCAAAGGAGCCGCAGGGATGGGCTTATTGCTCTTACCGACTAGCTGACAGGTGTTACATGACCTACAGAATCGGGAGACATCTCGACGGATTCCAGGCCAGTAAAAATGCTGCCAAATGCGGGAGAGAGTCTTCCTCACCCCTAAGTGACCTGCTAAAGAAGAGTCATGAGCAATGGACATAATTTTTTGCCTATAGGGTCTAGGAACCACCACTTGATGTACAGTCTCCCACTCGTTATCATGAGCAACACTAGGAGGTCTCCAACTTCTCATTAACACGTTATTTGGCCTTAAATAATAACACTCTGTCAGTTCAGACTCATATTCATTTTCCTTAACTGCTGAGTCAATTAAAGTGGCAATCTCTGGATCAGATCTTTGCATATCAGCTAACTTTCCACTTGCATCAGTTTGGGGAGAATCATCAACCTCTGAGTCATTTAACTGGGCAAAAAAGGTATCACCAAGCCCAATATCATCATTGGAATTGCCAGTGCCATTACTGTCAACATTCTCATGGCTGGCTTTTGCCATCATAGCTCTAGTTACAGCACATGCAGGAAACAATTTAGGACATGTATCTTCCAACTCTTTAGTCCTATCCTCACTCAGGGGAGTTTTTGACACGCAGGGAACAGCACTCACCTGTCCTCCCGCCAGGTCATTACCCAAAAGGAAAGTGACCCCTTGTACAGGAAGTTGGTCAACAACACCCACACGCACTGAACCAGTAACTAACTCTGACTGGAGCTTCACCTCAACTAGGGGAACAGATACAAACTCAGCTGTACCCTGTAGCAAGACACATTCATTAGGGTCAGCTACAATAACAATCCCCTTCAACATTAGTGACTGTGAAGCTCCTGTGTCTCTAAGTATAGTGACTTCCTTCCCACCTTTTTCATCAACTGAAACTATCTCTATCTATCTATCTATAGCCCTACGCCCTAATCCTGCAAAGGGTGGCCGCAGACAAAACGCCTCCAAGTCACTCTGTCACCCACCATTTGACTACCCTCCCCCCAACTCACCCCCCCCCTCCCTCATATACCTCTCAACTCCATCCCTCCACCTCATCCTCGGTCTACCCCTCCCTCTCCCTCCCTCCACCTCACCTACATACACCCTCTTAGTCAGTCTTTCATTCTCCATTCTCTCCACATGTCCAAACCACCTCAGTGTATTTCTCCTAATCTTCTCAACTGAAACTAACCCCTTAGAAATAAAGTTAGCAAATAAATGACCTGGGAAGGAGTCACTTTGAGAACTGCTTGGGGGAGGACACTCTGATGGAGTCTTATCACCACTCTCACCTGAACCTGACGGCTGCACTGCTCCAGTGTTACTAGTGTCTAACAATGGCTCTACAGGAGTCTGTCTATCCACCACTGACGACTCCACTCTGGCCTTATCAACAGTATGCACCTGCTGGGGTTGTGTCTGACTACCGCTAACAATATCTGTGGGTGGCTGCCCTCTGTTGGTGTCAAAAGACCCCCAAGAGTTTATCAGAGTAATTGGTTTTACATTAGAACTTTTCCATCGTTTTTTCCAACACCAATCCTCCAAGTGCCCCGTTTTCTGGCAATACTGGCAAAACCTGACACTTTTTCTTGACCCCCTGACAACACTGTCCTCACTTACTTTCGTGGAACTAACATGCTCTGGGGTTGCAGTGTTCCCACTAGTGTCACTTGACATTAACATGCCTTTACCAGAAGAAGGGTTCACAAAAAATGGTTGGTTCACTCTCCTACCCTTAACAAATAACTGAGGCTTACGTTCATGCTTATGAATTATACTATAGTTATCTGCTACAACAGCAGCCTCAGCTAGGGTATCTAAATCTTTCTCCACTAGGTATGTAGCCACATCCCTATCTATCTTACCAGTGAAGTTCTCCAAGATCATTAATTCTTTAAGTGTACAGAAATCATCAACTTTCTTAGAATGCAACCATTGATCAAATAAGTCTGTGAGTACTCTAGCATATTCCACATGAGTCTGATCTCTCTGTTTAAAGGTGGATCTAAATTTAAGCCTATATGCCTCTGGCACGAGTTCATATGCTTTGAGAATGGCATCTTTTAAACAATCATAGTTGGCACTTTGATCAACAGATAAAGAAATATAAGCCTCTTGAGCCTTCCCTTTCAAAACACTTTGCAGCAGTACTGTCCAAGAGTATTTTGGCCACGAGAGACGACCTGCCACCTTTTCAAACAAATGGAAATACTTGGTGACATCTTGCTCATGAAAGGGAGGTACTAGCTTAATGTTCCTAGCAACATCAAAAGATTCCTTGGCAGATGAACCACCAGCTCTAGGTAAACTATCAGGGTGCTTCAGTCTGAATTCGTGATCCATTTCCTTTTGTCTCATTTGAGCCTGTAATTCTATTTCCCTCATTTTGGCATTCCATTCTTGTTCCCTCATTTTGGCATTCCATTCTTGTTCCCTCATTTTTGCTTGCACTTCTCGTTCCCTCAGCTTAATTCTGGCTAACTCAAGTTGCACTTTGTCACCAGTATCGTGAGCAGAAAAATCACTAAGGCCAGGTATCTCCGATGCCAAAGGCTCAGGGTCAACACCTTGTGCAGTATCAAATGGCTCAGAACTAGCTACAGAAGACTCACTTTGCTCAAACATGGTGTCCAATATTAAATCAAGTAACTTAGTCTTTGTGACTGAGGCAGGAAATCTCAACTGTAAGGCCTGGGCAAGCAATATGAGCTCGTGTTTTGTGAGTGTTTTCACTCTGTTTGGGGATGGCTTAGAATCCAAAAATGCTTTCACGTCACTATCACTCATTAGGGCCATGATTACTGAGTATAGTTATGTAGGTAAGAGTAAGCACTGAGTATGTGGCCAAGGTTGCCAATATTATGTCACAGAGCTATCCTGGTAGGAGGTCGCCAAATTGTTATGGGGTGTATATTACGGTGCACTCTTAACCCTTAATTAAGCACCACACACGTCAATGACAATCGCCTACTGATATATGTATGCAGTCACAGACAATGGTACACATATATACACATACACATAAGAAAATATGCACTCTTGCACACAAAAAACAAAGGATCCTACATAGATGCAGCCATGAAAATATATTCATACAGGGGCAAACATATATGTATGCATATAAACTTCGGTATACATGCATACATACATACTGACCTTATATAAGAAGAACGTTCATGAACTAAAGCCTCACACAAATGCACAACCAGTACATACAAAGTGCATACAGATCGACACAAATACATTTTTCGAATTCACTGTCTTTCAGTATTAAATTAATACAATGACTTCTTTCATACACCTTCCATTCCACTTTGATTCTACCCACTTCTTCTCCTTGAGCTCCTTCGTCTCTGCTTCTCCCCACGATACCATGACTCTACTGTGCCTCCATAATATCCAATAAAGACAATAGGCTGACTCAGGCTAACTCTGGCCAGGGCGGGTTTAATCGGGGCTTAGACTTGAGTGGAATCTGGCAGGGCTTTGATTACGATGCAAGTTCATTACACTGAGGCTATTTCTGGCATGACACTATTTGCCCCATGACGAAGAGATTATGTCGGTATGTACACAGATATAGAACGAGTAAAGAAGCTGATTCAGAGATAAACTGATAGAGAGATGAATGTGGCAAGATATATACAGACAACCAGACAGACACACACAAAATGATATGCTGGTACGTACAGGGAGATAAGCATAAACAGGTAGATTCAGATATAACGTGAAAAAGAGACAGATATGGTTAGATATACACAGAATATTAGAACGACAGACAGACATAGGCAGACAGATAAGCCGATGGGAAAACAGACCTTGACAGCACTTAACTGATAATAATAATCATAATAATAATAGTAATAATAATGATAATGATGATGATGATGATGATGATGATGATGAAAATAATAATAATAATAATAATAATAATAATAATAATAACAATCATAATAATAATAACAACAACAACAACAACAACAATCTATTCAAAATAAACCAGCCGTAAAAACGAATGTCAACCTTTTCCTATCTCTTTACTAGAAGTAAAAGAAAACGGTCGTCAGTAATAAGAATTAAATAGAAAAAATAGGCCATTGCACTAAAGGGACTGGCAAATTTAAATCAGGCTAACACTGCCTACGCCTACACTGATAATACCGATCTAGGGGCAATTATCCAGGCTGGTGTGCAACCGGCCAATCAGGTGTGCCAAGCGTTCTCGTTAACGCGATAATGAAACAACATTGAATGAGATTTCCGCACAGTTCAGTTTCCTGACCCATATGAACTTTTCAGCCTCCCCCCTCCCCCCCCGAATCCAGTAATATATGCATGACGGTTTGTTTTCTCTTTCCACAGGCTTGCAGGCAGGCAAGCAAACAAGGACGCAAGGAGGCAGGCAGGCAGACAGGCAGGCAGGCAGGCAGGCAAGCAGGCAAGTAGGCAGGCAGGCAAGCAGGCAGGCAGGCAGGCACGCAGGCAGCCAGCCACGCAGGCAGCAGGCAGGCAGGAAGTCAAGCAGCTAGCCATGCAGGTAGGCAGGGAGTCTGTTATACACTTTGTTAAAGGGTTGGTTCAGATATTTCTAATAACTTGTCGCTTAGTCAGTCGGTCCGTCGGTCGGTCATTAAGTTCATCAATTAGTTATGTACTAAGTTAGACAGTTACGGTAGCTAATTAGTTAGACCTTTAGTCTGTCACAAGAGGTAATAGATCAGAAAATGACCGGAAGAAAGAGGATGATCAAAAGAGGGGAGGAAAAAATGTCTGGAAAAGGCACGAAAAGAAATAATAACTAATTGATAATTTAATAATGATAATAATAAAAACTGGTAGCTTAACCCAACTGCGTCCAGCGTCCAGGATACTGAACAGAACCTGACATTTACAAAGATTAACAAGAGGAGCACTAAGTGGAGCGCATCTCTCCAGCAAGGGCAAAGTAATTTCCAAGCCACTCTTCATAATGGGTTACGGTTACTCATCACTGATTAGAGTTTTGCAAAAAGTGTTTTCCGGATCCAAAATCTGTAATACGATCCGGATCGGTCCCAGAAGTTAATCGATTGTTCCCTGGGACATGGGTTATCTACCCACCAGATTTGGTGCAAATCTCTCTAACTGTTTGCGTAATCCTACTAACAGACAATCAAACTAGCAAACAAACAAACAGGGGTGAAAACATATCTTTATTGTCGGAGAGAATAAAGGAAGTCGTGGGTACGGACCTACGGTATCAGTTTCGCGACTATGAGCCGGTAGGCGACGGGCAGTACGCTTAGTACCCTTCCAGCAATACCCTTCACACCACAACCCTGTGCACTAATACACTGATGGCTGCACGGGTCAGTATAACGATACCGGGTACAGACAGGCACTGAGAAAAATATACACTAATGAGGGTGGCCACAACGACGAGAGAGAGAGAGAGAGAGAGAGAGAGAGAGAGAGAGACAGAGAGACAGAGACAGAGACAGACAGACAGACAGACAGACAGAGCAGAAAAGAAGAATATAGTAAATCAGATAAAGCCCAGGAACGGCGGGAATAGAAAAGAGGGAAAGAAGAAAGAATAAAATGGAAATGGAAATGTATTATGCAAAAGCAGAAAGAAACAGAAAACAGCAACAGAAGGAATACGAGACAAGAAGAACGATACGGTGAGTGCATAATGCATGGGTAGGACAGGGCCGGGTGAGTGGGTAGGCTAGTCGGGGGAAATACATTGGATCCGTAGGGGAATGAAACAGGAGTGGTGGCCTTGTTAGTGTTACGGTCATACATCACGGGGAGGTGGGGTGAGGTGAGCAGGGGGAAGGTATGGAGAGAGGGGTACGACATGGAAAGGAATGAGTAAGAGAAAGGGGGAGTCTGGGCAGCGGTCCTGGGAAGGAAAAGAAGTGGACAGAGGAAATAGGTGAGTATGCAGTGAGGAAGTTTGAAGGGAAAGGTAAATGTGCAGAAGGGAGGGGTGTGGGCTCAGAGGCTTAGATGAAGAGGGAACTTGGAGGGTTTGGGAGGGAAGGGGAAGAGAGAGATACATATATCAGTGAAGAAATGTAAAATGAAGAGAGAGGGGTGAGTGGCCTGTGAGCGATTAGGAAGGAAATGGCTATTATAAGGGAGGGTGGAAATAGAGGATCATAAGCATGGGACTGAACGCAAACAGGTGGAAATGGAAGCACAAAGATGGGGGAAGGGGACTGAGTGGGAATTGTGAATGTGGTGTGATGGTAGTGGGGTGCAAAGGCAATGATGAGGTGGTGTGGTTGCAGAGTGGAGACAAGGAACTGGGGATTTACTTGTACTGATGATGATGGTGTAGTACTATTGAAGATACTGTGATAACGTAGTGGAGAGATGATAGGGTAATGCTGATAAAGTGGTGATGACGGTGTCGTTGAGAAATGATGTGTGGTGTGGTGATATGGTTATGGATTAGTGATGAAAGTGTGGGTGTGGAGTGGCAGGTGTGTTGTGGTGGCACAGTTTTATAGTGATTAAGGTGTGGATGTCAAGTGGAAGGTGTGGTGTGGTGACATGGCTGTCGAGTATAAATACGACCATTGTGTGGATGTGGATTTGTGACAAGTGGTAATACTCCTGGAAAATGATTAACAGATTTCAATCCTACATGAACCAAATCTAAGCAGGGTGCATCTTAAAAGAGACCTGGAGTAAAGATATAGCAAAGGTGGGAAGGTGGAAGTCGTGGGAGATGTATGGTAGTAGCGGTGGTCGAATGTATGGTAGTGCTGGGGGATGTATGGAGGTTGTGGGAGGGATGTATAGTAGCGGTGGGGGATGCATAGTAGTGGTAATGTTCAGTTGCGGTAACGGTACTCCTTCATCATTGCCACCATCATTTATAACATCATCATTTACAACAATGTTTTTGTATCCATGGTGCGTTGATGCCTGTCAGCAAAATTAAGTGGGCGGTAACTCAGTCCCTTCGCCACTGCTCCCATCACGGCATCAAACTTTTCCATAATGTTATTGTGTTCCCTGCCAATCTCGCTCTAGCTTTACTGACATTCATGACCAATTCCTAAAGTAATTGAATCTGTATTTTTGTTATTCATTTATATTGGCAATACGATCTTACCTTCACCCCACCAAAAAATAAGTAAAAAGAAAAATTACACTATTTCCTGCTGGTTATAATATCCGTGTATACATTACTTTCCTCTAATTCTACGGTGGGTATGTTCAGGAAAACCGTCGGTCGGTGGCAAAATAAAACATGTAAGCTGTCATTGTACTGAAGGTGTAAATGTTGACTTATTAAAAAAAAAAAATGCTTGCACAGTTCCAGCGCCAGATAAGGCTTTTTCATCTAGAACTGTATTTTCTTTTGATCTTCATCTCCATTTACAGACAATGAGTAAAAAAATATAATCTGAAAAATAACTTGTGTCTATGTTATCTTCAGTTTCTATAGGCATTTCTTTTCGTCAATTGTAACTTACGACGGTTAAAGCTAATCAAACCGACATGTGTATTTTCGTTGTTCTTTTAATTTTATTAGTAACTTCCCAGTCTAGTAAAACCGTATGTGCTACAAGGTGGGCTGCAGCATTAGATGGCAGAGTTGGTCATTCCTACACCTATGCAAGGAGGACTGGATTCCAGACCCATATTTCAGACGTTCTTCGTCACCTTCAACGATATGTATGAATTCATGTTTAAAATAAGGAAACGTCATTAAAAAGAGAATCTCAAAAGTAACATGCTATTACAAGGCACTTTAACGTTTTATATGTTTATGCAATATCCATGGTGATCACTGCATGATGGAAAAATCACTCCCTTAACCCCTTGGACTGTCTAACGTCTTATCTAGATTCCTTTTAATACGTCCAGACGATTTCATCAAACTTAGGAAAGACTCATGATACTGAAAGAAGTGAAAGTCTTAACAATAAAAACAAAAATCCCCTCACAGAATAACGCTGCCTGGAGAGAGCCTGCAAATTAATATAAAAACGCCACTGAACTGAAGGAGGTATAATGCATAAGGTGTATTTCTTTTCATTCCAGAGAACCTATATCTGGTCTGGTTTTGATCAGCTACTACTAACATACGTGAAAATGGGTTCAATCAGACAGAGACGCGACCACAATCTTTACCTACCTGATACCATGGTGATATACAGTACGTATACCAGACTGGGTACTAGGTATACTATGTCAACGTCATTCCGGTACCTAGATTTTTATGTACAGCTTGACTGTTTTATTTTCTGGTGAAATATAATTTTTTCTCGGTGAAAATTATACAGTATTTCATCGTTCATGTGTCCATTAAGCGACATAATTATCGCCCGCCTTTACAAGGCGAAGCGATAATGTTTTTGCCCGCCTCTGTGTGTGTGTGTGTGTGTGTGTGTGTGTGTGTGTGTGTGTGTGTGTGTGTGTGTGTGTGTGTGTGTGTGTGTGTGTGTTTTTTCCCATTATATCTCATGAACGACTTGAGCTATCAACTTGAAACCTTCAGGGTACCAAGACACGGTCAAAATCTTGGCAAAGATTGAGAATGGGCACTGGGGGTCAAGGGTCACCAACATGACTACAAAAAGTCAACTAGTTTTTATCGCCCGCATTAAGTACCATTATATCACATAAACGGCTTGAGCCATCGACGTGAAACCTTCAGAGCATCAAGATATGGCCAAAATCCTGGTCGAGTTCGAAACTGGGCACTCGGGGTCAAGGCCAAGGTCACCAAAATCGCTGCCAAATGTCAACTAGTTTTTATCAACCGCCTTTAGCACCATTATATCTCAAGCACGGTTTGAACTATCGCATGAAACATTCAGGGTATCAAGATATGGCCAAAATCTTGGACTTGGCCAACGGCATATTCTGGCAGGCGATTAGCATTCGGTTCCCGAATGCTCGTCTTTCATTCTATGCAAGTAGTGTCAGGCACAATAAACCTCGCCCGACCACTCAAGGTCAAAGGTCATGGAGCCAAATGAAAGCATAAATGAGACTTCGTATATCCTGATAACAGTAAATAGTTCCAACTTCAGTTTCGAGTTATAGCCGCCTGAATATCCGTGACCTTGAGTTTGACCTTTCACGGTTACTTAAGGTCAAAGGTCAAGGTACTAATTAAAAGCTCACATGGGACTTCATACATGTTGATAACACTAAACATCTATCTGCAACCAGCGTCGAGTTATAGCCTCCTGAATATCCATGACCTTAAGTTTGACCTTTCAAGGTCACTCATGGTCAAAGGTCTTGGTGCTACATGAAAACCCATATGGGAGTTCCCGTATTCTGATAATAGTAATTATCTTTATCTTCAACCGTTTTCAAGTTATCGCCCTCTGAATATCGGTGACCTTGATTCTGACCTTTCAAGGTTACTTGATTATCTCCAAATATTATTCACTCCCTTTTAAGACCAGAGCCCACATATCCTGAAAGTTTTATGTACTATCTTTCAGCCGTTTTTCCGTTACGTTGCTAACAAAGATTAAAACAAAAACAAACGACCAAAAATAATACCTCGCTGGACTCAGTCCCAGGTGAGGTAAAAAAAAATCCAGTAAAACTGCCAGTTGGATGTACCGGCATATCTCGTATCTGTCCACTTTCAATGCACGCAATTTCCATTTACCCCACACACGTCAAATTTACTGCAAATAGTGGGTGGGTCTTAATCATAAATAATATATCTGTTATCAAAATTGTATCAGTTTCTGTGAATATTTCCTGTCGCAGCAATTTACCGAACTAACCTTTTCCAGATCATAGCTGAGTTTCTCATTCCTAATACCATGTGATTTAACTCCAGCACGATGACGCCTTCGTACCATAATCTTGATAACATCAAGCACTTCTACTGTGCTTAGCCTTAGGGCAAGGCATCTATTAGTGAATGAGTCATGAAGATCATTTCTCTTTTAGTAAGAAAAGTCTCATCAAGGTTCAGTAATATCTTCTGGTGATACTTAGAATAACATTAATAAGTGGTTATGGTGTGAGAGTGCATTGTATCAGGACGGCGTTGATGCTGGCAATACATCTGTCTTAATACCTGGATGTGGGTGAAGGTTTGTGGTATAAAAAAGGGTGGGGTGGGTGGGGATGGGAAAAGGTGGGATGGTGGTGTGTGGTGGGGCAGGGTGGGGTTATATCACGTGAAGATGTGCATTGTTAGCTAGTCAATATGGGTGTGGCGATTGTTATTCATACCTTTCTCCAAACAAACAACAACAGCAAGCAGGACTCATTTGCTGCTCGTGTATACCTGGAGTCTCTCGACGCAGGGAGTAAGAAGAAATAAAATACTGAAGTGCAGCATACCGTAAATAAATGAAATTAAATAAATAATTTAAATCACAGAGAATGAGGAGGTAGGGAGCTTGGTAAGCCAACTAGAATATGACCGTATCCTTCTAATCATCTCTGTAGGTTACACCCACAGCCATGTCTCCTTAGCTCGACTTGGTTCAAATTAATCGCACGAATGAACCAAACTGAGGGCAATGAAAACTCTGGCCAGGCTGATATACCTATATGATAAGATGCAACAAAACCTTGCTAACAATCAATTTGACATGCCTCTAACAAGCCTTACAGAAGATGAATACTTTAGACCTCAGCCTGTGGACATCAATACGATAGTCCTTACAGTTAAAAGTCTCAAGGAAAGTAGTTCATATGGCTCTGATGGCATATCTCTTCGCTTCATCAAAGACGCACTTTACGTCATCGCGTTTTACTTAACTTGTATCATTAACACCTCTATCACAACTGGTATATTCCCTATGACATGGAAACACGCATTGGTTGTCCTCGTCTTCAAAACAGGTGATATCAACAATGTTAATAATTATAGGCCCATCTCACTATTACCTACTGTTTCTAAAATATTAGAAAAGGTAGTTGCTAATCAACTATTAAACTTTCTAAAAACAAAGAGACTTTTATCTAACACTCAGCATGGTTTCCGATCAAAGCTTTCTACTGAGACTGCTCTTACTGTTATAACTGATGAAATTTATGACAATATGGACCAAAAGAAAATATCTCTGTTAACCTTGTGTGACCTCTCTAAAGCTTTTGATAGTGTTAGCCATGACATCCTCATAGATAAATGTGCCAAGGTAAAAATTGATTCGTTTTGGATTAATAGTTACATTAGTAACAGAATTCAGTCTGTTCGATTAAATGATGTTGTATCTACAAAGCAGAATGTAACTTACGGGGTCCCACAAGATTCAATTCTAGGTCCACTTTTATTCAATATCTACGTAAATGACATATCAACTTATTTAAATGACTGTATATTAATACACTATGTTGATGATACACAATTCCTTCATACAGGTACTATAAATAATCTGGAGGATCTTATCACTAAGACTGAAGAAACCCTTGTCAAAGCTAATCAGTATTTTCTTAGGAATGGTCTCATGATTAACCCAAATAAAACTCAATGTATTTTTATTGGAAATCGACAACTCTTATCACGTATACCTGCTAATGCAACTGTAAAGTTTGATGGCAATAACATCACTCCTAGTAGTCTATCTATCTATCTATCTATAGCCCGACGCCCTAATCCCGCAAAGGGTGGCCGCAGACAAAACGCCTCCAAGTCACTCTGTCACCCACCATTTGACTCCCCTCCCCCCAACTCACCCCCCCCTCCCTTATATACCTCTCAACTCCATCCCTCCACCTCATCCTCGGTCTACCCCTCCCTCTCCCTCCCTCCACCTCACCTACATACACCCTCTTAGTCAGTCTTTCATTCTCCATTCTCTCCACATGTCCAAACCACCTCAGTGTATTTCTCCTAATCTTTTCAACCACATCCACATCTACTCCACAACGTTCCTTCACTTCTTCATTCGTCAACCTGTCCTTCCACGTCACTCCACATGCTCCTCTCAAGTAACTCATTTCCACTGCTCTCACTCTTGACTTGTTCCCCTCTTGCAATGTCCACGCCTCGCTTCCATACGTCAGGGTAGGGATCACAATACCATCATGCAGTGACTTCTTAACTTCCATACTCACCTCCCTATTTCTCATCACTGCTTTCAGTGTACCAACAACCTTTCTTCCCTGCTGTACCCTTTCACGTACTTCATCCCCCAAAGTTCCATCCTTACTCATCACACTACCCAAGTACTTGAATGCACTCACATTCTCCATATCCTCACCATCCAACCTCACTGCACACTCTGTGACTTCATTCCTCTCAAACACCATAACTTTACTTTTGTTTACATTAACTTTCAGTTTCCTCCTCCTACACACTGTCCCAAATTCATTCACCAAACCTTGCAACTCCCATTCATCTTCACTCAACAATACTGTATCATCAGCAAACAGCAACACCGGAAGCTTCCAAATCTCACCCTCATTCATTAGGGCCACCCCCACATCCACTGCCCTACCTTGTACCTCCTTTACAACCCCATCCATATATATATTAAACAGCCATGGAGACATTACACACCCCTGTTTCAGTCCCACATTGAGATCAAAGAACTCACTCAGCTCACCATCCACTCGCACCGTAGCCCTAGCTCCCTCGTACATACTCTTCACAGCACTCAACAATTTCCCCTCCACTCCATATATTCTTAATACCTTCCACATACCTTGCCTATCTATTCTGTCATAAGCTTTCTCCAAGTCCATGAAGGCAGCATACACTTTCCTTCCCTTCTCTAGATACTTCTCCACTAAACATCTTAGAACAAATATCTGATCTACACACCCTTTTCCCTTCCTAAATCCCCCTTGTTCTTCTCCAACTAGCTCCTCTGTCATATGCCTAACCCTATCAATGAGTATTCTACCATATATTTTACCAGTCACACTAAGAAGGCAAATACCCCTATGGTTACCACATACTTCTCTCTCCCCTTTTCCTTTGTACAGAGGAACAATTATACCTGATTTCCAGTCCTCTGGAACCCTTCCCTCTTCCCAAGCCAATCTACACAACTTCCATATCCACTCCACATGTTAAAAATTTAGGTCTTTATATTGATAAGTATATGAGCTTTGATGTGCATATTAATGAGTTAAATAAAAAAGTCATGGGGACATTGATGTATATAAATCGTTTAAGTGACAATTTCCAGAAACAGACTCGTATAATCATAATTCAAGCTCTTGTGCTGAGCTTGATTAATTATTGTATTAGGATATGGGGTACAACCAACGGAACTCTTATACACAGTGCCCAGAAACTATTGAACTTTGCTGCTAAAGTTGCTGTAGGTGGAATGAGGAAATACGATCATGTTTCTCCAGTCCTGAAAGAGTTAAGATGGCTAAATATTAAACAAAAGCATGCATTTGATATGTACTGTACTATGTATAAGATACTGCGTGGTGTGTACCCTGAATGGTTTATGTCCTTTGCTTCTGTGCATAACGTGACTGGAAGTGTAACCAGACAACAAAATAGCCTATATGTACCAAGAGTCCACACTAGCACTGGTGCCAGGTCACTCGCTGTACAGGGCCCGAAGCTCTGGAATGAATTGCCTGCTTTAATAACCAATGCCAGTAGCCTACCAGTATTCAAATCTAGGCTGCTGTGTTTTCTTATGGGAGAGAAAAATGTTTTATGACTTGAAATACCTTGGATGCATTTGCAAGATAAAAATCCCAAATGAGATTTTATTTTGCTCTAAATTTGTCTTCATATGTACTGATTTTTCATGTTTTCATTGTACTGTACTTACTATATATCGGAACATGTATCTTTATTAATAACCACTGCTTAGTGGAAATAAAGTTATTTATTTATTTATTTATTTATTTATTTATAAGCAACGGAAAGGGGGTGAGGGATTCCCAGGAACAGTCTTGGGGGCTGGGGAGGGGGGGGGAGGTGATGGATTCCCAGCAACAGGCTTGGAGGGGTTAGTGAGGGAAGGGGAAGGAGGTAATTGATTACCAACATCAAGCTTGGGAGGGTTGGGGAGGGGGGGGTAGGAGGTGACGGAGTCTCAGCAACAGACTTGGGGAGGGGGGTTGAGGAGGAGGGTAGGAGGAGATGATTTCCCAGCAACTGGCATGGGAGTTGGCGAGGGGAGGTAGAAGGTGATGGATTACCAGCAATAGGTTTGGGGGCGGGGAAGGGAGGAGGCGGCGTGATGGAGGTGGCGGCAGCAGAGAAAGAGGCTCCAAGCTTTTGGAGTGAGGCGGAATGATGTGTGAGACAGGAGGGAGGGGGAGGGGGAGAGTGACCTTCACCACACGGTGCATCATCACAAACACACAGAGCTACCAGTCCCTGCCAGTCTCAGCCTGAAACGGTGACACCCGCACCCAAACAACGCACACATTGTAAATACAGAAGCCTAATTACATACAACCAACATGAATGTCATTCAACTTATCGCATATATTACTGTACTGTAACAGCAACAACAATAGTTCATTTCCTCTCGTATATAAAAGCTCCAACATGCTTGCATGCGTCGGTCTTGGTCACCTAATGACGGCTCCCTATGTTGCTCGATCTCTTGAAGCCTCCCTATTCAGTCCCTTAACCCTGAGATCACACTCTATGACTTCATCCCAGGTCTTTCTCGGTCTGCTTCTCGCAACCGTACCCCTAACGTTAACATTTCTCATTTTCTGCATCTGTCATTCCTCATTCTGTCTTCATGCCTAAATCATCTCAATCTACAACAACAGTACACTCCAGTCCAGTCCTTCCTCATAACTTTATCATCGTAAACTTAGCACTCCCAGGCCTTGCATTCAAGGGCGCACTGCACATCCACCTAATCATTGCCATTTCTGTACGTTTAAGCCTGCAAATATCCTCGTCATTTACTGCCCAGGTCTCACTACCATACAGCATTACACTTCTAACAAACGCCGCATACAAAGATCCCATAGCACGGAGGGAGAACCTTCTCAATGTCAGGAGAGGCAACAGCTCCCTGAACTTCTTCCAACCACTCCTCACTCTAGCCACAGAGCTAGCTCCAGTCCAACCTCCAGTACATAGCATGTCTCCCAAGATACAAAACTCTTCCACACACTCGAGAGACTCACCAGCAACATCAATCCTTTCACGCCTGATAATCTCCACATGCTCTCCCCTACACACTGCACACATGAAATCAGCATTATCTTGTCGTCTACTTCTAATACCACTAAATCTCTCATGCCTACTAATCACAAACACTGAACAATACGAAATTACTTCCCATACCCTTGTTGCAAACCGCACATGGCCACTCTCCCTCTTCTTTGACAGTACCGCCACCAAACCTAGATACCATCACCTTCGTTTAATCTGTATATAATCTCAAGCCCTTGTGCCCCATACCATCTCTTCACATCCTTAATCTTTCATCCACATCCTTTTCATTCTCCTTCATCAACACCAAATAATCGGCACACAACATATCCCACGGGAGTCCATTTCAAAAGCCCCGTGAGAGGGATTAAAGCACCATGATAAACAATAAGGGGCTCAATATTGACCCCTGATGCACACCAACATTCACGGAAAACTCTTCACTCATACCTCCATTCACTCTCACCTGGGTGCAAGCACCCACGTACACAGCCATAACCACTCAAACCAGCCACTCCTCAATCCCAAGCTTTCTCATTGCCCACGTCACCTCCTCCCTAGGGACTCTCTCAAAGGCATTCTCCAAATCAACAAAAACAAAGAACAGATCCCTTTTCTTTCAGAAATAATAACATTCTTGATGATGATAATAATAACAATAATAATAATAATAATAATAATAATAATAATAATAATATTATTATTATTATTATTATTATTATTAATTTTATTATTATTATTATTATTATTATTATCATCATCATCATGAAGGGGAGGGGGAATAGGAGGCAAGAGAAGTGAAAGGACACTATAATAGTAGATTTGGGGAGAACAGGGGAGAAGGAAAAAATAAAACAAAATCTGTTTTTTTTTTTTTTTTTTTGCTTGTTCGACTCTGGCCACAGGCTTCGCAGCCTGCTTCCAAGGACCAGTAGTCCTCCTACATAACATACGCCTCAACATGTCACCACTTCGGCGCTAACACCCAACGTCCATATTAAATACATGTTTTTTTTTTTACTTGTTCGACTCTGGCCACAGGCGTCACAGCCTGCTTCCAAGGCTTAGTAGTCCTCCTACATACCGTACACCTCAACATGTCACCACTACGGCGCTAACATCCACCGCCCATATTAAATACATGCTAGGGCTGTCTCATACAGGACTGGTGTCTTAGTAGTAGCAGGGGTATTTTTACGACATATTGGTCAGTCTTCTGGTAGATCAGTAAGTCTGATTTTATGAAATTCAAATCCTTAAACTGTTTCCTGCCCCAGCGGGGATTTCAACTTCGGTCCGGTAGGACTTTAGGCAACCTATCTACCGATTGAGCCAGCGCTTCCCCCGTATTGAAGGGGTACATTTTGATAAATGCACTGCTTGTAAATAACGACTATGATGATACTGCCTTTTCTCTTCCTGGATCTTATCTGCCCTCGGGAGTGATCATCATCATCATCATCATCATCACTTGCCTCCTACGTCCATACTCCGACTCCAACTCCCCAGGTTGACACTGAGGGCCGTTCTCTCGTCAGCTTAGGAGGTCCACTAACTCCTTTACCGAACGTTTATATTTTTTAACACTACACTTCAGCTTTGTCTTTCTTGTTATTTATGCAATCAAATCACTATTGAAAAGGTATAAATAACATGTATATGACCAAGAAGGTGAGATATGCAAAATATATAATTACGGCCAACAGGTTACCTTCCATTGTTACCCACAGGGACGAAACGAAAGGGACAACAGATGCAAGAATACTTTTGAGGGACAATGTTGCCGCCTGCAAAACTGTTACTTCCAATTTTCAAATTATGACAATATTCTAAATATTATTTTGCCAAAACACTTGCCGATGGTACCATCAAGTTTTGTGGTGATAGGGTAAAAGTCTGTTGTATATGAAAAAAATAAATCTGAACTGCTGTCATGTGGTACTTGTATGGGCTGGTGGCAAACAGCCCAGCGAACGATGATAGTACAGTCCAGCCAAGCACTACTTCAACTCACTCCTTCACTCAAAGAAAAGGGTGAGCTAGGCTTTATTTAAGAAAACTTCTTTATTTCTACCGTCCTGCGACGTCTATATTTTCGTTTTATTCTGGATAAATCAAAGCAATCTTCATATCAGCAACAACCTCACAAAGAGAGATAACAATTTACTTTATCTCCCTGAATTTCATCCATGTAAATTATCTCCTAGGCTAAAAGAATTCGTCCGGCCAGAGCAATTGGCGTTACCGTAGCGAAGCAATAAAATGTTACGGTACCTTAATATTCAGTGGGAGAGAATTGTATTCCTCATTCGCAGAGAAGGTCTAGGCGGCCTAGAACAATGTCCCCCATTCATCACTCAGTGTGCCAGTACCTGCAGGAGAAAGATAATGTCACATGAGAACGATAATGCTACCCTCTAAGCCATCCCCCAACTCTTCTCTATTGCTTTACTCATCGCCTGCTTCTCATTCACTTACTTTTATTTTCATTTACCCTCTGTCTCTCTTTTCATCCGGTCTATCTTATTTTCCCCCTTTCTCCTTCCTGCCTACCTTCCCCTTCCTTTACTTCTCTCTTGTCCTTAACTCTACCTTCTCTCCTTCTTGCCACCCACTAACCTCGCTCCATCTCCCTCTGATCATATGCACTGCTGGAGTCCAACAACTCAGACATCAGATATTAGTGATGCATAAAAAAAATCTGCTGATACGTGATTCCCAATGCGTAAAAGACGATCTGCAAAAATATTAAGCCTTTTTGGTGGGAGAGTGATAATATGAATTATTTTTCAGCAAACACAAGTGCTCACCAAAGTTATTAAGTCAAAAATCATATGAATCAATATGATTCTGGCAATTATGATTGCATATGAAATCCTTCTCACGTTTTTTCCACTTTTTCTTATCGGCTTCTACTGGAGAGACTGGTGGGTGAGGAAGCCTTCATCCTTTATTATTCATAATTTTATTTCTAAGGCTAAATATAATCTTCCGCATACCAAATAGACTTCAAAGAACCAGTAGATATGTTACTGACTGCTTTCCTTTGAACTCCTTTGTTTTCCCTCCCTCTGCGTCCTCTCTACCCCTAATGTCCTTTTCCCTGACTCTCTCTTCCTTCCCGTTCTTGCCTTCTGCTTAACAGTACCGCCTCCGGTCATTCTCACAGCTTTCCTTTTCCCTACTCCCGTCTCATCCTAGCCCTCCTTTCCTCTTCCCTCCCCTCTTTCTTCTTCCTACCTTTCCTAGTCCTACTCCTTCCTCGCTCCTTCTGCTCCGCCTACCTTCCCTCTCTCCTTCCCCTGTCTCTTCCCATGACTTTGCTAGCTTCCCTCCTTGCCTCACCTTACCTTCTGCTTCCTCCTAGTTTTCTGCATCATCCCCTTGCATCTCCCTGCCTCACCCTTTCTCCTTCCTAATTTTTCCCATAACTCCTGCCTCCCACCACACATTCCTCTCTTCCGCTTTGCTTGTACATCCTGTCTTACCTCTCCCTCTGCCTCTCCACATCAGCCCCCCCGCCCCTTCCACCATCTTCTTGCCTCAGTTCCTCGCCTGTCAATAACTCGACACTGCCCCTAAATCTTCAATCGCTGTCCCCTATCCACATACCCACATACCTCTCTTCCCTACCCCCCACCCCCATCCTCCTATCCACAACCATTCCCAACCTCCTTCGAGACGATTAAGTAGTCTCTCTCTCTCTCTCTCTCTCTCTCTCTCTCTCTCTCTCTCTCTCTCTCTCTCGTATGTTGGGTGTCTTCATTCAAATATTTATACCCCTCGGATGATTCTTTTTACTGGCTTAAGAGAGAAGCCTTTTAATGAAGAGGTTACTTCCCCATATTATCTTTCCCCTCTCTCCTTGACGACCATCCACCCCTACACGTTACCTGATATAACCATCCCTGCCCTTCTTCAAACAACACTTTCTTCCACTCTTTTACAACTTTCCCTCCGCTTCTTCGCCACCTCCAGCTCCCCACCATACTGGCCATATCGTTCTCTTTCTCCCTTTAATAGCACTATTCCACACAGGCTACGAATTCCACGAATGGCCACGAATTGATAAATTCCGGGATTCATAGTTGAATCGTAATAAGTTCCTGAAGTTCGTAACTGATTCATATTTATTCTTAGTCAGTTCTTGCAATTCTTGAGCCACCTGGAATTCGGGGCAAAATTTTTGAGCTGTTCAAAATTTTGGTCCAGAACTCCCGAATCCAAAAAATCTTAGTTAATTCTTAACAAATTCGTAGTGCATTCTTAGGTATCGTAACCGATTCCTAATCGATTCGTAGGCATTCTTATGTATTCTTAACTCATTCTGGGAATCGTGAAGCAGTGTCTTGACCACGAATCGGCTACGAATCTGTCAAGAATGCCACGAATACACGCCGAAGCAACAACGAAACAATGAAGAACTATCTACGAATTCAGGATAGGGTAAGAATCAGGTACGAATTCGCAACGATTCCCACGAACCATTCACGAATCAGATCCGAATCCGGGCGACTTGGGTATATAATGGATTCACTATTGGCTTCTGGTCATTTGTTCCTGACGATTCAACCGTGACAGATCACGAATCAAGCAATATGCCAAGACCTGCAGCCAGAGGGAAGAGCAAGGGGCGAGGGAAGGTTACCAAGAGAACCAGGGAAGAGGGAGAAGAAGGCAGAGAAGAAGGCAGCAGCCCTACCAGAGTACCTACCCCTCCACCTGCAGAAGCACCAGTTCCAGAAGTGCAGGAGGAGGATGTGGCAGACTCAGCAGCAGAGTCAGTGGCTGCTGAGTCTGTGGGTGATGCTGATGATGAAGCAGCAGGTTCCCAGGCAAAGTCGAAGAAGGCCAGGGTATTATCCAACCTGACAGAGAATGAACAGGAGGAGGTGGCCCTCTTCCTCGAGAGGAATGATTTTATTTATAATAAAAGGAAGACCGACCACACCTTTCCTGCCAAGAAAATTAAGGCGTGGGAAGACCTGGCCCGGGAGATGAAGAAGGATGTCAGGGCAATAACCACCTTCTTTGAGAGAATCAGGACCCAGATAGGGAAGCTGAGAAGGAAGAAGAGTGGCCAGGAAACTGTTGAAATGACTGAGCGCCAACAATGGATCTGGGAGAGGTTCCAATTCCTGCTGCCCCACATTGGACAAGTCACCCGCCGCACAGCGCAGAGCTTCCAGGGTGGCGCCACCACCAGCCAGGTTGAGGAGCCTTCCCAGGAAGAGGAGCCCCAGCTTCCAGAGACCACCACACCCTCCATCATACCCTCCACCACACGCTCCACTGTGAGCTCGAATGTGACGGCGTCCAGCAGCAGGAGAGGCTGAGCGAGGGAGGCCGAAACCCTGGATGAGGAGCTGCACAGCTGCAAGGACTACCAGGACTGCCTTGTTCCAGGGTGCCCAGGAAGCATCTGAATCTGTTGGCCGATATTCCGAAACCATTCTCCACCACACGTCTGCCCCTGGAGAATTATGTAGTTGGCCACCATCATCTCATTGTCCAGACCCCTCCTGCCATAGGGTTTCATGAGGAAAGTTCTGAGGGGGAAAGCATCATCTCCCAGGATGAAGTAGGGTGTGTCTCTGTCATCGTAGGGCATAGGATCACTGTCAGGAAAGTTTATGGTGTTATCCTCAATGCTCTCCATCAGTTCTGAAGCACCAAACAGCTGTCCGTCGGATTGATGACCTTCTCCACCAGTGTCTATCCAGATGAACTTGTAGTCTGCATCCACTAGGGCAAGGAGGACCACGGAGAAGAAGCCTTTGTAATTGTAGAAGACACTGCCTGAGTTGTGTGGCTTCCTGAGGGCAATGTGCTTGCCATTCAAGGCCCCCAGGGCATGAGGAACATTCCACCGGTCTTGGAACTGCTAGGCAATGACTTTCCAGTCCTCCTGGGTCCTTGGCAGTGGCATGACTTCATCCTTCAGCTCCTGTATGATGGCCTGAAAGACTTCCTGCACACTGCATACCACTGTGCTGTAGCCACATCTGAAGTCATACTGGAGGGTATGGTACCGGTACTCCTGTAGCCAGATGTCTCAGGGTCATGGCCAGCTTCATTCCGGCATCTAGGGCTGGTCTCATGTGGGTATCCCTCCTCTGGATGAATGGGCCAATCCTGTTGGGTAGCTCATCAAACAGGTGGGGTGGCATTCTCACATAGTTGGCAAAGGCATTCTCATCTTCCACTCTCAGCTCCTGCATCAGTCTGTTGTAGTGCCCATACTCTAGTCTTCTAGCTGGTGTCAGCCATGGTCTAACCCACCACCTGGGGGCCTTTCTCCTTCTTCTTCGAACCAGTCTTCTTCTGTTTATCAGCAGCTGGTGTTCATACTCCAGTTCCAGGGCCAGTACCACAGTTGCTCTACGTTGGCAATCCATTTTGGAATTGATGCCCAAGCAGGGGTGAGGGGCTTTTTATACCTGTCTTGAGGGAAAATTCCACGAATTTTCAAGAATAGTCACGATTTAAATTATAGTCGTACCAGAATCGTAGGTGCATTCGGCAGATTCGTAGCTTATTCTTAACTGAATCCTAACATTCCTGAAGTATTCTTAAGCGATTCTTGCAAATCGTAGTTATTTCTTGACAATATTCGTGCTGTTCCCGCCGATTCGAGCAGAATCTCACGAATATTCCTAAGTCTATCTTAACATATTCGTTACTGAATCGTACAGCGTCAAGATTTCGACCATAAATTTGCAAAAATCCACGATTCCTCACGATTTCTAAAATTTATCAATTCGTGGCGATTCGTCGGATTCGTGGCCTGTGTGGAATAGTAGCATAAGCCAGTACAGGGGAGACTGGATTCCAGCCCCATACTTCTACCGTTCTTAAGTCACCATCTACGATATATATGAGCGAATTTCTAAATTAAGATAACATAATTAAAAAATGGAACTTCAAGAGTAACATGTTATTTTTATATGTTCATGCAATATCTATCCATAGTTATTACAGCATGACGGGAAAAAACCTCACTCTCAACCCCTTGGATCAGTTTACGTCTTATTTAGTTTATTCTTTCGACGTCCAGACGATTTCATTCAACTTACAAGAGACTCCTGATACTGAAGGGGTAGCTAAGTAAAAATTATACCGAACCTAAAAAAAAAAAAAATACTCAATAACACCGCCTGTTGACAGCAAGCATATTGATATAAAAACGTCATTGAATTGAAGGAGTTATAGTATAAACAGTATGTTTTTATTTTTTTCATTTCAGATAAAGGTGACCTTTGATCCATGATTTTTATATCTGAATCCGACCTGTATTTCGTCAACCGCTACTAACATACATATAATCAAGCTCAAACTCCAGACGCGACCAAATCCATTACCTACCTGTTTCCATGCTGGTATACCAGACTGGTCAGTAAGTATATTATGTCAACGTTATTTCATGTTCTTTATGCATAACTTTAATGTTTTATTTTTCTTTCTTTTTCGTTTTACATAAAAATCTTTCCCTCCAAAAGTTATATTCCATCGTTCATACTATCGGTTAAGAGATATAATTTATTGAGATAAATAAAACCGCCAGTCTGATGTACCGGCATGTCTCGTATGAGTCCACTTTCAGTTCACACCATTTTTATATACCCCACATAGGTCAAACTCACTGCAAATAATGGCTGAGAATAAATCATGAAGAATATGTCTGTTGTCAAATCATATCAGTTTCTGCAAATGTTTCCTGATGCAGCAATTTACCGAATCATCCTTCTCCACATTGATGTTGAGTTCTCGTCATTCCTCTTACCGTGTGTGTTGAGAGTGACGTCTTCATATTACACTTCTACAGTGCTCAGGTTTAGGGCACACATTTATTAGTGAATGGGTCATAGAGACTGATCCTAACCCTTTTAATCAGAAAGATCTCAACGAAGCTCAGCAATATCGTTTGATGATACTTAGAACAACATAAAAAGTGGTTATGGTGAGATGGAATGTTTGATCAGGGCAGCACTGATGCTGGCAACACATCTGCCTTAGAACCTGGATGTGGGATGGAGGTTAGTGGTTAAAAAGAAAAATTGTGGGGTGGAAGGGTGAGGTTGGGATAGTGGTGCATGGTGGGACTGGGGTAATACACCATGTGAAGATGGGCATTGTAAGTTGACCAACATGGGCGTGCCGATTATTTACTTCATGACTTCTTCCAAACAACAACAAAAACAACAACAACAACAACAACAAAAACATCAAGCAGAGAGAGAGAGAGAGAGAGAGAGAGAGAGAGACCAGAAGAGTGCATGTGAAAGATGAGTGTGACTGCTTGTAAGAAAGGGAGAGAGTCTGCCTGTGAGGGAAAATACATGGAGGTCTGAAAATGAGACGGCGTTTGTCTGATTAGAAAATAGGGAAGGATCAGTGTTTGCCAGAGCAACTGTGAGTGAGAAATGCAGGGTAAAATACCTGTTAATAAGAAAATGAGAAACAGGTAGTATACTCGAAAAATGAAGTTGATGATGATAATGTGGTTGGGGGTGAGTTTGCGTGTGCGAAAAAGAGTGAAAGTATTGGAGAGAAAAGGAGAAACATAGTGCACATAACATGTGGCAATAGGAAAGAATATGCTTGTTGAGTGAAGAGGGAAGACATCTGAGAGGAAGATAAGGAGCAAAAAATAAATAAAATAATAATAATAATAATAATAATAATAATAATAAATTCATGTAATAGGAAACATGGGAGATATGAACTGAAGGAGAGCGTGGGGTTAGAACGTGAGACAGGAATAAAGATGGTGAGGCTTGGAAGTGAAATGATGCAAGGTAACACGATGGTCTAAAAGAAAAATATGACAAAAAGAATAGTGGATCAGTGTCATTATAGAGAGACAGACAGACAGACAGACAGACAGAGGGAGGAGTGAGGAGAAAGTTGGGCAGACAATGGAGAGTGTAAAGTTGAGAATAAGTTGGGGAGGAAGAAAAAGGTCAGTGAATTTCGCCCTCTACTTCATCGCGTTTCTTTGAGAAAAAAGAAATAGCATCGCAAATCAAATACCTTGGTTTCATTGTCATAAACCAGACCGTGAATGCTTAACTGTATGTATTCGACAAATTCTGAGCCCACTGGTACATCATCTTGTACTTTTTTCTTGAAGGATTTGATTTTTTTCATATTTGTCCGATGACGTGTTGTCCGTTTTATCCTCGTTTCCACCAAACTGTTTTTCAGCTAAGAGTTAATGTTTTTACTAAAACATTTCAGGGGTTTTGCAAACGCCAAATTGTACCGTATGACTGTAAATTGTGACGAGGTATCTCCCAGAACCATTAGATAAGTCCATCTTTGAAAACTATCGGGAAGAAGATAATTTAACCATCATAACATCTTCTGAAAACATGAGTTCAGTATCTTATTTAGATTTCTAAATTCCCAACATTTTGTGACATCACCATCATTATTTTTGGCTACAGCAATTGGACTACTGTATGGAGAGTCCGAACTCGCTATGATCCAATTTTTCTCCATCTGGTCTATCCGCTCAGCAACAGCATTTTGTATACTTCGTGGTATGGAATATGATATACATCTGATTGGCTTGTGATCCGTTACGACTCACTCATGAGTAGTAACATTAGCAAGTCTTGGATTATTTGCAAATACTTTGCAGTCTACGAACCACGTCTTTCTCAGTAAGTGATAGCTTCCATCTCACGCTCTGTGTCCCTGCCCTCAGTCGCTGTAACTTTAATAGAATGTTGCTAATATTGCTGTATTCCATTTGCATACTATGCAAATTATCCATCTGTCTTCCCATCTCCATCTGTCACTAATGCGTGGGGTGGGAGTGATAAAAAAAAAACACACAAAAAAAAACAAAGGGAAGAGGAAGACAAGTAAGTAGGAAAGACGCCAACAGAATGTCCAGTGAAATAGGCCATACACCCGTCCATTCATTATTCAGGTTTCGAAATTCTCGGCCCCACCTCCCAGGCCTACTGTTCCTCACATCGAAAATGTTGCGCTTCATAATGGTTGTGGGACAGAGATCATTCCGTTGACTGCCAAGTTAAAAAGGTGGGTTTATTTTATTTATATATATTTTTTCAAATACATCTGTATACACATTTTGTCTATCCAGCTAACTTACTTATCACTCAAGTTCTCTTTAAGCTTTGCTTATTTACACGTTCATTTATCATATCCATCTATCAGTTTGACCTTCCACACTGTCTCCTGCCTTCTACACACACACACACACCTTAATTCACTTTTACA
>NC_137024.1:16561380-16665801 GCF_032717465.1 Coenobita brevimanus | reverse complement strand
GAGCAACACTAGGAGGTCTCCAACTTCTCATTAACACGTTATCTGGCCTTAAATAATAACACTCTGTCAGTTCAGACTCATATTCATTTTCCTTAACTGCTGAGTCAATTAAAGTGGCAATCTCTGGATCAGATCTTTGGCATATCAGCTAACTTTGCACTTGCACCAGTCTGGGGAGAATCATCAACCTCTGAGTCATTTAAATGGGCAAAAAAAGTATCACCAAGCCAAATATCACCTTCGGTATTGCCAGTGCCATTACTGTCAACATTCTCATGGCTGGCTTGTGCCATCATAGCTCTAGTTACAGCACATGCAGGAAACAATTTAGAACATCTACCTTCCAACTCTTTAGTCCTATCCTCACTCAGGGGAGTTTTTGACACTCAGGGAACAGCACTCACCTGTCTTCCCGCCAAGTAATTACCCAAAAGGAAAGTGACCTCTTGTACAGGAAGCTGGTCAACAACACCCACACGCACTGAACCAGTAACTAACTCTGACTGGAGCATCACCTCAACTAGGGGAACAGATACAAACTCAGCTGTACCCTGTAGCAAGACACATCTATTAGGGTCAGCTACAATAACAATCCCCTTCAACATTAGTGACTGTGAAGCTCCTGTGTCTCTAAGTATAGTGACTTCCTTCCCACCTTTTTCATCAACTGAAACTATCTCTATCTATCTATCTATAGCCCTACGCTCCTAATCCTGCAAAGGGTGGCCGCAGACAAAACGCCTCCAAGTCACTCTGTCACCCACCATTTGACTACCCTCCCCCCAACTCACCCCCCCTCCCCTCATATACCTCTCAACTCCATCCCCTCCACCTCATTCCTCGGTCTACCTCCCTCCCTCTCTCCCTCCCTCCACCTCACCTACATACACCCTCTTAGTCAGTCTTTCATTCTCCATTCTCTCCACATGTCCAAACCACTCTCAGTGTATTTCTCCTAATCTTTCTCAACTGAAACTAACCCCTTAGAAAAAAAGATAGCAAATAAATGACATGGGAAGGAGTCACTTTGAGAACTGCTTGGGGAGGACACTCTGATGGAGTCTTATCACCACTCTCACCTGAACCTGAGGTCTGCTCTGCTCCAGTGTTACTAGTGTCTAACAAATGGCTCTACAGGAGTCTGTCTATCCACCACTGGACGACTCCACTCTGGCCTTATCAACAGTATGCACTCATGCTGGGGTTGTGTCTGACTACCGCTAACAATATCTGTGGGTGGCTGCCCCCTCTGTTGGTGTCAAAAGACCCCCAAGAGTTTATCAGAGGTAATTGGTTTTACATTAGAACTTTTCCATCGTTTTTTCCAACACCAATCCTCCAAGTGCCCACGTTTCTCTGGCAATACTGGCAAAACCTGACACTTTTTCTCTTCTGACCCCCTGGACAACACTGTCCTCACTTACTTTCGTGGAACTAACATGCTCTGGGGTTACAGTGTTCCCACTAGTGTCACGACATTAACTTGGCTTTACCAGAAGAAGGGTTCACAAAAACTGGTTGGTTCACACTCCTACCCTTAACAAATAACTGAGGCATACGTTCATTCTTATGAATTATATTATAATTATCTGCTACAACATCAGCCTCAGCTAGGGTATCTACTGTAAGTCTTTTTCCACTAGGTATATAGCCACATCCCTCTCTATTTTACCTGTGAAGTTCTCCAAGATCATTAATTCTTTAAGTGTGCAGAAATCATCAACTTTCTTAGAATGAAGCCATCGATCAAATAAGTCTGTGAGTACTCTAGCATATTCCACATGAGTCTGATCTCTCTGTTTAAAGGTGGATCTAAATTTAAGCCTATATGCCTCTGGCACGAGTTCATATGCCTTTAGAATGGCATCTTTTAAACAGTCATAGCACTTTGATCAACAGATAAAGATATATAAGCCTCTTGAGCCTTCCCTTTCAAAACACTTTGCAGCAGTACTGTCCAAGAGTTTTGGCCACGAGAGACGACCTGCCACCTTTTCAAATATATGGAAATACTTAATGACATCTTGCTCATTAAAGGGAGGAACTAGCTTAATGTTCCTAACAACATCAAAAGGTTCCTTGGCAGATGAACCACCCAGCTCTAGGTAAACTATCAGGGGTGCTTCAGTCTGAATTCGTGATCCATTTCCTTTTGTCTCATTTGAGCCTGTAATTCTATTTCCCACTCATTTTGGCACATTCCATTCTTTAATTCCCTCATTTTGGCATTCCATTCTTGTTCCCTCATTTTTGCTTGCACTTCTCGTTCCCTCTCAAGCTTAATTCTTGGCTAACTCAAGTTGCACTTTGTCACCAGATATCGTGAGCAGAAAAATCACTAAGGCCAGGTATCTCCGATGCCGAAAGGCTCAGGAGTCAACACCTTGTGCAGTATCAAATGGCTCAGAACTAGCTACAGAAGACTCACTTTGCTCAAACATGGTGTCCAATATTAAATCAAGTAACTTAGTCTTCTTTGTGACTGAGTGCAGGAAATCTCAACTGTAAGGCCTGGGCAAGCAATATGAGCTCGTGTTTCTTGTGAGTGTTTTCACTCTGTTTGGGGATGGCTTAGAATCCAAAGAATGCTTTCACGTCACTATTCACTCATTAGGGGCCATGATTACTGAGTATAGTTATGTAGGTAAGAGTAAGCACTGAGTATGTGGCCAAGTGTTGCCAATATTATGTCACAGAGCTATCCTGGTAGGGAGGTCGCCAAATTGTTATAAAGGGGTGTATTCATTACGGTGCACTCTTAACCCTTAATTAAGCACCACACACGTCAATGACAATCGCCTACTGATATATGTATGCAGTCACAGACAATGGTACACATATATACACATACACATAAGAAAATATGCACTCTTGCACACAAAAAACAAAGGATCCTACATAGATGCAGCCATGAAAATATATTCATACAGGGGCAAACATATATGTATGCATATAAACTTCGGTATACATGCATACATACATACTGACCTTATATAAGAAGAACGTTCATGAACTAAAGCCTCACACAAATGCACAACCAGTACATACAAAGTGCATACAGATCGACACAAATACATTTTTCGAATTCACTGTCTTTCAGTATTAAATTAATACAATGACTTCTTTCATACACCTTCCATTCCACTTTGATTCTACCCACTTCTTCTCCTTGAGCTCCTTCGTCTCTGCTTCTCCCCACGATACCATGACTCTACTGTGCCTCCATAATATCCAAAAAAGACAGTAGGCTGACTCAGGCTAACTCTGGCCAGGGCGGGTTTAATCGGGGCTTAGACTTGAGTGGAATCTGGCAGGGCTTTGATTACGATGCAAGTTCATTACACTGAGGCTATTTCTGGCATGACACTATTTGCCCCATGACGAAGAGATTATGTCGGTATGTACACAGATACAGAACAAGTAAAGAAGCTGATTCAGAGATAAACTGATAGAGAGATGAATGTGGCAAGATATATACAGACAACCAGACAGACACACACAAAATGATATGCTGGTACGTACAGGGAGATAAGCATAAACAGGTAGATTCAGATATAACGTGAAAAAGAGACAGATATGGTTAGATATACACAGAATATTAGAACGACAGACAGACATAGGCAGACAGATAAGCCGATGGGAAAACAGACCTTGACAGCACTTAACTGATAATAATAATCATAATAATAATAGTAATAATAATGATAATGATGATGATGATGAAAATAATAATAATAATAATAATAATAATAATAATAATAATAACAATCATAATAATAATAACAACAACAACAATCTATTCAAAATAAACCAGCCGTTAAAACGAAGGTCAACCTTTTCCTATCTCTTCACTAGAAGTTAAAGAAAATGGTCGTCAGTAATAAGAATTAAATAGAAAAAATAGGCCATTGTACTAAAGGGACTGGCAAATTTAAATCAGGCTAACACTGCCTACGCCTTCACTGATAATACCGATCTAGGGGCAATTATCCAGGCTGGTGTGCAACCGGCCAATCAGGTGTGCCAAGCGTTCTCGTTAACGCGATAATGAAACAACATTGAATGAGATTTCCGCACAGTTCAGTTCCCTGACCCATATGAACTTTTCAGCCTCCCCCCTCCCCCCCAATCCAGTAATATATGCATGACGGTTTGTTTTCTCTTTCCACAGGCTTGCAGGCAGGCAAGCAAACAAGGACGCAAGGAGGCAGGCAGGCAGGCAGGCAGGCAGGCAGGCAGGCAGGCAGGCAGGCAGGCAAGCAGGCAAGTAGGCAGGCAGGCAAGCAGGCAGGCAGGCAGGCACGCAGGCAGCCAGCCACGCAGGCAGGTAGGTACGCAGGCAGCAGGCAGGCAGGAAGTCAAGCAGCTAGCCATGCAGGTAGGCAGGGAGTCTGTTATACACTTTGTTAAAGGGTTGGTTCAGATATTTCTAATAACTTGTCGCTTAGTCAGTCGGTCCGTCGGTCGGTCATTAAGTTCATCAATTAGTTATGTACTAAGTTAGACAGTTACGGTAGCTAATTAGTTAGACCTTTAGTCTGTCACAAGAGGTAACAGATTAGAAAATGACCGGAAGAAAGAGGATGATCAAAAGAGGGGAGAAAAAAATGTCTGGAAAAGGCACGAAAAGAAATAATAACTAATTGATAATTTAATAATGATAATAATAAAAACTGGTAGCTTAACCCAATTGCGTCCAGCGTCCAGGATACTGAACAGAACCTGACATTTACAAAGATTAACAAGAGGGGCACTAAGTGAAGCGCATCTCTCCAACAAGGGCAAAGTAATTTCCAAGCCACTCTTCATAATGGGTTACGGTTACTCATCACTGATTAGAGTTTTGCAAAAAGTGTTTTCCGGATCCAAAATCTGTAATACGATCCGGATAGGTCCCAGAAGTTAATCGATTGTTCCCTGGGACATGGGTTATCTACCCACCAGATTTGGTGCAAATCTCTCTAACTGTTTGCGTAATCCTACTAACAGACAATCAAACTAGCAAACAAACAAACAGGGGTGAAAACATATCTTTATTGTCGGAGAGAATAAAGGAAGTCGTGGGTACGGACCTACGGTATCAGTTTCGCGACTATGAGCCGGTAGGCGACGGGCAGTACGCTTAGTACCCTTCCAGCAATACCCTTCACACCACAACCCTGTGCACTAATACACTGATGGCTGCACGGGTCAGTATAACGATACCGGGTACAGACAGGCACTGAGAAAAATATACACTAATGAGGGTGGCCACAACGACGAGAGAGAGAGAGAGAGAGAGAGAGAGAGAGAGAGAGAGAGAGAGAGAGAGAGAGAGAGAGAGAGAGAGAGAGACAGAGACAGACAGACAGACAGACAGACAGAGCAGAAAAGAAGAATATAGTAAATCAGATAAAGCCCAGGAACGGCGGGAATAGAAAAGAGGGAAAGAAGAAAGAATAAAATGGAAATGGAAATGTATTATGCAAAAGCAGAAAGAAACAGAAAACAGCAACAGAAGGAATACGAGACAAGAAGAACGATACGGTGAGTGCATAATTCATGGGTAGGACAGGGCCGGGTGAGTGGGTAGGCTAGTCGGGGGAAATACATTGGATCCGTAGGGGAATGAAACAGGAGTGGTGGCCTTGTTAGTGTTACGGTCATACACCACGGGGAGGTGGGGTGAGGTGAGCAGGGGGAAGGTATGGAGAGAGGGGTACGACATGGAAAGGAATGAGTAAGAGAAAGGGGGAGTCTGGGCAGCGGTCCTGGGAAGGAAAAGAAGTGGACAGAGGAAATAGGTGAGTATGCAGTGAGGAAGTTTGAAGGGAAAGGTAAATGTGCAGAAGGGAGGGGTGTGGGCTCAGAGGCTTAGATGAAGAGGGAACTTGGAGGGTTTGGGAGGGAAGGGGAAGAGAGAGATACATATATCAGTGAAGAAATGTAAAATGAAGAGAGGGGTGAGTGGCCTGTGAGCGACTAGGAAGGAAATGGCTATTATAAGGGAGGGTGGAAATAGAGGATCATAAGCATGGGACTGAACGCAAACAGGTGGAAATGGAAGCACAAAGATGGGGGAAGGGGACTGAGTGGGATTTGTGAATGTGGTGTGATGGTAGTGGGGTGCAAAGGCAATGATGAGGTGGTGTGGTTGCAGAGTGGAGACAAGGAACTGGGGATTTACTTGTACTGATGATGATGGTGTAGTACTATTGAAGATACTGTGATAACGTAGTGGAGAGATGATAGGGTAATGCTGATAAAGTGGTGATGACGGTGTCGTTGAGAAATGATGTGTGGTGTGGTGATATGGTTATGGATTAGTGATGAAAGTGTGGGTGTGGAGTGGCAGGTGTGTTGTGGTGGCACAGTTTTATAGTGATTAAGGTGTGGATGTCAAGTGGAAGGTGTGGTGTGGTGACATGGCTGTCGAGTATAAATACGACCATTGTGTGGATGTGGATTTGTGACAAGTGGTAATACTCCTGGAAAATGATTAACAGATTTCAATCCTACATGAACCAAATCTAAGCAGGGTGCATCTTAAAAGAGACCTGGAGTAAAGATATAGCAAAGGTGGGAAGGTGGAAGTCGTGGGAGATGTATGGTAGTAGCGGTGGTCGAATGTATGGTAGTGCTGGGGGATGTATGGAGGTTGTGGGAGGGATGTATAGTAGCGGTGGGGGATGCATAGTAGTGGTAATGTTCAGTTGCGGTAACGGTACTCCTTCATCATTGCCACCATCATTTATAACACCATCATTTACAACAATGTTTTTGTATCCATGGTGCGTTGGTGCCTGTCAGCAAAATTAAGTGGGCGGTAACTCAGTCCCTTCGCCACTGCTCCCATCACGGCATCAAACTTTTCCATAATGTTATTGTGTTCCCTGCCAATCTCGCTCTAGCTTTACTGACATTCATGACCAATTCCTAAAGTAATTGAATCTGTATTTTTGTTATTCATTTATATTGGCAATACGATCTTACCTTCACCCCACCAAAAAATAAGTAAAAAGAAAAATTACACTATTTCCTGCTGGTTATAATATCCGTGTATACATTACTTTCCTCTAATTCTACGGTGGGTATGTTCAGGAAAACCGTCGGTCGGTGGCAAAATAAAACATGTAAGCTGTCATTGCACTGAAGGTGTAAATGTTGACTTATTAAAAAAAAAAAAAAAAAATGCTTGCACAGTTCCAGCGCCAGATAAGGCTTTTTCATCTAGAACTGTATTTTCTTTTGATCTTCATCTCCCTTTATAGACAATGAGTAAAAAAAATATAATCTGAACAATAACTTGTGTCTATGTTATCTTCAGTTTCTATAGGCATTTCTTTTCGTCAATTGTAACTTACGACGGTTAAAGCTAATCAAACCGACATGTGTATTTTCGTTGTTCTTTTAATTTTATTAGTAACTTCCCAGTCTAGTAAAACCGTATGTCCTACAAGGTGGGCTGCAGCATTAGATGGCAGAGTCGGTCATTCCTACACCTATGCAAGGAGGACTGGATTCCAGACCCATATTTCAGACGTTCTTCGTCACCTTCAACGATATGTATGAATTCATGTTTAAAATAAGGAAATGTCATTAAAAAGAGAATCTCAAAAGTAACATGTTATTACAAGGCACTTTAACGTTTTATATGTTTATGCAATATCCATGGTGATCACTGCATGATGGAAAAATCACTCCCTTAACCCCTTGGACTGTCTGACGTCTTATCTAGATTCCTTTTAATACGTCCAGACGATTTCATCAAACTTAGGAAAGACTCATGATACTGAAAGAAGTGAAAGTCTTAACAATAAAAACAAAAATCCCCTCACAGAATAACGCTGCCTGGAGAGAGCCTGCAAATTAATATAAAAACGCCACTGAACTGAAGGAGGTATAATGCATAAGGTGTATTTCTTTTCATTCCAGAGAACCTATATCTGGTCTGGTTTTGATCAGCTACTACTAACATACGTGAAAATGGGTTCAATCAGACAGAGACGCGACCACAATCTTTACCTACCTGATACCATGGTGATATACAGTACGTATACCAGACTGGGTACTAGGTATACTATGTCAACGTCATTCCGGTACCTAGATTTTTATGTACAGCTTGACTGTTTTATTTTCTGGTGAAATATAATTTTTTCTCGGTGAAAATTATACAGTATTTCATCGTTCATGTGTCCATTAAGCGACATAATTATCGCCCGCCTTTACAAGGCGAAGCGATAATGTTTTTGCCCGCCTCTGTGTGTGTGTGTGTGTGTGTGTGTGTGTGTGTGTGTGTGTGTGTGTGTGTGTGTGTGTGTGTGTGTGTGTGTGTGTGTGTGTGTGTGTGTGTGTGTGTGTGTGTGTTCCCATTATATCTCATGAACGGCTTGAGCTATCAACTTGAAACCTTCAGGGTACCAAGACACGGTCAAAATCTTGGCAAAGATTGAGAATGGGCACTGGGGGTCAAGGGTCACCAACATGACTACAAAAAGTCAACTAGTTTTTATCGCCCGCATTAAGTACCATTATATCACCTAAACGGCTTGAGCCATCGACGTGAAACCTTCAGAGCATCAAGATATGGCCAAAATCATGGTCGAGTTCGAAACTGGGCACTCGGGGTCAAGGCCAAGGTCACCAAAATCGCTGCCAAATGTCAATTAGTTTTTATCAACCGCCTTTAGCACCATTATATCTCAAGCACGGTTTGAACTATCGCATGAAACATTCAGGGTATCAAGATATGGCCAAAATCTTGGACTTGGCCAACGGCATATTCTGGCAGGTGATTAGCATTCAGTTCCCGAATGCTCGTCTTTCATTCTATGCAAGTAGTGTCAGGCACAATAAACCTCGCCCGACCACTCAAGGTCAAAGGTCATGGAGCCAAATGAAAGCATAAATGAGACTTCGTATATCCTGATAACAGTAAATAGTTCCAACTTCAGTTTCGAGTTATAGCCTCCTGAATATCCGTGACCTTGAGTTTGACCTTTCACGGTTACTTAAGGTCAAAGGTCAAGGTACTAATTAAAAGCTCACATGGGACTTCATACATGTTGATAACACTAAACATCTATCTGCAACCAGCGTCGAGTTATAGCCTCCTGAATATCCATGACCTTAAGTTTGACCTTTCAAGGTCACTCATGGTCAAAGGTCTTGGTGCTATGAAAACCCATATGGGAGTTCCCGTATTCTGATAATAGTAATTATCTTTATCTTCAACCGTTTTCAAGTTATCGCCCTCTGAATATCGGCGACCTTGATTCTGACCTTCCAAGGTTACTTGATTACCTCCAAATATTATTCACTCCCTTTTAAGACCAGTGCCCACATATCCTGAAAGTTTTATGTACTATCTTTCAGCCGTTTTTCCGTTACGTTGCTAACAAAGATTAAAACAAAAACAAACGACCAAAAATAATACCTCGCTGGACTCAATCCCAGGTGAGGTAAAAAAAAATCCAGTAAAACTGCCAGTTGGATGTACCGGCATGTCTCGTATCTGTCCACTTTCAATGCACGCAATTTCCATTTACCCCACACACGTCAAATTTACTGCAAATAGTGGGTGGGTCTTAATCATAAATAATATATCTGTTATCAAAATTGTATCAGTTTCTGTGAATATTTCCTGTCGCAGCAATTTACCGAACTAACCTTTTCCAGATCATAGCTGAGTTTCTCATTCCTAATACCACGTGATTTAACTCCAGCACGATGACGCCTTCGTATCATAATCTTGATAACATCAAGCACTTCTACTGTGCTTAGCCTTAGGGCAAGGCATCTATTAGTGAATGAGTCATGAAGATCATTTCTCTTTTAGTAAGAAAAGTCTCATCAAGGTTCAGTAATATCTTCTGGTGATACTTAGAATAACATTAATAAGTGGTTATGGTGTGAGAGTGCATTGTATCAGGACGGCGTTGATGCTGGCAATACATCTGTCTTAATACCTGGATGTGGGTGAAGGTTTGTGGTATAAAAAAGGGTGGGGTGGGTGGGGATGGGAAAAGGTGGGATGGTGGTGTGTGGTGGGGCAGGGTGGGGTTATATCACGTGAAGATGTGCATTGTTAGCTAGTCAATATGGGTGTGGCGATTGTTATTCATACCTTTCTCCAAACAAACAACAACAGCAAGCAGGACTCATTTGCTGCTCGTGTATACCTGGAGTCTCTCGACGCAGGGAGTAAGAAGAAATAAAATACTGAAGTGCAGCATACCGTAAATAAATGAAATTAAATAAATAATTTAAATCACAGAGAATGAGGAGGTAGGGAGCCTGGTAAGCCAACTAGAATATGACCGTATCCTTCTAATCATCTCTGTAGGTTACACCCACAGCCATGTCTCCTTAGCTCGACTTGGTTCAAATTAATCGCACGAATGAACCAAACTGAGGGCAATGAAAACTCTGGCCAGGCCGATATACCTATATGATAAGATGCAACAAAACCTTGCTAACAATCAATTTGACATGCCTCTAACAAGCCTTACAGAAGATGAATACTTTAGACCTCAGCCTGTGGACACCAATACGATAGTCCTTACAGTTAAAAGTCTCAAGGAAAGTAGTTCATATGGCTCTGATGGCATATCTCTTCGCTTCATCAAAGACACACTTTACGTCATCGCGTTTTACTTAACTTGTATCATTAACACCTCTATCACAACTGGTATATTCCCTATGACATGGAAACACGCATTGGTTGTCCTCGTCTTCAAAACAGGTGATATCAACAATGTTAATAATTATAGGCCCATCTCACTATTACCTACTGTTTCTAAAATATTAGAAAAGGTAGTTGCTAATCAACTATTAAACTTTCTAGAAACAAAGAGACTTTTATCTAACACTCAGCATGGTTTCCGATCAAAGCTTTCTACTGAGACTGCTCTTACTGTTATAACTGATGAAATTTATGACAATATGGACCAAAAGAAAATATCTCTGTTAACCTTGTGTGACCTCTCTAAAGCTTTTGATAGTGTTAGCCATGACATCCTCATAGATAAATGTGCCAAGGTAAAAATTGATTCGTTTTGGATTAATAGTTACATTAGTAACAGAACTCAGTCTGTTCGATTAAATGATGTCGTATCTACAAAGCAGAATGTAACTTACGGGGTCCCACAAGATTCAATTCTAGGTCCACTTTTATTCAATATCTACGTAAATGACATATCAACTTATTTAAATGACTGTATATTAACACAATATGCTGATGATACACAATTCCTTCATACAGGTACTATAAATAATCTGGAGGATCTTATCACTAAGACTGAAGAAACCCTTGTCAAAGCTAATCAGTATTTTCTTAGGAATGGTCTCATGATTAACCCAAATAAAACTCAATGTATTTTTATTGGAAATCGACAACTCTTATCACGTATACCTGCTAATGCAACTGTAAAGTTTGATGGCAATAACATCACTCTTAGTAGTCTATCTATCTATCTATCTATAGCCCGACGCCCTAATCCCGCAAAGGGTGGCCGCAGACAAAACGCCTCCAAGTCACTCTGTCACCCACCATTTGACTCCCCTCCCCCCAACTCACCCCCCCCTCCCTCATATACCTCTCAACTCCATCCCTCCACCTCATCCTCGGTCTACCCCTCCCTCTCCCTCCCTCCACCTCACCTACATACACCCTCTTAGTCAGTCTTTCATTCTCCATTCTCTCCACATGTCCAAACCACCTCAGTGTATTTCTCCTAATCTTTTCAACCACATCCACATCTACTCCACAACGTTCCTTCACTTCTTCATTCGTCAACCTGTCCTTCCACGTCACTCCACATGCTCCTCTCAAGTAACTCATTTCCACTGCTCTCACTCTTGACTTGTTCCCCTCTTGCAATGTCCACGCCTCGCTTCCATACGTCAGGGTAGGGATCACAATACCATCATGCAGTGACTTCTTAACTTCCATACTCACCTCCCTATTTCTCATCACTGCTTTCAGTGTACCAACAACCTTTCTTCCCTGCTGTACCCTTTCACGTACTTCATCCCCCAAAGTTCCATCCTTACTCATCACACTACCCAAGTACTTGAATGCACTCACATTCTCCATATCCTCACCATCCAACCTCACTGCACACTCTGTGACTTCATTCCTCTCAAACACCATAACTTTACTTTTGTTTACATTAACTTTCAGTTTCCCCCTCCTACACACTGTCCCAAATTCATTCACCAAACCTTGCAACTCCCATTCATCTTCACTCAACAATACTGTATCATCAGCAAACAGCAACACCGGAAGCTTCCAAATCTCACCCTCATTCATTAGGGCCACCCCCACATCCACTGCCCTACCTTGTACCTCCTTTACAACCCCATCCATATATATATTAAATAGCCATGGAGACATTACACACCCCTGTTTCAGTCCCACATTGAGATCAAAGAACTCACTCAGCTCACCATCCACTCGCACCGTAGCCCTAGCTCCCTCGTACATACCCTTCACAGCACTCAACAATTTCCCCTCCACTCCATATATTCTTAATACCTTCCACATACCTTGCCTATCTATTCTGTCATAAGCTTTCTCCAAGTCCATGAAGGCAGCATACACTTTCCTTCCCTTCTCTAGATACTTCTCCACTAAACATCTTAGAACAGATATCTGATCTACACACCCTTTTCCCTTCCTAAATCCCCCTTGTTCTTCTCCAACTAGCTCCTCTGTCATATGCCTAACCCTATCAATGAGTATTCTACCATATATTTTACCAGTCACACTAAGAAGGCAAATACCCCTATGGTTACCACATACTTCTCTCTCCCTTTTCCTTTGTACAGAGGAACAATTATACCTGATTTCCAGTCCTCTGGAACCCTTCCCTCTTCCCAAGCCAATCTACACAACTTCCATATCCACTCCACATGTTAAAAATTTAGGTCTTTATATTGATAAGTATATGAGCTTTGATGTGCATATTAATGAGTTAAATAAAAAAGTCATGGGGACATTGATGTATATAAATCGTTTAAGTGACAATTTCCAGAAACAGACTCGTATAATCATAATTCAAGCTCTTGTGCTGAGCTTGATTAATTATTGTATTAGGATATGGGGTACAACCAACGGAACTCTTATACACAGTGCCCAGAAACTATTGAACTTTGCTGCTAAAGTTGCTGTAGGTGGAATGAGGAAATACGATCATGTTTCTCCAGTCCTGAAAGAGTTAAGATGGCTAAATATTAAACAAAAGCATGCATTTGATATGTACTGTACTATGTATAAGATACTGCGTGGTGTGTACCCTGAATGGTTTATGTCCTTTGCTTCTGTGCATAACGTGACTGGAAGTGTAACCAGACAACAAAATAGCCTATATGTACCAAGAGTCCACACTAGCACTGGTGCCAGGTCACTCGCTGTACAGGGCCCGAAGCTCTGGAATGAATTGCCTGCTTTAATAACCAATGCCAGTAGCCTACCAGTATTCAAATCTAGGCTGCTGTGTTTTCTTATGGGAGAGAAAAATGTTTTATGACTTGAAATACCTTGGATGCATTTGCAAGATAAAAATCCCAAATGAGATTTTATTTTGCTCTAAATTTGTCTTCATATGTACTGATTTTTCATGTTTTCATTGTACTGTACTTACTATATATCGGAACATGTATCTTTATTAATAACCACTGCTTAGTGGAAATAAAGTTATTTATTTATTTATTTATTTATTTATAAGCAACGGAAAGGGGGTGAGGGATTCCCAGGAACAGTCTTGGGGGCTGGGGAGGGGGGGGGGAGGTGATGGATTCCCAGCAACAGGCTTGGAGGGGTTAGTGAGGGAAGGGGAAGGAGGTAATTGATTACCAACATCAAGCTTGGGAGGGTTGGGGAGGGGGGGGTAGGAGGTGACGGAGTCTCAGCAACAGACTTGGGGAGGGGGGTTGAGGAGGAGGGTAGGAGGAGATGATTTCCCAGCAACTGGCATGGGAGTTGGGAAGGGGAGGTAGAAGGTGATGGATTACCAGCAATAGGTTTGGGGGGGCTGGGAAGGGAGGAGGCGGCGTGATGGAGGTGGCGGCAGCAGAGAAAGAGGCTCCAAGCTTTTGAGTGAGGCGGAATGATGTGTGAGACAGGAGGGAGGGGGGAGGGGGGAGAGTGACCTTCACCACACGGTGCATCATCACAAACACACAGAGCTACCAGTCCCTGCCAGTCTCAGCCTGAAACGGTGACACCCGCACCCAAACAACGCACACATTGTAAATACAGAAGCCTAATTACATACAACCAACATGAATGTCATTCAACTTATCGCATATATTACTGTACTGTAACAGCAACAACAATAGTTCATTTCCTCTCGTATATAAAAGCTCCAACATGCTTGCATGCGTCGGTCTTGGTCACCTAATGACGGCTCCCTATGTTGCTCGATCTCTTGCAGCCTCCCTATTCAGTCCCTTAACCCTGAGATCACACTCTATGACTTCATCCCAGGTCTTTTTCGGTCTGCTTCTCGCAACCGTACCCCTAACGTTAACATTTCTCATTTTCTGCATCTAACTGTCATTCCTCATTCTGTCTTCATGCCTAAATCATCTCAATCTACAACAACAGTACACTCCAGTCCAGTCCTTCCTCATAACTTTATCATCGTAAACTTAGCACTCCCAGGCCTTGCATTCAAGGGCGCACTGCACATCCACCTAATCATTGCCATTTCTGTACGTTTAAGCCTGCAAATATCCTCGTCATTTACTGCCCAGGTCTCACTACCATACAGCATTACACTTCTAACAAACGCCGCATACAAAGATCCCATAGCACGGAGGGAGAACCTTCTCAATGTCAGGAGAGGCAACAGCTCCCTGAACTTCTTCCAACCACTCCTCACTCTAGCCACAGAGCTAGCTCCAGTCCAACCTCCTGTACATAGCATGTCTCCCAAGATACAAAACTCTTCCACACACTCGAGAGACTCACCAGCAACATCAATCCTTTCACGCCTGATAATCTCCACATGCTCTCCCCTACACACTGCACACATGAAATCAGCATTATCTTGTCGTCTACTTCTAATACCACTAAATCTCTCATGCCTACTAATCACAAACACTGAACAATACGAAATTACTTCCCATACCCTTGTTGCAAACCGCACATGGCCACTCTCCCTCTTCTTTGACAGTACCGCCACCAAACCTAGATACCATCACCTTCGTTTAATCTGTATATAATCTCAAGCCCTTGTGCCCCATACCATCTCTTCACATCCTTAATCTTTCATCCACATCCTTTTCATTCTCCTTCATCAACACCAAATAATCGGCACACAACATATCCCACGGGAGTCCATTTCAAAAGCCCCGTGAGAGGGATTAAAGCACCATGATAAACAATAAGGGGCTCAATATTGACCCCTGATGCACACCAACATTCACGGAAAACTCTTCACTCATACCTCCATTCACTCTCACCTGGGTGCAAGCACCCACGTACACAGCCATAACCACTCAAACCAGCCACTCCTCAATCCCAAGCTTTCTCATTGCCCACGTCACCTCCTCCCTAGGGACTCTCTCAAAGGCATTCTCCAAATCAACAAAAACAAAGAACAGATCCCTTTTCTTTCAGAAATAATAACATTCTTGATGATGATAATAATAACAATAATAATAATAATAATAATAATAATAATAATAATAATAATATTATTATTATTATTATTATTATTATTATTATTATTATTATTAATTTTATTATTATTATTATTATTATCATCATCATCATGAAGGGGAGGGGGAATAGGGGGCAAGAGAAGTGAAAGGACACTATAATAGTAGATTTGGGGAGAACAGGGGAGAAGGAAAAAATAAAACAAAATCTGTTTTTTTTTTTTTTTTTTTTGCTTGTTCGACTCTGGCCACAGGCTTCGCAGCCTGCTTCCAAGGACCAGTAGTCCTCCTACATAACATACGCCTCAACATGTCACCACTTCGGCGCTAACACCCAACGTCCATATTAAATACATGTTTTTTTTTTTACTTGTTCGACTCTGGCCACAGGCTTCACAGCCTGCTTCCAAGGCTCAGTAGTCCTCCTACATACCGTACACCTCAACATGTCACCACTACGGCGCTAACATCCACCGCCCATATTAAATACATGCTAGGGCTGTCTCATACAGGACTGGTGTCTTAGTAGTAGCAGGTGTATTTTTACGACATATTGGTCGGTCTTCTGGTAGATCAGTAAGTCTGATTTTATGAAATTCAAATCCTTAAACTGTTTCCTGCCCCAGCGGGGATTTCAACTTCGGTCCGGTAGGACTTTAGGCAACCTATCTACCGATTGAGCCAGCGCTTCCCCCGTATTGAAGGGGTGCATTTTCATAAATGCACTGCTTGTAAATAACGACTATGATGATACTGCCTTTTCTCTTCCTGGATCTTATCTGCCCTCGGGAGTGATCATCATCATCATCATCATCATCACTTGCCTCCTACGTCCATACTCCGACTCCAACTCCCCAGGTTGACACTGAGGGCCGTTCTCTCGTCAGCTTAGGAGGTCCACTAACTCTTTACCGAACGTTTATATTTTTTAACACTACACTTCAGCTTTGTCTTTCTTGTTATTTATGCAATCAAATCACTATTGAAAAGGTATAAATAACATGTATATGACCAAGAAGGTGAGATATGCAAAATATATAATTACGGCCAACAGGTTACCTTCCATTGTTACCCACAGGGACGAAACGAAAGGGACAACAGATGCAAGAATACTTTTGAGGGACAATGTTGCCGCCTGCAAAACTGTTACTTCCAATTTCCAAATTATGACAATATTCTAAATATTATTTTGCCAAAACACTTGCCGATGGTACCATCAAGTTTTGTGGTGAAAGGGTAAAAGTCTGTTGTATATGAAAAAAATAAATCTGAACTGCTGTCATGTGGTACTTGTATGGGCTGGTGGCAAACAGCCCAGCGAACGATGATAGTACAGTCCAGCCAAGCACTACTTCAACTCACTCCTTCACTCAAAGAAAAGGGTGAGCTAGGCTTTATTTAAGAAAACTTCTTTATTTCTACCGTCCTGCGACGTCTATATTTTCGTTTTATTCTGGATAAATCAAAGCAATCTTCATATCAGCAACAACCTCACAAAGAGAGATAACAATTTACTTTATCTCCCTGAATTTCATCCATGTAAATTATCTCCTAGGCTAAAAGAATTCGTCCGGCCAGAGCAATTGGCGTTACCGTAGCGAAGCAATAAAATGTTACGGTACCTTAATATTCAGTGGGAGTGAATTGTATTCCTCATTCGCAGAGAAGGTCTAGGCGGCCTAGAACAATATCCCCCATTCATCACTCAGTGTGCCAGTACCTGCAGGAGAAAGATAATGTCACATGAGAACGATAATGCTACCCTCTAAGCCATCCCCCAACTCTTCTCTATTGCTTTACTCATCGCCTGCTTCTCATTCACTTACTTTTATTTTCATTTACCCTCTGTCTCTCTTTTCATCCGGTCTATCTTATTTTCCCCCTTTCTCCTTCCTGCCTACCTTCCCCTTCCTTTACTTCTCTCTTGTCCTTAACTCTACCTTCTCTCCTTCTTGCCACCCACTAACCTCGCTCCATCTCCCTCTGATCATATGCACTGCTGGAGTCCAACAACTCAGACATCAGATATTAGTGATGCATAAAAAAAATCTGCTGATACGTGATTCCCAATGCGTAAAAGACGATCTGCAAAAATATTAAGCTTTTTGGTGGGAGAGTGATAATATGAATTATTTTTCAGCAAACACAAGTGCTCACCAAAGTTATTAAGTCAAAAATCATATGAATCAATATGATTCTGGCAATTATGATTGCATATGAAATCCTTCTCACGTTTTTTCCACTTTTTCTTATCGGCTTCTACTGGAGAGACTGGTGGGTGAGGAAGCCTTCATCCTTTATTATTCATAATTTTATTTCTAAGGCTAAATATAATCTTCCGCATACCAAATAGACTTCAAAGAACCAGTAGATATGTTACTGACTGCTTTCCTTTGAACTCCTTTGTTTTCCCTCCCTCTGCGTCCTCTCTACCCCTAATGTCCTTTTCCCTGACTCTCCTTCCTTCCCGTTCTTGCCTTCTGCTTAACAGTACCGCCTCCGGTCATTCTCACAGCTTTCCTTTTCCCTACTCCCGTCTCATCCTAGCCATCCTTTCCTCTTCCCTCCCCTCTTTCTTCTTCCTACCTTTCCTAGTCCTACTCCTTCCTCGCTCCTTCTGCTCCGCCTACCTTCCCTCTCTCCTTCCCCTGTCTCTTCCCATGACTTTGCTAGCTTCCCTCCTTGCCTCACCTTACCTTCTGCTTCCTCCTAGTTTTCTGCATCATCCCCTTGCCTCTCCCTGCCTCACCCTTTCTCCTTCCTAATTTTTCCCATAACTCCTGCCTCCCACCACACATTCCTCTCTTCCGCTTTGCTTGTACATCCTGTCTTACCTCTCCCTCTGCCTCTCCACATCAGCCCCCCCCCCCCTTCCACCATCTTCTTGCCTCAGTTCCTCGCCTGTCAATAACTCGACACTGCCCCTAAATCTTCAAACGCTGTCCCCTATCCACATACCCACATACCTCTCTTCCCTACCCCCCACCCCCATCCTCCTATCCACAACCATTCCCAACCTCCTTCGAGACGATTAAGTAGTCTCTCTCTCTCTCTCTCTCTCTCTCTCTCTCTCTCGTATGTTGGGTGTCTTCATTCAAATATTTATACCCCTTGGATGATTCTTTTTACTGGCTTAAGAGAGAAGCCTTTTAATGAAGAGGTTACTTCCCCATATTATCTTTCCCCTCTCTCCTTGACGACCATCCACCCCTACACGTTACCCGATATAACCATCCCTGCCCTTCTTCAAACAACACTTTCTTCCACTCTTTTACAACTTTCCCTCCGCTTCTTCGCCACCTCCAGCTCTCCATCATACTGGCCATATCATTCTCTTTCTCCCTTTAATAGCACTATTCCACACAGGCTACGAATTCCACGAATGGCCACGAATTGATTAATTCCGGGATTCATAGTTGAATCGTAATAAGTTCCTGAAGTTCGTAACTGATTCATATTTATTCTTAGTCAGTTCTTGCAATTCTTGAGCCACCTGGAATTCGGGGCAAAATTTTTGAGCTTTTCAAAATTTTGGTCCAGAACTCCCGAATCCAAAAAATCTTAGTTAATTCTTAACAAATTCGTAGTGCATTCTTAGGTATCGTAACCGATTCCTAATCGATTCGTAGGCATTCTTATGTATTCTTAACTCATTCTGGGAATCGTGAAGCAGTGTCTTGACCACGAATCGGCTACGAATCTGTCAAGAATGCCACGAATACACGCCGAAGCAACAACGAAACAATTAAGAACTATGAATTCACGATAGGGTAAGAATCAGGTACGAATTCGCAACGATTCCCACGAACCATTCACGAATCAGATCCGAATCCGGGCGACTTGGGTATATAATGGATTCACTATTGGCTTCTGGTCATTTGTTCCTGACGATTCAACCGTGACAGATCACGAATCAAGCAATATGCCAAGACCTGCAGCCAGAGGGAAGAGCAAGGGGCGAGGGAAGGTTACCAAGAGAACCAGGGAAGAGGGAGAAGAAGGCAGAGAAGAAGGCAGCAGCCCTACCAGAGTACCTACCCCTCCACCTGCAGAAGCACCAGTTCCAGAAGTGCAGGAGGAGGATGTGGCAGACTCAGCAGCAGAGTCAGTGGCTGCTGAGTCTGTGGGTGATGCTGATGATGAAGCAGCAGGTTCCCAGGCAAAGTCGAAGAAGGCCAGGGTATTATCCAACCTGACAGAGAATGAACAGGAGGAGGTGGCCCTCTTCCTCGAGAGGAATGATTTTATTTATAATAAAAGGAAGACCGACCACACCTTTCCTGCCAAGAAAATTAAGGCGTGGGAAGACCTGGGCCGGGAGATGAAGAAGGATGTCAGGGCAATAACCACCTTCTTTGAGAGAATCAGGACCCAGATAGGGAAGCTGAGAAGGAAGAAGAGTGGCCAGGAAACTGTTGAAATGACTGAGCGCCAACAATGGATCTGGGAGAGGTTCCAATTCCTGCTGCCCCACATTGGACAAGTCACCCGCCGCACAGCGCAGAGCTTCCAGGGTGGCGCCACCACCAGCCAGGTTGAGGAGCCTTCCCAGGAAGAGGAGCCCCAGCTTCCAGAGACCACCACACCCTCCATCATACCCTCCACCACACGCTCCACTGTGAGCTCGAATGTGACGGCGTCCAGCAGCAGGAGAGGCTGAGCGAGGGAGGCCGAAACCCTGGATGAGGAGCTGCACAGCTGCAAGGACTACCAGGACTGCCTTGTTCCAGGGTGCCCAGGAAGCATCTGAATCTGTTGGCCGATATTCCGAAACCATTCTCCACCACACGTCTGCCCCTGGAAATTATGTAGTTGGCCACCATCATCTCATTGTCCAGACCCCTCCTGCCATAGGGTTTCATGAGGAAAGTTCTGAGGGGGAAAGCATCATCTCCCAGGATGAAGTAGGGTGTGTCTCTGTCATCGTAGGGCATAGGATCACTGTCAGGAAAGTTTATGGTGTTATCCTCAATGCTCTCCATCAGTTCTGAAGCACCAAACAGCTGTCCGTCGGATTGATGACCTTCTCCACCAGTGTCTATCCAGATGAACTTGTAGTCTGCATCCACTAGGGCAAGGAGGACCACGGAGAAGAAGCCTTTGTAATTGTAGAAGACACTGCCTGAGTTGTGTGGCTTCCTGAGGGCAATGTGCTTGCCATTCAAGGCCCCCAGGGCATGAGGAACATTCCACAGGTCTTGGAACTGCTAGGCAATGACTTTCCAGTCCTCCTGGGTCCTTGGCAGTGGCATGACTTCATCCTTCAGCTCCTGTATGATGGCCTGAAAGACTTCCTGCACACTGCATACCACTGTGCTGTAGCCATATCTGAAGTCATACTGGAGGGTATGGTACCGGTCTCCTGTAGCCAGATGTCTCAGGGTCATGGCCAGCTTCATTCCGGCATCTAGGGCTGGTCTCATGTGGGTATCCCTCCTCTGGATGAATGGGCCAATCCTGTTGGGTAGCTCATCAAACAGGTGGGGTGGCATTCTCACATAGTTGGCAAAGGCATTCTCATCTTCCACCCTCAGCTCCTGCATCAGTCTGTTGTAGTGCCCATACTCTAGTCTTCTAGCTGGTGTCAGCCATGGTCTAACCCACCACCTGGGGGCCTTTCTCCTTCTTCTTCGAACCAGTCTTCTTCTGTTTATCAGCAGCTGGTGTTCATACTCCAGTTCCAGGGCCAGTACCACAGTTGCTCTACGTTGGCAATCCATTTTGGAATTGATGCCCAAGCAGGGGTGAGGGGCTTTTTATACCTGTCTTGAGGGAAAATTCCACGAATTTTCAAGAATAGTCACGATTTAAATTATAGTCGTACCAGAATCGTAGGTGCATTCGGCAGATTCGTAGCTTATTCTTAACTGAATCCTAACATTCCTGAAGTATTCTTAAGCGATTCTTGCAAATCGTAGTTATTTCTTGACAATATTCGTGCGGTTCCCGCCGATTCGAGCAGAATCTCACGAATATTCCTAAGTCTATCTTAACTTATTCGTTACTGAATCGTACAGCGTCAAGATTTCGACCATAAATTTGCAAAAATCCACGATTCCTCACGATTTCTAAAATTTATCAATTCGTGGCGATTCGTCGGATTCGTGGCCTGTGTGGAATAGTAGCATAAGCCAGTACAGGGGAGACTGGATTCCAGCCCCATACTTCTACCGTTCTTAAGTCACCATCTACGATATATATGAGCGAATTTCTAAATTAAGATAACATAATTAAAAAATGGAACTTCAAGAGTAACATGTTATTTTTATATGTTCATGCAATATCTATCCATAGTTATTACAGCATGACGGGAAAAAACCTCACTCTCAACCCCTTGGATCAGTTTACGTCTTATTTAGTTTATTCTTTCGACGTCCAGACGATTTCATTCAACTTACAAGAGACTCCTGATACTGAAGGGGTAGCTAAGTAAAAATTATACTGAACCTAAAAAAAAAAAATACTCAATAACACCGCCTGTTGACAGCAAGCATATTGATATAAAAACGTCATTGAATTGAAGGAGTTATAGTATAAACAGTATGTTTTTATTTTTTTCATTTCAGATAAAGGTGACCTTTGATCCATGATTTTTATATCTGAATCCGACCTGTATTTCGTCAACCGCTACTAACATACATATAATCAAGCTCAAACTCCAGACGCGACCAAATCCATTACCTACCTGTTTCCATGCTGGTATACCAGACTGGTCAGTAAGTATATTATGTCAACGTTATTTCATGTTCTTTATGCATAACTTTAATGTTTTATTTTCTTCTTTTTCGTTTTACATAAAAATCTTTCCCTCCAAAAGTTATATTCCATCGTTCATACTATCGGTTAAGAGATATAATTTATTGAGATAAATAAAACCTCCAGTCTGATGTACCGGCATGTCTCGTATGAGTCCACTTTCAGTTCACACCATTTTTATATACCCCACATAGGTCAAACTCACTGCAAATAATGGCTGAGAATAAATCATGAAGAATATGTCTGTTGTCAAATCATATCAGTTTCTGCAAATGTTTCCTGATGCAGCAGTTTACCGAATCATCCTTCTCCACATTGATGTTGAGTTCTCGTCATTCCTCTTACTGTGTGTGTTGAGAGTGACGTCTTCATATTACACTTCTACAGTGCTCAGGTTTAGGGCACACATTTATTAGTGAATGGGTCATAGAGACTGATCCTAACCCTTTTAATTAGAAAGATCTCAACGAAGCTCAGCAATATCGTTTGATGATACTTAGAACAACATAAAAAGTGGTTATGGTGAGATGGAATGTTTGATCAGGGCAGCACTGATGCTGGCAACACATCTGCCTTAGAACCTGGATGTGGGATGGAGGTTAGTGGTTAAAAAGAAAAATTGTGGGGTGGAAGGGTGAGGTTGGGATAGTGGTGCATGGTGGGACTGGGGTAATACACCATGTGAAGATGGGCATTGTAAGTTGACCAACATGGGCGTGCCGATTATTTACTTCATGACTTCTTCCAAACAACAACAAAAACAACAACAACAACAACAACAAAAACATCAAGCAGAGAGAGAGAGAGAGAGAGACCAGAAGAGTGCATGTGAAAGATGAGTGTGACTGCTTGTAAGAAAGGGAGAGAGTCTGCCTGTGTGGGAAAATACATGGAGGTCTGAAAATGAGACGGCGTTTGTCTGATTAGAAAATAGGGAAGGATCAGTGTTTGCCAGAGCAACTGTGAGTGAGAAATGCAGGGTAAAATACCTGTTAATAAGAAAATGAGAAACAGGTAGTATACTCGAAAAATGAAGTTGATGATGATAATGTGGTTGGGGGTGAGTTTGCGTGTGCGAAAAAGAGTGAAAGTATTGGAGAGAAAAGGAGAAACATAGTGCACATACATGTGGCAATAGGAAAGAATATGCTTGTGAGTGAAGAGGGAAGACATCTGAGAGGAAGATAAGGAAGAAAGCAATAATAATAATAATAATAATAGTAATAATTTCATGCAATAGGAAACAGTGGAGAATTGAATTGAAGGAGAGCTTGGGGTTGGAACGTGAGACAAGAATAAAGATGGTGAGGCTCGGAAGTGAGATGATGCAGGTAACACGATGGTCTAAAAGAAAAATATGACAAAAAGAATAGTGGATCAGTGTCATTATAGAGAGAGACAGACAGACAGACAGACAGACAGAGGAGGAGGAGGAGAAGTTGGGCAGACAATGGAAGTGTAAAGTTGAGAATAAGTTGGGGAGGAAGAAAGGTCAGTGAATTTCGCCCTCTACTTCATCGCGTTTCTTTGAAAAAAGAAATAGCATCGCAAATCAAATGCCTTGGTTTCATTGTCATAAACCAGACCGTGAATGCTTAACTGTATGTATTCGACAAATTCTAGTACTGGTACATCATCTTGTACTTTTTCTTGAAGGATTTGTTTTTTTTCATAATTGTCCGGTGACGCGTTGTCTGTTTTATCCTCGTTTCCACCAAACTGTTTTTCAGCTAAGAGTTAACGTTTTTACTAAAACATTTCAGGGGTTTTGCAAACGCCGAATTGTACCGTATGATTGTAAATTGTGAAGAGGTATCTGCCAGAACCATTAGATAAATCCATCTTTGAAAACTACCGGGAAGAAGATAATTTAACCATCATAATATCTTGTGAAAACATGAGTTCAGTATCTTATTTAGATTTCTAAATTCCCAACATTTTATGACATCACTATCATTATTTTTGGCTACAGCAATTGGACATCTTTATGGAGAGCCCGACCTCGCTTATGATCCCATCTTTCTCCATCTGGTCTATCCGCTCAGCTACAGCATTTTGTATACTTCGTGGTATGGAATATGGTATACATCTAATTGGCTTGTGATCCGTTACGACTAACTCATGAGTAGTAACATTAGTAAGTCTCGGATTATTTGAAAATACTTTGCAGTCTACGTACCTCGTCTTTCTCAGTAAGTGATAGCTCCCATCTCACGCCCTGTGTCCCTGCCCTCAGTCGCTGTAACTTTAACAGAATGTTGCTAATATTGCTGTACCCGATTTACATATGGAAATTATCCATCTGTCTTCCCATCTCCATCTCTCACTAATATGTGGGGTGGGAGGGATAAAAAAAAGAAAAAGAAAAAAAGAGGAAGAGAAACACAGGTAAGTAGGAAAGACGCCAACAGAATGCCCAGTGAAACAGGCCATACACCCGTCCATGCATTATTCAGGTTTCGAAATTCTCGGCCCCACCTCCCAGGCCTAAAGTTCCTCACAACGAAAACGTTGCGCTTCATAATGGTTGTGGGACAGAGATCATTCTGTTGACTGCCAAGTTAAAAAGGTGGGTTTTATTATTTTTTTTTTTCAAATACATCTGCATACACATTTTGTCTGTCCAGATAACTTATTTATCACTGCAGTTCTCTTTAAGCTTTGCTTATTTACACATTCATTTATCATATCCATCTATCAGTTTGACCTTCCACACTGTCTCCTGCCTTCTACACACACACACACACCTTAATTCACTTTTACACTCACTCTTTTACGTATTTAAACTCTCACACTTGCTTACATTCCCTCAGCCACAATTATACAGGCTTATTTTTTATTCACACACACACACACACACACACACACATATATATATATATATATATATATATATATATATATATATATATATATATATATATATATATATATACATATATATTATATTTATATATATATATATATATATATATATATATATATATAATGTCACGGGGTTTTTAATATATCACGGAGTTTTTTAAATAAATGCTAAATATTATTTAATTGATAATAATATTCAATAATATTGAAGAGCAGGGACTGATTGTCTTGCTGCATCAAGCAATGATTATTTACGCTGGCTTACTTCGCCGATTTTCTCAGAACGAGAATTTATAAACTTTCTCAACAGTACACAGCAGAGACTAATTACTCAGAAATGCTGATTACTAGTACTGTTAGCCTCTGGAGAAAGTTACTTCACCCCTGACAATAAATAACTAATACTAATAATATCAGGTTCTTGCTGATGCTTAACTCCTAGGAGGCACAACGGATTCTAAGCTTAATACACAAGACTGGCCTAAGTACCCATTATGAATGGCAAACGTTTATGCAAGCTAGGAGCTATAAGAGAAATAAGCTTAACTGCGGAGAAATGAAACAAGAGTTTACATTAAGCTCAAGAAAAAGAACTGTTAAATTTATTGATTACAAAATAAATTTAACGTTACATTTCAAATCAAATTAATGAGATCGCACTCACTCACTCACACAAAAGCTAAATACTTACGCCCAGGAAAAACACCTTAATTAAACTCTTAAGTCTAGGAAAACGAAAAGAAATACTAGTCAATGAATGCGGTGTATCACCCAAACAAGGGTGGGAGCACTGGACAACTGTACTAGTGGAGCTTGGGTGCTAGCTGACCTCTCCTCTCACACTTCTGGAGCACAGAACCTCTCTCCGTCACAACATACACTGGACTGAGTAAACTCGTGAGAAAGAAATGGGAACGATAGGCCGCATTTTTTTAATGGTCGAGTGAACGAAACGTGCCCAAACAAATCGCTCAGCAGAAGCGCTAATGTCTCACACAAAGACGATCACGTATGACAATGAAAAATTGATCTGACAGAGCTTCCGTCCAAATGAGCTGTTAACTGAATGATAAACTGGGATTCCACTTGAGTACGCGGTTTCCCAAAAAAGCCAATGCCACTAGCCGACTCGTGACATTATGCCCCATGAAAATTAAATCTTTCTTCCTTCAGAAGAAAGATTTCAATATATATAGATATAAATCCTAGCTCAGTCACACAAGATTCACACTGTGGTGCGTGTGCTATCCTGCTACAGGAGAAAGTCACAGTCGCCAGTGAGCAAAAAAACCTCGTATTTACATTAATAGAAGCAAGCTTGAGGGAAAAACTCGTGACGACGGTGAAAATCCTGTACTCAGGTCAAACTGAGCGAAAAGTCGCTACATTTACACTGTCAACTAATTGTTGTGTAGCATGGTGTATGTAATACACGGTGTAGGATTGACAGTTGTAGTGTAACTGTACCTACGTGTAAAATGACATAGTAAATAATAACATGGCGACGACGAAGGCAGAGGAGAAGAGGCGGCAGCATGCGGCAGACGATCAGCTGGCCTGCACAGCAAAACTGCTACACCCATTGCTGTAGCTGCAAAACCAATTAAGGTGGAGCATCAAAAGTGTCAATGAGACAAAATTCTTATTACGTTACAATTACTCTCTCTGCCTAGCAATCAGTACATGCTACGAAAAGTACACTTTAGCTGAAAAATACAAGTGACAGCCTAAGCTTCGTACATTCGAGGTCGCCATTAATTATGGCACACGATTAGTGTCGGCAAGTTGAGAAACCTTGCACAAACTCGGGTCTTCCATAGCCTCGAACTACACACGGGTCCTCAACCTGTACCTTAACCTACAGTACTTATATTAATATCGGGGCTGAGAATCCTTGTGCAAACTCGGGTCTTCCATAGCCTCGAGTCGCCTCTGCGGAGTTCTCACTTCCCCCTAAACCTACAGTACTTATATTAATATCGGGGAGCTGAGAATCCTTGTGCAAACTCGGGTCTTCCATAGCCTCGAGTCGCTTCTGCGGAGTTCTCACTTCCCCCTTTACTTACAGTACTTATATTAATATCGGGGAGCTGAGAATCCTTGTGCAAACTCGGGTCTTCCATATCCTCGAGTCACCTCTGCGGAGTTCTCTCTCGAACTTCCCCCTTAACCTACAGTACTTATATTAGTATCGGGGAGCTGAGAATCCTTGTGCAAACTCGGGTCTTCCATAGCCTCGAGTCGCCTCTGCGGAGTTCTCTCTCGAACTTCCCCCTTAACCTACAGTACTTAATATGTATGTACAGGCCCTGGACATACTGTGTCCTGTGTGGCCAATGGGCGAGACGTCAGGTCTGCACCCATTTCACCACTACCCTGTCTCTCAACTGACTCAGAGATTACAGGTGTGGTTACGAACGGCACAGGAAGGGCATGTCCCTGATTAGTGGTGTTACTTTGACACACACTGCAGGAACGGACAAAACTATCTATGTCTCGTCCCATCCCTGGCCAGAAAAAGTCAGCTCGGATACGGCCCTGGGTCTTCCTTTTGCCCATGTGACCTGAGGCTGAACAATGACCCCATTGTAACACTGCTTGGCGGTACTTGGCAGGAACGACAAACTGCAGTCAAACCTCGCCCTCGGGTGTTCGTGTCTCACGGTAGAGCCGTCCTTGTTTACGAAGGAACTTAGCTCGACCTCCCCGTGAATACTTAATCACTCGACCCTTTTGTTTGTTCCGCACGGCAGCAAGTGTCGGGTCAGAATGTTGTTCTTGTACAACAAGTTGACTACACATCAGATCTTGCGGTGATTCAATGATCACTGGGGTGACACAGTCTGGAGCCTCAGCCATGGCTCGTGTTACCGCAGCCGAAGTCTGAGTAGCGTCATTTTTGGTGCAACTATCCTTGACACCATAAATGTTGCCTATGATAAGGTCAAATAAAGGTTCTGGCATGACAACTGCAAGTGTCATACCAGTATAAAATGGAGATGCCACCTGGATACATGCCGCAGGGAACAATCTCACTGATCCATCAATAAGGCTTGCATGGATCTGTCGACCTGTATACTGCTCAGGCCGAATTAGACTCTGCTTGACAGAGCAACCTGAGGAACCATTATCTCTCAGGACCTTCACAGGAATGCCTCCCACAAACCCTGGCTGAACAAGGAAGGTACTTTCACCTGTGGGGGGGCCTGTGGAGGAAGCAGCTAGCCACTCATGAGGCTGCTGAATTGATGCGGCAAACATTGTGCCTTGAGAACTATATACTTGAGGGGTTGTACTCACTGCATGGGAAGATGGAACATTGGCCATCTGTGGAGGGGGGTTCACTGTCACTGTGGGACTAGTGAACTGTGGGGAAGTACCCATACTGGTAGGGACGTGACCACCGTGCTGCTGCTGAGGAATGAAGGCTGCGTTCGTTTCCTGCCTCTTTTGAGCTGGTGGTGAAAAAGTTTGTCCCGACGGTCAGTTGCGTGGCTGATACTGCTGCTGGTCTGGGTACTTGTTGTACCTCTTCCACTCAGGTTTCTGAGTGTTTTGCCCCTGGTCCTTCCACTGTGGTTTTGGACCTTGGCCATTATTCTGAGAATGGCCTTGTTGCTGGGGTTCAGTCTGAGACGATTTCCCAGATTTATCAGGTTTTCTGTTCCAGGTGTTTTGCTTACGAGTTTGGTACCCGTATGCATTAAATATGCGTCAGCCTTCTCTGCCATTTGGCTGGCATCTTTCACCTGGCAGATCTTAAGCTGTGCTATGAGCTCAGCAGGCCACGACCTCTCCAGCTGTGTATGCAGCATAAGGTCAATTATCCCCTCACGCGTGGAAGGAGTTTCATCTTTCTCCATCCACTCACCTAAGTAAGCAGTGAGACGGTCGAGGAACTGAACAGCTGTCTCCTTGTCTTGGAGACGAGCTCGCATGAACTGAACTTTGGCGTCGTCTACTGTGAGACCATAATGCTGCCTTAATGAGTGCAGCTTTCATCATCTCATATGTGAGATTGTCTCCACGAATTCTGTGGAGAATATCGAGGGCAGGGCCCTCAAATAAACTAAGAAATTGGATCAGCTTAGCTGCCTCATCCAGTTGATACATGTCTGCCATGTCCTTAAAACGACCTATGTACTGCTCGATTCGCTCGCTTTCCTTGTATGAAGGAAGCTTGATGCGTGGGGTCGCCAGGACATGTGCAGGGAGAACGCTCGTGGAGCTTTGACCAACTGCACCAGATGTATCTGAAGCCAAGGAATCTCGCTTGAGCTTCAGCATTTCATATTCGTGTTTTTCACGTCCTTCTCGCTCGGCACGTTCGTGTTCTCGTTCTCTCTCTCGTTCCTCACGCTGTTCTCGCTCATGTTCCAAGTCGAGTTCGCGCTGTTTTTGCTCGTGTTCGCGCTGTTGTCGCTCTTTTTCTAACTCGAGCTCGCGTTGTTTCTGCTCGTGTTCGCACTCCTTTTCGCGTTCCTCACGCTGTTCTCGCTCGTATTCGCGCTGCTCTCGCTCGTATTCGCGCTGAATCTTACGCTCTTCACGGGCATCATTCTCGCGCTGCTGCTCCTGATTATGCTGTGAGAGTATATACTCTTTAATTTCGGTTGGGTCCGAAAGACCCATTTCTTTGGCTTCCTGTAAAAATAAAGTGGTAGCCATGACGCTAATTTACTAAGCAAACCGAAACTGAGTACTGACTGCTTCGCAAACGAATGCTAATAACACAAATAAAGAATACAGACACAAGCTAGTGGTGACCAGTCTTATCTAGTTAACTGGCAAAAATAAAGCAAAAATGCAAATGACTGGGAAGACTCAATAATTAACACAATGGGTACGGCGGCTACCCAGGAGCGAATAAAATCGTCTGGCATTACCAAAAATAAAGTACTAAATAGAGTTAAGTACTCTATGGATTAATAAAGCAAAAATTCACTTGCTAAATTAACGGTAAACACCATTAAACTTGTGCCTATAAACTTTAATGATAAATTCCTAAATATGAACGAGTGAGTACTATCTCATGAATAGCTTTAGAGCTAGGAGTAAATATCCTGGAATGAGGTCGCCAATTGTCACGGGGTTTTTAATATATCACGGGGTTTTTAAAATAAATGCTAAATATTATTTAATTGATAATAATATTCAATAATATTGAAGAGCAGGGACAATGATTGTCTTGCTACATCAAGCAATGATTATTTACGCTGGCTTACTTCCCCGATTTTCTCAGAACGAGAATTTATAAACTTTCTCAACAGTACACAGCAGAGACTAATTACTCACAAATGCTGATTACTAGTACTGTTAGCCTCAGGAGAAAGTTACTTCACCCCTGACAATAAATAACTAATACTAACAATAATATCAGGTTCTTGCTGATGCTTAACTCCTAGGAGGCACAACGGATTTTAAGCTTAATACACAAGACTGGCCTAAGTACCAGTTATGAATGGCAAACGTTTATGCAAGCTAGGAGCTATAAGAGAAATAAGCTTAACTGCGGAGAAATGAAACAAGAGTTTACATTACATTAAGCTCAAGAAAAAGAAGTTAAATTTATTGATTACAAAATAAATTTAACGTTACATTTCAAATCAAACTAATGAGACCGCACTCACTCACTCACACAAAAGCTAAATACTTACGCCTAGGAAAAACACCTTAATTAAACTCTTAAGTCTAGGAAAACGAAAAGAAATACTAGTCAATGAATGAGGTGTATCACCCAAACAAGGGTGGGAGCACTGGACAACTGTACTAGTGGAGCTTGGGTGCTAGCTGACCTCTCCTCTCACGCTTCTGGAGCACAGAACCTCTCTCCATCACAACAAACACTGGACTGAGTAAACTCGTGAGAAAGAAATGGGAATGATAGGCCGCATTTTTTTAACGGTCGAGTGAGCGAAACGCGCCCAAACAAATCGCTCAGCGGAAGCGCTAATGTCTCACACAAAGACGATCACGTATGACAATGAAAAATTGATTTGACAAAGCTTCCGTCCGAATGAGCGGTTAACTGAATGATAAACTGGGATTCCACTTGAGTACGCGGTTTCCCAAAAAAGCCAATGTCACTAGCCGACTCGTGACAATAATATATATATATATATATATATATATATATATATATATATATATATTGTTACATAGCCTATGATTTCATCATCCTTTGTGTAATTTTAACGCACAGTATGCTGCATGTTTGATCACGAGCGTGTTCTGCCTCAGTCCCCCCCTTCTACCGTTATAGTAGAGTAAGTCGTCCTTTCTGTTATTCAGTGCGGGATTGTCAACTGTTTGTCCCCATCACTTCATTTGCGCGTCCTTATTACAAGTTGTATCAAGCTCTCCTGGCCCCTATATAATGAGCTCAGTCTCTGCATCATTGCCACTTAGATCTGCTCCTCATTTTGTTCACATCTCTGTCCTCCCCTGTACAGATATTATTATTGTGAGTGCTCAAGAAGTCTCCAACCATCTAGCAGCTGTGTGTAATTTGAGTATAACTGTTGTTGCATTTTTTCTTGTACTGTGTAGCATAAGGTTAATTCTTAGGCCTAGTGAGGTTTTTCATTGATGTTGGGTTGTGTCAGTCATTTTTGATAATAGTTTGTATCTGTAATAATTTATCTGGCATTCACTGAGTATTATCTGGTATCTCATTTTATCAGGGCTGACTTAGATGAATTTACTCTTGCTAATTTCGTGTTAATAGAGGCTATTGCAGTTAACCATATATTTAACCTGTTTATTTTGCCATTACATTATCCTTATGAGTCCTGAATGTTTTGTTGTTAGTTTGTGCATTAAACATTAACTTGTAATTTTACCTAACTCTTTTGTTTTGAACCTGGAACTTTGCGGGACAGTAGTGACTCTTAGTATTCTCACTTAAAGTGTACGTTATCTTTCTCTGTTCCGTAACATAAATTTGGCGACCTCATATCAGGATATTCAGGATATTATCATAAGGATATTGCTTGATATTTTGTGACTTACTTATTAATTATGTCTACTATTACTACACTTGATGAAGCCAAAGATTTTTTGTCAAATGTGCAAACAGTGTGTGATATGGAAAACAGAACAAAGAATGAACTTAAGCTTGTTGCTCAACAATTGGGATTTGTTGTTCGCTCTCATCAGTCTAAAGATCAAATTCTTGCCATGATTAATGAAAGCTTGTTTAATGTAACTTCTCGAAATGAACAAACGCAGATTGAATTAGCTAAGTTACAGCTAGCCCTGCAGGAGGCTCGTGTGAAGGAAGCTGAATTTCAAGCACAAGCTAAGGAGACTGAGTTTCACGCACAAGTTGAACTTGCTAGGATTCAGGCAGACCATGAGTATCGCATGAAACAAGGTGGAACTGGATCATCTTGCTCTGATGATTTTGATGTGGCTAAAAATGTTAAACTTGTCCCTCCTTTTAATGAATCTGATTTAACAAAGTATTTTCAGTTGTTTGAGAGGGTAGCTACAGGTTTTAATTGGCCTAAGGAGTATTGGCCAGTACTCCTTCAAACTGTTCTCACCGGTAAAGCTCAAGTAACTTATGCATCTTTGCCTCAGGATCAGTCTGATAATTATGATGTAATTAAGAGCTTGATTCTTAAGGCCTATGAGCTTGTTCCTGAAGCTTATAGAGTAAAATTTAGGACAACTTACAAACAAGATAAGCAATCCCATGTTGAGTATGCAAAAATCAAAGAAGATCTGTTAGAGCAGTGGTTAAATTCTAAGAATGTGGATTCTGATTTTGGTAAATTTAAGCAGATGATTTTGCTGGAGGATTTCAAAAGGTGTATTAGTAAAGATGTAAGCCTATATCTTGATGAGAAAAGAATAGATAATTTGTCTGATGCTGCAGTTTTAGCTGATGAGTATGTTCTCTCTCACAAGAGATATTCTAAAGAAAAAGGGAAAGCTGAGAGTAAGTACGTTGCCTCTACTCAGAGTACAGGTAACAGGAAAGAGAATAAGGATGATGTTTCTCAGGAAGTAAATACCAGCTTCACCTCTAGATTTCAGAAAAGTAAATGTACTTATTATAGTAAGCTTGGTCATACTACGGAGAGATGTTTCAGGAGACAGCGTGATGTGAACAAAAAGGAGTCTTTAAATATTCAGTCAATTGGTCTAGTGTCCACTCTTGAGAGTTCCCAGAATTCTTTAACTGAGTTAACTGAACCTGCTTTGAGGGGTAACTTAAATTCTCATGATGGAGCTCCTCTTTTGAGCAGTAACGTGGGTGACACTCTCAAGAGTTCATGTGCTAATTTCCTGTCTGATGGTTTTGTCAGTCCTCTGGACAGTAATGACAGGAAATCAGTTCAAATATATCGTGATACAGGTGCTTGCCAATCCCTTATGCTGACCAGTGTTCTAGGCTCTAATGTTAATTCCTCTGATGAAACTGTAATCTTACAAGGTGTAGGGAATAATTACTTCTCTGTCCCTCTGTGCAGAGTGAATTTAGAGTCTGGTTTTGTTAATGGTTCGGTTGAGACACTCCCAATGTCAGGTGTAACTTTCTTACTTGGAAATGATATTGGTGGAAGTCAAGTGTGTCCAGCTCCTCAGTTGTCTAGTGAGCCAGTGGCTGCGTCCCAGGATTGTGATGTCCCTGATGTGTTCCCTGCATGTGCTGTCACTAGGGCTAAGTCTAAAGTTACTGGTGATTTAGAGGATAATGATGATGATGATGTTATCCTAGCTGACACTTTTCTTGCTAATTTGGACCACTCACCAGATGAGGCAGTACCCCGTAGTGTTGATAATTTGTCTCGTCAAGAGTTGGTTGAGTTGCAGGTTGCTGACCCTGAGTTGAAAGGTCTAGCTAACTCTGCTTACAGTGAAGAAGAGTCAGCCGGTGCTTCTACTTGTTATTATGTAAAGTCAGGAGTACTTATGAGGAAGTGGAGACCCCCAACAGCATCAGCCGACTGTGAATGGGAGGTTGTACATCAAGTTGTCATCCCTCGTGTTTGTAGGCAGGATATCATTCGAGTGGCTCATGATACCAGTTTGGCAGGACACCTTGGAGTGAGGAAGACTGTGGCACGCATTTTGAAACACTTCTACTGGCCAGGTATCTTCAGGGATGTTTCCTGGTATTGTAAGTCTTGTCACACCTGTCAAGTTGTGGGGAAGTGTAATCAGACCGAAAAGGTTGCACCTCTAGTTCCCATTCCTCCTTTTGGGGCGCCTTTCACCCGTGTGTTGGTGGATATTGTGGGCCCTCTTCCTAAGACTTCTTCAGGATTTTCTTATGTGTTGACCATGATTGATATGGCTACTCGTTATCCTGAAGCCATTCCACTTAGAAACATCTCAGCAAAGAACGTGGTTAAGGAAATGCTAGGGTTCTTCACAAAGTTTGGTCTGCCCAAGGAGGTACAGTCAGACCGAGGAAGTAATTCCATGTCAAATGTTTTCAAGCAGTCTGTGAAAGAGTTGGGCATCACCCAGATCACGTCATCAGCTTACCATCCCCAGACCCAAGGAGCGTTGGAGAGATATCATCAAACACTCAAATCGATGCTCAAGAAATACTGTTTGGAACATCAGAAAGACTGGGATAAAGGTCTTCCATTCGTTGTGTTTGCTGCAAGAGAATCTCCAAATGAATCACTGGGCTTCTCACCTTTTGAACTACTGTTTGGCCATGAAGTAAGAGGACCCCTTAAGTTACTCAAGGAATGCTGGCTGTCGGAGGAAGATGACGTCAACCTGCTGGAGTATGTGATGAAGTTCAAAGAACGGCTGTCCACTGCTTTACAGCTGGCGAGAGAGAATTTAGGAGCTGCTCAGGAGAAGATGAAGACTTGGTATGATAAGAAGTCCAGGTTACGCCACTTTCAGCCAGGAGATCAGGTTTTGATTCTGCTACCAGTGCATGGGCAACCTCTTCAAGCCAAGTTTAGTGGTCCTTATTTCGTGGAGAAGAAACTCAGTGATGTCAACTATGTCATCGCCACACCAGATCGTAGAAAGAGCAAGCAACTATGTCACATCAACATGCTAAAGTTATATCACAGGCGGGACGAAAATAATCCAGTCTGCACTGTAGCTGTTCCACCCGAGTCTGCAAGTGAAGTTCTCCCATGCAGCATGAGCCTGAGTGATAGTTTGGGGAAGAATCCTGATATCATGAATGATCTCCAGACTAAGCTTTCTCATCTACCACCCAAGGAAAGGCAGGAGTTTTCGGCATTACTGCAGGAGTACCCGCAAGTGTTCCGTGCTACTCCAGGAAGAACCACTGTGTTGATGCATGATGTCGATGTTGGAGACGCAAAGCCAATTAAATTGCCTCCTTACCGTGTGAACCCAGTGAAAGTTCCTCTCATCCAGAAGGAGCTTGGCTACCTGTTGGACCACAAGATGATTGAGCCCTGTCAGAGCGAGTGGAGTTCTCCTGTCACTCTAGTCCCTAAGCCAGGTGGGTCACAGAGGCTTTGCATTGACTACAGACATGTTAATCAGATAACCAAAACAGACACTTACCCTCTCCCTCGTGTGGAAGATTGCATAGAAAAGATCGGAAAGGCTAGGTACATAAGTAAGTTTGATTTGTTAAAGGGATACTGGCAAGTACCTATGACTGAACGTGCTAGGGAGATCTCATGTTTTGTAACATTAGGAAAGACATTTGCATGTTCTGTAATGCCATGTACAGATTGTTTTAGAGTAATAAGAAATTTCCTTTGTAAATTTCTTTTTTCTTTGTGGGGAGGTGTTACATAGCCTATGATTTCATCATCCTTTGTGTAATTTTAACGCACAGTATGCTGCATGTTTGATCACGAGCGTGTTCTGCCTCAGTCCCCCCCTTCTACCGTTATAGTAGAGTAAGTTGTCCTTTCTGTTATTCAGTGCGGGATTGTCAACTGTTTGTCCCCATCGCTTCATTTGCGCGTCCTTATTACAAGTTGTATCAAGCTCTCCTGGCCCCTATATAATGAGCTCAGTCTCTGCATCATTGCCACTTAGATCTGCTGCTCATTTTGTTCACATCTCTGTCCTCCCCTGTACAGATATTATTATTGTGAGTGCTCAAGAAGTCTCCAACCATCTAGCAGCTGTGTGTAATTTGAGTATAACTGTTGTTGCATTTTTTCTTGTACTGTGTAGCATAAGATTAATTCTTAGGCCTAGTGAGGTTTTTGATTGATGTTGGGTTGTGTCAGTCATTTTTGATAATAGTTTGTATCTGTAATAATTTATCTGGCATTCACTGAGTATTATCTGGTATCTCATTTTATCAGGGCTGACTTAGATAAATTTACTCTTGCTAATTTCGTGTTAATAGAGGCTATTGCAGTTAACCATATATTTAACCTGTTTATTTTGCCATTACATTATCCTTATGAGTCCTGAATGTTTTGTTGTTAGTTTGTGCATTAAACATTAACTTGTAATTTTACCTAACTCTTTTGTTTTGAACCTGGAACTTTACGGGACAGTAGTGACTCTTAGTATTCTCACTTAAAGTGCACGTTATCTTTCTCTGTTCCGTAACAATACTGTATATATACACACACACACCGGTATATGCAAACACTTTCACTTGCTTTCGTTGGTTCGCTCACTCACACATTCACATTCTCACTAGCTCACTTTCATTCAGTCATTAAAACGCTCGTTTACTCATTGTTGTTCACATATTCACACTTTTACTCACTTTTTCACTCTCCCATGAACACACTCACTTCTACCCTCACTCATTCACTCATAGTTTCACTCACTAATTCGGTCATTCTCTCACTCATTCATACACTTTTCCTCACTCTCACTCCCTCTTTTCATCAGCACAGTTTCTCAACCACATAATTTTACAGCAATTCATTCACGTAGCCTACTCAATTAAACATTCACTTAACGAATCACTCAATTTCTCACTCACTCATTAACCAACTCCATTACTCAATTTCTCATTCACTCATTAACAACTCCGCTCAGTTTCTCACTCTCTCATTAACCAATCACCCACTCAGTTTCATTCACTATGCAGCTCCGTCCCTCCTTTACCACTTAATTTTCTCTCTGGCCCAGTTTCTCAGATTAATTAATCAATTCTCTGGCTCAATTTCACACTCGTTCACTTTCTCTCATGCGTCTCCCAGAGCTCATTTCCAATCGTCTTCTTCCAGGAACATTTTAAATTCTTCTTTCTCTTATATTTCGTTCATTCTCAACACTTCCTCTCTCTCTCTCTCTCTCTCTCTCTCTCTCTCACACACACACACACACACACACACACACAAAACATCCACCTTATTTCATCAAGCCTTCCTTCAGGCACCTCATCTTAAGCGCCGTTATTAATCTTTATTGCGCAAAAATTTACAGAGTTGAAAAATTGGTCATTAAGCAATTAGCCTTCATATAAAATGCCATATTTTTCAGTAAACAGAAATTATATATTCACGATTAAAGCCGGGCCACTGAGCTGGGTACATTAATTTGACATGAATACTATTACTGTTTTTATTATTACTTTATTATTGTTATTATTATTATTATTATTATTATTACTAGTAGTAGTAGTAGTAGTAGTAGTAGCAGTAGTAGAGGTTTAGTAGGTGGTTTTGTCTTCACCTCCACCATCTTTATTTTGTTTTCCTTATTCACCACTTGCAATATCTCGAAAACAGCAATCCTCCATTACCCAATACTATGCCATTACCATCATCATTATCATCATCATCATCATCATCATCACCAACATTATCATCATCGTCATCATCTCTTTCCCTAATCCTGTCTCGATTATTTACTACGTAGAGTGCCTTTAAATCATCCACTCACACACCACCCATCACTACACTCCAAACATACACCAACACATGACCATCACAGACGTCCAAAACCTTAAGCCAAACAGCATCCTCCACCAACCCTCACCAGACAATCATCTCACAGAAACTATCCTTTCCACAGACACACAAATGCACCTGGTCAGACATCAGCCTTTCCAATCTCATTATCTATATAAATTACAACTCACGAACAATCCACTCTACCCTATCAGTATGCAGACCCAAGCATAAAAAAATTCATATTTCTTAAGCATCTCATTCTAACATGAAAAAATAAAACCTTGAAATAACCTTAACAAAATATCTTTCGGGGTGTAACGCAACCATCACACAACAACGCACTTCCCTACACACACTTTTTTTCTTATCTAACTACCTAAAATTGTCATCACTGTTCACAGTGCTAATGTGTAACAATAGATAAACACAAGAATATGACGCTAGTTGCAGAGAACTGCTATGGAATGCTTTGGAAATGATGTTGAGCCGGAAATATGTCTTATTCTGTCTCTGAACGATGTGAAACAAACTACGAAATGCCAAAAATCTGGGCCAGGTTAAGATAAAAGTACTATAATATCATGCGCCTCGCTCTAACATAGATAAACATTCAACATAATCTCAATAAACAATTTTCTGAAGTGTAATTCAGTGCCTCACACCAAAATGCAATTGCTTAACATTACGTGACTCACTCTAATAACACAAATAAACACTGAACACAACAGTAACAGAAGACTCATGGGAGTGTCCTGCTAAATGGTCAGATGTCTGCAGTCCATCATATTTCTGTCCGTATAAGCGAAGCAAGAACAGCAACAACAATAACAACAAAAACAAAACAAAGTACAACAAAACAACACAACAAAAATGGAGACAAACAGCAACAACATGGCATGGGAAGATGTTAAATTAAAATTTCTTCCCTTCTGTAAAATTACGAGGCTTAATTACCCCACTAACCCACCATCAGGTACCATAAGGTGGCCCAAGTCACCCCGAAAATCTCCCCGAAAATGTTGTATTCTTCAAATGACAATTTCTAAATTCCTATTGCTTTTATATAAACAACATTCTTTATTCCTAATCTTCTTCGTCTCTGTTTAATTTCTATCCCTCTTCTGTTGCTACTGCCTTTCTACATTTCCACCACCACCACCATCATCATTATCATCATCATCGCCAAGGTCAAAATCATTGTCATCGAAATCACTACTATTATTCTCATCTTTCAAGACGTTTCGTGACTTAGTCTGTTTAGTGTTGAGGTTATAACCGCAACGTCATGAAGAATCTCACATAAACTGAATGAAATCATGTAATGGTTGCAGCACTGGCAATAAAAAAGGGAAAACAAAACCTCTGTTCAAAAATACAATAATGAAAACCTGGACTAAAGTGTTTTTTTATTTCTTTACGGTCTATATTTTTTACCAGATATTTCCTTTTTAGCGAATAATTTCATAGTCTGATTTTCTTTTTTTCTTTCAAAACGATAACTTCACTCATTCAGTGTTTTCTTCTTCTACTTTCTGCAAGCATTTTGTTCCGTTGATTAAAGGTGTCTCTAAGACTAGGTCTGACTAAGTAGCAGCTAAGCTGTACCTGATACAAGAAGAAGGAATTACACATAAATATGTCCATTTCATGTGTCAGTTGGTAAAGCCGATTAAAAGAAAAAAACATCGGTGCACATTTATAGTGAAACAGACACCTCGCACGATGACTATTGATAAATGCTTGATGATTTTGTAAACCTGCATCATTGAGAATGTCATAATATTGCTTGATTCTTGCATTTCTGTTTGTTTTCTGTTATTCTTATTGTGAATATATCCAGACGATTTTAGATACATATTTTTGGGACTTTGGAAACAACAGTATATTGATCATTTCGGATACTATCGGACCTTTCCTGTGCGATTTTTTTTTTTTTTTTTTGACACTCGGCAAGGTATTAAGGGACTGACCCAATCTATAAACATGTCTGTTTTCTCCAGATAACATCCCAAAATTAATACTTCATTCTAGTTTACTCTGAAATTCATGTTTTAACCGATCTGCCTAACAAAACAGATTAACAAGAATGATTCCTGTCCATTTCATGAATGTACAAGTTAGTAAGGGACTGGTCCAACATGTGTCAACAAGTTAGTTTAAACTGTTTAATTTTACATCTGTGCATAAATAACTACAGTACGAATAAGACAACTTGATAAAACAAAAAACTGTAAAAAATCAAATACTCCCAAAAATTTTTCACCAAAGCTTTTTTCCCACCCTGAACAGCAGCAAAGTAATATACAAAAGTGGTTATCGTACTAGGTGTTGGTAAGGCCTGCAACTGCCTCACAGCCATAACCACCACAACATTCTTGTTGGCATATTTCCTTTTATAGATGCACTTGCCAGAGTTAACACTCAGTAAAGGATATAATTTGGTAAATGTAAGTAATAATCATAGCATTACAACCCAGTGCAAGGCGGGTGATAGGGTTAACCAGACGTGCACATACTACCAGTGCCCATTTCACCACATACACAGCGACCTCCCTTCCCCCCTCCATCCTATCATTCCACCCCTAGCCCACATCCCACCCCCTGTTTGCCACCCACCAGGCCTCCTCTCACCACTCGATCCCTCACCACCAATCTCCCTCACCACCGGTTTCCCTCAGCCTCCAGCACTGCCACCTCCACCCTCTCAGCCCTCATCACCGCCCCGTCCCCGAACTTAGCCCCAACCACAGTCCACTTCTTGCACTCCGCATCCCATCATCGATCCCTCCTTCAGTCTACCCCATCCTCTTCCATCAGTCTGCCTGATACCGATACCACTTCCCATCTCGCTCCGTCGCCCACTCCACCTACTCTTCCACTCCACCCCTAACCACAACCCCCTCTCCCTGTACAGCTTCCTCTCCTCCCACCCCAACCATTACCTCTCACAGCTTCCACTCCTCCCATTACTGCTTCATTTCTCCTACTCCACTCTGTCCCCAGTTATTGGCGCTTCCCATCACTTCATCCTTCATGCCTCTCATCCCCTCCAGTCTATACCATCCCCCAGTCTCTTTCACCATTTCACACCTCCCCTCCAGTCTATCCCTTATCACCGTTCCCTCTCCAACCCACACGCCCGTCCACAGCCCCTCGCACCCTCACACCCACCGTGAAGCCGGCAGCAATCCCTCCCTCTGCATGAAATTGCCTGTATATCCTACTCGCGTATGAACTATACGGTGGGCTAAATGCGTCAGGGGTGGACATAACGACATTATGGTGGCTCGTATGACCCTGCTTATGGTGGCCAGCTGTCCCGTTTTTTTAGGTAATGTGGTTGTTGGTTTTGTGTAGTGGGTGATGTTACGCTTAGCACCCATCGCAACCCCCACTCCTCTCTACCCACCCTTCCCTTGCCTTCCTGCCTGCCTGCCTCTTTGATTTATCGGGTGCTCTGTGTCCAGAGCTGGCTGGTTTTTGTTCATTTAGCTCTACCTACCTACCTCTCCTCCCTCCACTTTCTATATCTAGCTTACTTTTCTTCTTCCCCTCCCTCGCCTCTCTCTCTCTCTCTCTCACACACACACACACACACACACACACACACACAAATCGTCTTCCGTTCCACCTTCCCCATTCAGTAAACACAGTAATGGATACATGTGTCTGGCCCATTCCACAGGGTATACCGCTGATAGTTTTATGTTTTTGTTTAGCTTTCTCCTATTTCTGGATCTAATTCATCCTTATGAAACAATGGAAAACTGAGTTAATATAAGGATGCCATTATTACTGTATTATTATTATTATTATTATTATTATTATCATCATCATTATTTAGATAGTGGTGGTCATGGCCATGATGATTACCTTAACCTTTATCTCATTACTATGTATTACTTAACAGTCAAGTTTTCGAAGCGTACACGACGAAACTGTCACAAGATTTATGAAGGACGTGACTGGTGGGGAGAAGTGAAGGGGGAGGGGGCGCTATGTTGGAGAGAGGAAGTGAAAAAGGGAAAATGTGTTGATGATGGAAAGGTGGAGGGAGTGGAAATGGTATAGTGGAGAGACGTGGTGATAAAGGAGGGGATGTGTTGTGATGGAGAGGGTGAAAATGTTATTCTTGAGAGAGGGTGTGTGAGAGAGGGATGTGTCGAGATGGAGAGAGGGAGAGGGGAGGGAGGATGTGTCATGATGGAGGAGAAGGTGAATAAGCTATTTTGGAGACAGGAATGGAAGCAAGAAAGGACTGTGTTGTGCTGGAGAAAGGGAGGGGGTAGGAATGTTATGCTGGAGAAAACGAGGGGGTAGGAATGTTATGCTGGACAAAGGGAGGGGGTATGAATGCTATGCTGGACAAAGGGAGAAGGTAGGAATGTTATGCGGGAGAAAGGGAGGGGGTAGGAATGTTATGCTGGAGAAAGGGAGGGGGTAGGAATGTTATGCTGGAGAAAGGGAGGGGGTAGGAATGTTATGTTGGCGAAAGGGTGGAGGTAGGAATGTTATGCTGGAGAAAGGGAGGAGGTAGGAATGTTATGCTGGAGAAAGGGTGGAGCTAGGAATGTTATGTTGGCGAAAGGGTGGAGGTAGGAATGTTATGCTGGAGAAAGGGAGGGGGTAGGAATGTCATGCTGGAGAAAGGGAGGAGTTAGAAATGTTAATCTGGAGAAAGGGAGGGGGAGGATGTGTTATGTTGTTGTGAAAGGGCAGGGGGGTAAATGTGGGTGGAAACGTTATGGTACGAGAGAATGATAGGGACGGTGTCGTTAAGCTAGAGAGGAAGAGGGACAGGTGGAGATATTATGTTGGGTGGAGAAGGGAAGAAGTGTTATGCTGGAAAGGAAGAGGGTAGAAGTTATGCTGGAGGGAGGGAGAGGGAGGAATGACATGTTACAGTGGAAACAGAGGGGGGGGGGTCATGCTGGAGAGAGAAGGGGAAGGAAGGATGTACATTATCATGTAGACAGGTTGGGGCATTAGAGTTGAAATGTCATGCTAGAGAGAGGCATGAGAAAGAAAACGGGGGGGGGGGGGGGAGTAGGAGGTGCTAGACTGCTAAGAGAAGGGGAGGTAAAATTATGCAGGAGGGAAGGAGAAGGGCTGGCGGGATGAGGGAGAACTGTTAACCTTATGCTGGAGAGAAGCAAGAGTTAAACAGTTATATTCAAGAGAGGAAAGGATGAAATAGCTACAGCAGAGGAGGAGGAGGTCGTATATAACGTTGGAGAGAGGGGGAGGGCCGGAGGGTAGGATGGGTGAAGGCATCTGTCTTGTGGTGGGCTTAGAGGGGTCTTTGGCTGACGCTGTAAAATATAGTTTTGTCGTAATTATGGTAAATTGATGGCGGCGGCCTCCCCTGGCAACAACGGCGTGTATCGGGTGTTGGGGTGTTACCAGGGACTCAGCCCTGTAACCTGTACCGCCAGGCAAAGCTGACAACAGGATTTTGACGGGTAATTACAAAGAGCAGCAACATCGTAAGACTAAACTGCTAAAAGGCATCGCTGCCGCCGCTCCCACAACCGCGTCATCACCTTTACCGTTTTGTTTTGCTCTCTCTCTCTCTCTCTCTCTCTCTCTCTCCTACTTTATTTGCTTGCCTGCTTTCCTTTTCTCTCAGAATTCCTTTCTCTTTCTCCTTCCTTGTCACATCTTTCCCTTCTTTCTTCTTCTTTATTTGCTTGCCTATTTTCCTTTCTCTCAGACTTCCCCTACTTCTTTGTGTTACCCTCCCTCCGTCTTTCTTTCCGCCTCCTCTGCTTCCTTCCCTCAGCGGCCACAAAAAGGGAACGATGCGCCCGACATCACCCCCCCCCCCCTCCACCAACATGCACACTGAAAACCTTGTTTCTCATATTATAAAAATTTCTGATCCTTTTCCTCAAACATTACTTTCTTCAAACCTCCACAACGAGTTTCACCTACTTGGAGTAACGTAGTTATCATCATCATCATCATCATCATAAACTTATCCTCAACAGAAAGATGTCAAGGGTGATATGTACAGCTATATTTCCTGGTAGCTAATAAGCAAGGAATTATGCTAAGAGAATTAACATAAACAGCATGAAGTAGTATATCCATCTACGTGTTAATTGGGATCAGCGTTTCTCGAAGGGAAAGCGATATCCAAATTAACCCCCACCCTATGCTGGAGAAGGACGAATGGGAAGGGAAGTTTGTAGGATGAATAATGCTTGTAAAAGCTCCTCCCGAGATAAATCATATCAGCAAAGGAATATGGGAAAGTACTTCACTAGAATGAAATGATTAATAACTCTGAAGCAATGGTCAAGTGTTAAGGGTACAGTTTTGGTGTTCAAGGATTAATGATACAGTTATGAGGCAGTGTTCAAACACTGATACTATATTGAGAGTATTCAGCAAGAATTACAAGTAATTATCAACAACTGATTGATATTTTGATTTTTTTATGTCTTCTCTTTCTTCAAAAATAATTCTGCATACCTGATAAAATTGCGTCCCCTCATTGCGTATTGTGTGCCACAGTATTAAGTAGCATTATAAATGACTAAAAAAAAAAGTGCGTTAATGACCCGAACGAAACTTTTTGCCATGTAAATTATTCCTCTAGGCACACACCGCGGCGTAATAATTATGTAACTAGAATGGCACTCGGTAGAGCGCATACCTCCGCCAAGGCCCAACATGCAGTTCCTTTTAATTCAATCAAGTCCTATTTGTTACAGTACGGCAGCTGGAAAAAGACTACCCCCCTATAAAAGCATATTTAAATCCGCTAGATCCGGAATTTTATACCGGTATGTATCCGCGCCAAACTGTTCGCATTCGTAAATACCAATATCCTAAATATGCCTGATTTATTTCATCAAGATCCATGCAATATTCACTGAAAAATTTACGAAAATGTAGAAAAATGCCCTATCTCGCACTGTTAAATAAAGTGAAGGAAAATTCCTGGATCCGCACCTTCATCCGGATCCGCACCAAAATTTAATGAAGTCTATTCTGGGCCAAGGCTCATTCTTCTACCAAGTTTCGTGGAAATCCGTCCTGTAGTTTTTGTATAATGTTGCTCACAAATCAATCAACTAACCAACAAACAGGGACAGGGGTGAAAACATAACCTCCTTGGCGAAGGTAACTAGAGTTTTGTTATAATCAGCTACTTGAAGCTCGAGTGTTTGCGCTGCGGTGGTTTGCTGGCTCATCATCCTCTTCCACCACACATAACATGATGAACTCATCACCATCATCATCATCATCATCATCACAACCCTGTATCCCATAAATAAGTGAAGAGAGTAGGATCCAAATATAGGAGCAAAAAATAACTACAGGGTAACTTTAAACAGAGTGCCCAGTATGTGGTAAACATAATCATACACAGCATCACCATTAAACTGTATCACCACAGTATACAGTACAGTACAGCTCTGGCACCTCTCATCTATATCCACCCAGGCCAACTGGATATTACTTTGTTCCATGTCACTGCAACAAACATGAATGTTATCCTGCCATCATGATCTCTTCCTAACCCTTCCTCCCATTACATCTCAGGGTTGCTATTCCTATTTAATCTCTCTCTCTCTCTCTCTCTCTCTCTCTCTCTCTCTCTCTCTCTCTCTCATGAAGCTGGATCTTTATATTTTACTCTTTGCTGGTAACAAGAGACTGCATTCAACTCATGGAGACCTTTGACGTGAAGGGGTTAGAAATGATTTCCAATTATCCCTTCAGTTCCATGACGTTGTATATTCACAACTTTGCCTCCACCAGCTCAGGAAAGAAAACTCGCAAAGAAGTTAGCAAAAGTACTCGAATTTACAATGGTATTCTGCATGTGCTGGAACTACTGCTTACAGCCAATAATAAACATATGGCAGAAAGAAGAAGAAGAAGATTTCTGTTGTCGCTAGAGAAATACAGTAGTGGTGACTTTTTAGTAATTAGTGTTTTTAACGACAAGGCATTACAAAGCAAAAAAAAAAATCGTCTTACCGTAATAAACTTATAATAGTTCAGCGACAGCAAAAATTAAGCGTTTTATCGTCTTTAAAAGGGATCCAATACACGTTTTTCATTTGGTAGCATTAATAAGTTTGGTGGTAGCAAATAAAATGGGATTCCTAGGGTGGTTTGAGCTAAAATGTAACACAACGAACTGTTTAACACTATGAAAAGTGATGCTGTTAAAATGGCTGCATAAATGAGGCGGTTCCTGGGCGAAAGAGCGGTGTTATGGCGGGTCAGGGTGGTGATTTATGCACTATGGGTCACAACAAATTTCGGTGCACAGAGGGTCCGATGCCCACCGAAAACATTCGATCAACTGCTGAGATTTACCAACGTCTCATTGTATATGAACAATGTCTGTTTATATAAACATAACATTTACTATATGTCTGTAAGAGGATATTCCTAGTTAGCGATATATGACACCTCCCGACATCAGGGCTATCAACGTGTGGCAGGTCGGACACTAATATTTCAGTGACCTTTGTTCCGTGGTCCCAGATGTTTCACGCATATTGTGCACCGATACTTTTATGACCCAAAGTGCACCGGGTTCCCCTGAACTTGCCTCTGTTCTAGCTAAATTATTCAGACTATGCATACGTACTTCTTCATTCCCAAATTCATGGAAAGAAGCCAATATCCACCCGATTCCGAAGATAGGAAATTCCTCTGACCCCTCTGATTACAGATTAATAGCTGTTACATCTTCTCTTGGTAAGGTATTTGAAACTTTAATTAATAAGCACATTGTTAAACATCTTGAATCCAGCAACTTAATTAGTGATAGACAATATAGTTTTCGCTATGAAAGATCCACCATTGACATACTCAATCTCCTAACTCATACCATCCATCAATCAACTGATCTACATGGAGAAACTCATGTAGTAGCTCTTAGTATTTCTAAAGCTTTCGACAGAGTATGGCACCGTTCCCTGCTGTCCAAACTCCCTTGCTATTGGCTAAGATCTTTTGTTTCTTTGATTTCTTCATATCTTAGTGACAGGAAAATAAGAGTAAAAGTAAATGATGTATTTTCCAATTTTCAGTCAATTAACGCCGGCGCGCCGCAGGGGTCAGTTCTGGTGCCAACCCTATTCCTGGATCATATTAATGATCTCTTATCTGTCACCCACAATCCCATCCACTCATACGCAGATGACTCAGCATTACATAATTCATTCTCACTCAGACACCCATTTATTAAGTCTAATATCTCTACCTCTCAACTCAGTACAGCCATCTCCATAAATCAAGACCTATCTACGATCAGTGAACGGGGACAAAACAACCTTGTCTCATTTAATGCTTGTAAAACTAAATATATTCAATTTACCAATAGACAGATATTGCCTAATTAGTGCATTACCTTCAGTGCTACTAATATTCTCATCTCCAAAAGAATTGAAATTCTTGGCGTCTCAATTAACAATGCCCTCAGCTGGACCTCTAATGTCAGAGCACTTGCTAAAACCGCCTCAAAAAAACTTGGATTATTGTACAGAGTCCGTAACTTCTTCACTGGTGAGCAGTTGGCTGTAATTTATAAGTCATGTGCGCTCTCAGCTTGAATATTGCTCACCCTTGTGGAATGGATGTGGAGAGGTTGCATTAAAACAACTAGACAAAATTCAGAACTAAGCTGTTAGAATTATTAACAACCTTGCCATTACAAATAAACTACCTCCCCTGCAAGTAAGAAGGAATGTTGCCTCCCTTGCATTATTTTACAGATATTTTTTTGGCAAATGCTCAGACGAAGTTGCCACCTCTCCATGCCTTGCCCCGTGCTACACGGGCATCTGGTAGCGCTCATGACTGGAATGGCACTCAGCCATATTGCAGAACTTCTGCCTATCAAAGTTCTTTCATTCCCCGAACTGCATCTCTCTGGAACTTGCTTCCCCAGAGATGTTTCCCTCCAAATTTCAACCCACAGCTGTTCAAGTCTAACTGTTACAGATATTTTATGAACAGAGGACACCAGTAATCTGGTGTATGGATTTTTTTTTTTTTGTATTCATTTGTTTTTTCTTCCTCCGTTCTCTTATTAACAAAAAAATACATAAACACACACACACACACACACACACACACACACACACACACACACACACACACACACACACACACACTTCCAAATCAACAGCCAGACGTCGAGATGTTTCAGTATAGTGGCGCCTTTGTAAAATTCTGTCACCAGACGATTACAGTGATGTTAGGAATAATCTCAAACTAACGAGGTTAAGAGTATCCTACAATAACCCTCCCACGGTCGAGACAACTCTAGTATCCATTCCAGCTAACGCCAGACGACTTTACACGCTGATATTAAGTAAAAGAGCCTGGGAGTGTTAATACTGTTACCATTTATTATGTTAAGGTGCAGACAGCACTAGTATCTACTCCTGCTAACACCACCATAGGCTACTTGGCTCAGGTGATAATGAGTAAAGGAACCTGGGGGTGTTAACCATGTGACTACAAGCTATGGCGGTATCTTCACCCTTACAACCAGCACACCATTATATTTCGCTCGGGAACCTTTCGTTTACACTTTCATAACGGCAGGTGTTCCGTAATCTGCGTGAAATTGTTTTGTGGTGGCAAGAATATATCGCAAAGGACGCCATGGTAGTGAACGCATTAATGAATCGTTTATAAATACTTAGTTTACAAAAGTCTTCCTTTAGCTGAAATAATCTACGTGTAATGGCAGCAGGATTTATATTGGTTCACAGACTACACACACATCCAAAGCCAATGCAGTCACACTCACAAGCACTTCTCACCTTACATACAGTCTCTACCAGACACCCTAAGCCAATGGGTAGAGATACATTGGCTGTATCGTCCCTGCTTCGGTGGGGATAGGCCGGCCCTGCAGTGGACCTCAACGGCTGATGATGATGATATATATATATATATATATATATATATATATATCTGAAATAATCTACGTGTAATGGCAGCAGGATTTACATATATATATATATATATATATATATATATATATATATATATATATATATATATATATATATATATATATATATATATATATATATAAAGAGAGAGAGAGAGAGAGAGAGAGAGAGACAGACAGACAGACAGACAGACAGACAGACAGAGAAAGACAGAGAGAGAGATAGTATATATATATATATATATATATATATATATATATATATATATATATATATATATATATATATGTTAATTGAGATGGATGCAGTAAGGAAGAGATGGGCAGAGTATTTTGAAAGATTGTTAAATGTAGAGGAGGAAAGGGTGGCTGAGATTGTGGCGGAGGGAAGGGTGCAAGGAATAAATGTGTTGGGAGAGTTGAATGATTCTTTGATCACGAAGGAGGAAGTGGAGAAGGCAGTAAAGGAGATGAAAACAGAGAAAGCTGCAGGTATGGATGGGTGTGCTGTGGAATGCCTGAAGGGTGGTGGAGTGACTATTGTTGACTGGTTAGTAAGATTGTTGAATGTGTGCTTTGTGAAAGGCATGATGCCAATTGACTGGGCAAGTGCTTGTGTGGTCCCCTTGTATAAAGGCAAGGGTGATAAGTATGAATGTACTAGCTTTAGGGGTATAAGTCTGTAGAGAGTTGTAGGTAAGGTGTATGGTAGAGTGTTAATTATGAGAGTTAGAGAGGGTACAGAGGGAGTGATTGGTGATGAGCAGTGTGGCTTTAGGAGAGGGAGGGGATGCGTGGATCAGGTGTTTGCTGTGAGACAAGTGTGTGAAAAGTATTTAGCGAAAGGCAAGGATGTGTTTTGGGCATTTATGGACCTAGAGAAAGCGTATGATAGAATTGATAGGGAGGCTTTGTGGACTGTTTTAAGATTGTATGGACTTGATGGTAGGTTACTAAAAGGGGTGAAAAGTTTTTATGTAAATAGTAGAGCGTGTATAAGAGTGGAAAATGCTGTGAGTGATTGGTTTCCCGTGAGAGTGGGTCTGCGACAGGGATGTGTGATGTCGCCTTGGTTGTTTAATATTTACATGGATGGTGTTGTAAGGGAGGTGAATGCAAGAGTTTTAGGTGGAGGTCTGAGTCTGGTGAATGTTGATGGTGGAGAGTGGAATCTGAAGCAGCTGCTGGTTGCAGATGATACTGCACTGGTGGCTGATTCAGAGGAGAGATTGAGACAGTTGGTAGAGGAGTTTGGAAGCGTGTGTGAAAGGAGGAAATTGAAAGTAAATGAGAATAAGAGTAAAGTGATGAAGTGTACGAGGTTGGTAGATGGTAGGGGGATGAATATAGTTTTGAATGGCGAGTTGCTTGAGGAGGTAGAGTGTATTAAATATCTAGGGTCACATGTTGCTGTGGATGGAAGTATAGATGCAGAAGTGAAGTTTAAAATAAATGAAGTAGGTAAGGTGCTGGGGGGAATGAAAAAAGTGTTTAGATGTCATTCGCTTAGAATGGATGTAAAGAGAAGGCTGTATGAGGGTGTTGTGGTACCGACTGCGTTATATGCGGCTGAAACATGGAATATGGGTGTAGCAGAAAGGAAAAGTTTGAATGTAATGGAGATGAGGTGTCTGAGGAGTATGTGTGGAGTGAAGCGTATGGATCGAGTACGAAATGATGAAGTGCGAAGGAGAACTGGAGTTGTTTGGGAGATGGCTGGTAGAGTTGAGCAGAGGGTGTTGCGATGGTTTGAGCATATGGAGAGAATGGATAATGAGCGATTGGTGAAAAAGATAACTAGATCTGATGTGAGAGGTGTAAGGCTGAGAGGAAGACCACGAATAGGATGGATGGACAATGTGAAGAGAGTGCTGGATGAGAGAGGGATGTCTGTTGAGCAAGGAAGAGTGGCTGTGCGTGACAGAAATAAATGGAGAGAAATTGTGAATGAATAAGTGATGACGCAGCCCTGAGGGGATATTCTCCCACATTTGGTCTGATCAGCTAGTCAGGTCAGGTGCGGGTAAGGGGATGGGTCCGTTATGATGTGGCAGGGGTAAACCAGTTCTGCTGTCGGGCCCTGCTGTGGATGTCACTGATTGCATTGCGCAGTTGACTCTTGTGCGGTGTGATGCGATGAGGATCTGTCAGTTCTCCCCTTTGGGGCTAAGATGTGAATGAATGTGTTTGAATGGATGAGTAAATGGGGAGTGTGTCGTCCTGTCTCGGCTACCTCCCTTTCCTTGGGGGAAGCAGCCTAGGTATAAAGATAGATAGATAGATTTTTCATCATCATCAGCCGCTGAGGTCCACTGCAGGGCCGGCCTATCCCCACCGAAGCAGGGACGATACAGCCAATGTATCTCTACCCAGTGGCTTAGGCTGTCTGGTAGATATTGTATGCAGGGTGAGAAGTGCTTGTGAATGTGATTGCAGTGGATGTGTGTGTAGTCTGTGAACCAAGTGTAATCGGCCCGCTTTAAGCCAATTGGGCGCAAGCATACTAGTATGCGACACAGGTTCAACCGCAGCACCCCTTGTGTTCGCCAAAGTAGCAAGTGGCTTGGTGATCGCTTCCCAAAGTTTTTACAACCCTGGCGGGAGGCGAACCCGCGCTCACTAGCGTGCGAAACGCACACTCTACCACTGTACCACAGAGGCTTCCTCTCTCCCTCTCTCTCACTCTCTATATATATACCGGTATGTCTTTCGAAGCTTATAGGGTTCCATCAAGGAAGGGCTTCCGTTAGGAGGAGAATACGAAAACGTTTGACACAGATTATAAGAAATTGATTGACCAAACACATAATCCTGTGATGCCATTGTTTTAAAAACAACTATACTCGGTTCCACGGAGTCTGACGCACAGATTTTGCCAGCTGATGACAGGCGGAATTGGTAACACTGCGCCGTGTCCTCGGGCGGTGATTGGTCAATCTCCATCGTATTTGAACGTGCGCCAAATTGAATTTGTATTCCTACCAACCTCCTCATCTATTTGTAAGATACAGAATTATACGGCTGCAGATTAATGCAATGATATCTTTAGTGATAAATGTCCTTTTTAATTTATTAGAGATAAACCTGAACGACACTGATAACAAAACTAAGGCGCTACTGGACACATACGGACAACAGTTAAGGACAGAAGCAGGCCTAATGATAATTATGTTTTATTTATTTATATTGTCATTTCACTATGATTAATTTCGTTCACACTTCACGCGGTTTAATTGTAGCGGCATGGTACAAGTTATTATTTTCTCATGGGGTTTCCTTTTATCTTTCCTTTATTCCGTCGTTAACAAATACTCGGTTCATTCTGCAATAATGTAATCCATTACTTTCCGGATCTCTCTCTCTCTCTCTCTCTCTCTTATGAAATGGCTCAGGAAAATAAACACCAAACGTATCACTGTAAGAAAATTTTTTTACTGAATCTGACTATGAATACAAACAAAATAATGTAGCTCTGTAAAGCTACTGTTACCTATGAAGGTATTGAAAATGTGTGTTTATTAAGAACAGCATGTATTGACCCCAGTGAGATTGTGTGTGTGTGTGTGTGTGTGTGTGTGTGTGTGTGTGTGTGTGTGTGTGTGTGTGTGTGTGTGTGTGTGTGTGTGCTCACACAAATCATAATCAAGAAAAGCTAAGCATATCTAAGGTAAGGTTGTATATTTAGGTCTCCATATCACTTTCCTCTTCACTTGGATCGTCCACACTACTTTCGTCAGATGCCACATTAATTACAAAATTTTCAACATAATGATCTTGTGCAATGTCCTTGGCCCTGAATTCAGCCTCAATTTTTAGTGCGTGGTCGATGCATTTCCGCCAATGTTCAGATGTTATGTTGTTGATTGCCTCGTAGGCTATTTGCTCAATTCTCTTCAGGCACTGGTTACCATTAGAGTTTTTCTGCTTCACTTCAGTTTTCACCTGTGCCCAAATTAGTTCAATGGGGTTCAGCATGCAGTGGTAGGGGGGTAGCCTGAGTACTCTATGTCCGTGACTAACTGCTATCTGATCAATTTCGTATTCTTGCTTTGACTTGTGTTTTTTACAGATCTGAAGTAACTGTACTTTAGTAGCAGAGGGATCATGGGAGCTGTTGTTTGAAGCTAACCACTGTAGTAGTTCATCTTTTCTGCTGCTGGTTGTTGGCACCTTACAGGTGAATTTTGAGTGGTATGGTGCATTATCTAAAACTATTAGTGATCCTTCACTGATGCTGGGAAGTAATTGTTCTTGGAACCAGATCTTGAACCGTTCATGGTCCATAGCATCATGGTAGTCCCCCTTTGATCCATTCTTGAACCGGAACATCAAAAGAGCTCCAGGTATGAAGCCTTGGTGACCACCAGCATGAACTATGATGAATCTGGCACCTCTCCCCGTCTTAAGTTTAGGGCCAGCTGTTCCGTCTGGATCAGTCCAACAACGCTCAACACAGATGTTTTGGTTGATCCATGTTTCATCCAAAAAGACCACCGGACGGGGATGGGAACTTGCTCTGTTGTTGTTCATTTCTCGAAGGTATTCTTTTCTGGCTGCCACAATGTCCTTCCTTTCCATCAAAATTTTCCTTCCACTTTGCACCTTCTTATACCGAAATCCCAGTTGTCTTATTATTCTAAATAATGAAGTTCGACACCCCTTGAAACTGATAGGAGGCTCCTGGACTTTCTTTAATAAAGCCGAAATCGTTGGCAGTTCACCTCGTTCATAAAATGCCAGCAGCTCTCGTCTGATGCATCCTTGGTCAAAACTGTCCAGATTTCCTACGATGGGTGATGGTCGTACACGTTTAGGTGGTGAACACATTATACCATTAGGTGACTTAGAAGCCTCTGCTATTATCCTCTGGATAGTTCTGTAGCTGACTCCAGTTGCTTTTGCTGTCTTCAGTGTCACCTGTAGTTGTGTTTCACACTGACCCTCCCTTGTAAAAAATCGGTGAACGTTCATTATAATATTTCGTCCCTGACTTCCATATTTGTGAGGGGACCGTTGGAACTTTTTGTTAAGGCCTGTGTGTTGCTCTGTACTTGCAGTGCAGGTGGCGGTAGTATTAGTGGTAGTGGTAGCAGTAGTAACAGTGGTGGTAGTAGTAGTATTACTACTTGTTGTTGCTGTAGTTGTTGTTGGTGTTGTTGTGGTGGTGGTGGTAATGTCATGCTGGTTCCATGCATGTTGTCCAATACATACCTGCCGACAAATCTTTATTTCAGGCAACACATCCTAAGCAGGAATATATTAAAAATAAACGAAAAACCTACAGATGAACCCGTCAATCGTAAAGATTATACTATATATAAATAATTTCATACTTCTAACAAGTATGGGAAACCTATGGAATATTTGATTCTTGAGCTGCTTTCTGTTATAATATAGGTCATCAATTATGCAGTGTTTATGGCACTATTTAAAAAGGATTTTGGGCAGTCAAGTCTTTTGACATGGTTATTACAACAGCTTCATAAATTTTAAAATGCTTATGTAATGTCTATATAACACAACTAAGAAAATCTACAGATATTTTTTGCTCCTTTCTGTTATCCTACCAGCCAGGGCTACGTAAGTTGTGCGGGCGTTTGCAGCTAGCCTACAGGCCATTTTCGGGCGCTATCACGTTCGCAAACATGGCCTACTGTCTCGCTCGCTGTTACCTCTACACCAGCACTGCTATAACTGATTGTACTAATTCGTATAATCGCTCTTCCTTAGTACTATTTATTACCAACAAGTAATGGAACTACAACCCACGATGAATATTAACACGACGGAAGAGTACAGAAAGTATTTGCTTGAGAACAATTTTTGAATTATGAACTGTACATAGCATCATCACACACTACGACTAAGTTAGGACTAAAGTTAGGACTAAAGATTCCAAAAATTCTTACAGTAGATGAGGTAATGAAGGGCATGGTGTAGTCTGTGACAGTGTAGTAGTAGTGGGAAAAACATTCGAGCCTTCAAAGGACCTACGAAACCACCTTGCTCCGAACGTCTGAATTCCCGCGACAATCGCCAACACTTGTCCGTATACGTCCAGTTGCGACTTTACTTAGTTTTGTTATCAGTGTCGTTCAGGTTTATCTCTAATAAATTAAAAGGGACATATTTATCATTAAAGATATCATTGCATTAATTTATATCTTTATAATCCTGTATCTTACAAATAAATGTGGGGGGTGGCAGGAATACGAAGTCAACAGGACGCACGTTCAAACACAACTAAAATCCACCAATCACCGCCCGAGTGCAACGCGCAGTGTTACCAGATCCACCTGTCCTCGGCTGGCAAAATCAGTGCGTCAGACTCCGTGGAACCGAGTATAGTGGGGCACTCAGTGGAGCGCATCTCTCCAACAAGGGCAACGTAATTTCCAAACCACTCTTCATAATGGGTTAGGTTTCCTTATTATTAATCAGTTTCGCAAAAAATGTTTTCCGGATCCAAAATCTGTAATCCGATACGGATCGGTCCCAAAACGAAATCGATTGTTCCCTGGGACATGGGCTATCGACCCACCAAATTTGGTCCAAATCTCGCTTTTAGTTTTTGAGTAATCCTGCTAACAGACAAACAAATAAACACACAAACAGGGATGAAAACATACTCTTATTGTCGGAGAGAATAATATCCAGTCATCTCTCAGGGATAAAATATTCGCGTAATCAAGGTTTTAACTCCGATCAGGGCATTCTAACCACTGACCAAGGGATCGGTGCCATGAGTTAATCGATTGTTCCCTGGGATGGGCTATCTACCCACCAAATTTGGTCCAAATCTCTCTCTTAGTTTTTGAGTAACCGGTCAACAGACAAACAAACAAACAAGAGTGAAAACATACTCTCCTTGTCGGAAAGAACAAACAGGACTGAAAACATACTCTCCTTGTCGGAAAGAACAAACATGGGTGAAAACATAGTCTTCTTGTCGGAAAGAACAAACAGGGGTGAAAATATATTCTCCCTGTCGGAGAGAATAATATATTCCACATTCTGTGTTACTTAAATCATGTACTTTTTTGGCATATTCCATACATAAAAAATTAGTCACAGGGAAATGAAATAATTCCATCATCGAGGTGCATGGAGAGCCGGCATTAGATGACCAAGGCAGACGCATGTAGGCATGTTGGATCCTTAATAAACGAAACGAAATGAAACGAAACGATCTCATTTTGCTCATTCTCTCTCTCTCTCTCTCTCTCTCTCTCTCTCTCTCTCTCTCTCTCTCTCTCTCTCTCTCCACATAATGACGACAGACCATATTCATCTGTCAGGGTACACTTCCTTCATCTCATGTGCAGTACTCCACAACTGATCGCAGGATCCAGGACGTAACATCCTGACGTTGCTTCCGGGTGTGAAAAGTCACATCTTAAACATCACAGGCGTGCGTCCGCAGAGCGGCTAGCATCGCATCAAGTGTGAAGTGGCCTGTACACTCCCTCCTCCCACACACGCACATGTACTGTATATGGCCTATACTGTATAAATAGCTTATATATACTCAACCACACACACACACATACCGTACGTTTCATACATCCATATATATACACTCACGGACGTCAACATCCACACGTACTGACATACATTAACATACATGCATTATCGACATACATACGAACAAATGAATAACTAAATAAACAAGAAGTGGTGCCAAGGAACAACAAACCCGTCCCCGGTAGTCATTTTAGTGCTGACGTAATAACACAGCAAGATATTTAGTCAAAGATGTCACATATCAGATTAGGAGTAAATCGGGTGAAATTTTGTCCATTTTAAATTTTAGGTCCGACCTATTTGACATTGCCCCCACTACCGCTAACTGTGAGGTCCCCCCCTCCCTCCACCCCCCCCCCCGATGTAGCGAGGCATATCATACACTACAGATTTGATAGATGCACCTTTAGATTTTGGTTTCATATCGACATGACGAATCGGAATGGAGTTATGGTGATAAAACGATTTTTACCCGTCCTCGTTCTCTTTTATTTTTTCAGTCAACAGCCTAGGCCTTGGCCAAATTTGGTCCAAAATTTAGTCAGGTGATCAGGTCATAGCCCGTCATCCCTGTAATTTTAGTGAAAATCACACCAGTAGTTTTTGTTAACAGACAGACACACACACACACACACACACACACACACACATATATATATATATATATATATATATATATATATATATATATATATATATACAGTACATACATACATACATACATTTTATGCTAGGAAGAATGAACTAAAGGCCAGGAGCCCGCAAACCGTTCCTTCCAAGAAAAAAAAAAACAATACAACAGACAGCCAAATTCAAGATCTGTTCCTTTCGAGATGCCTGGACACACTGCGTTTAAAAGACTGGAGATCATAGGAAGCAGGAAAAACAGAAAGAGGGAGGCACTTCCAGAGTTGACCTGTTGCATAAATAAAGGACTGGGAGTAACGGATAACTCATGCATTAGAGAGTTGGATAGAAAAAGGATGAGAGTTTGTTGCTAGAGGGGTGCTATGCGCCTGTTGTAGAGGTGGAGGGATGCAAGCAGACAGTTCAGTGGAGCAGTGACCATTGAAGCAGCAATAGAAAAGAGATAAAGATGCAACAGGGCAGCGAGGAGACTGAGGTCGAAGGAAGCGAGAAGGAGAGTTAATGAGACGAAAAGCCTTTGCCTCCACCTTGTTGAGAAGCGCTGTATGTGGGGAGCCTCCCCACACATAAGACTTGTATACGACACAGGGGCTAATAAAACCAGTGTATAAAATCAACAACTGTGCGGGGGTAAAGAAGGTATGGAGTCTGCATTGTACACCTAATCTCTTAGAAGCAGATTTTACAAGAGATGTAATATGATCTTCCCAAGATAAGTCCCGAGAGAATGAAACCCCAAGTATGTGGATAATGCAGGATTGAGATGGATATTATTAAACATTAGTGAGTATTCCTATGGAAGATTCTGTCGGGTTGATTGGTGTAAGACCTAAGTCTTTGATGCATTAAAAACAAGATTACTTGTACCCCAGTCAGAGATACGAGCCAAGTCAAACATTAGGTGTGCAGTAGATTCATCCCTTGTTTGTTGAAGTAACTGCTGAGATGGACGTTGTGGGAACCGAATGGCAAAGTAAAGGGTGGAATCATCAGCGTATGAGTGGATAGGGTTAGATGTACAGCTTAGAAGGTCATTGATGAATAAAAGCAGGAGAGTTGGAGACAGGACAGAGCCCTGAGGAACACCACTATTGACAGATTTAGGAGAAGAACGGTAGCCGTCTACAACTGCAGCTCGTACAGAACGACCAGAAAGGAAGCTATAGATGAAGGGACTGATAGAATGATAGAAACCGTAAGAGTACAGTTTTAAAGATAATGACTTATGCCAGACTCGATCGAAAGCTTTTGAGATGTCAAGTGCAATGGCAAAGCTTTCGCCAAAGTCCTGAAAGGAGGATGACGAGGAGTTTGCAAGGTAGGTGAGAAGATCGCCAGTGGAGTGTCCCTGACAGATCCCATACTGACAATTAGAAAGAACCTTGTGATACGAAAAATGCTCTAAAATTTTGCTGTTAAGAATAGACTCGAAAACTTTTGAGACACAGGATGTTAAAGCAATTGGGCGATAGTTAGATGGTTGGGAATGGTCATCCCTCTTTTTGGACTGGCTGAATGAGAGCAAACTTCCAGCAAGAAGGAAAGTTACAAGTCTGATAGACAAAAACGAAAGAGTTTACCTAGATAGGGTGTAAGCACAGAGGCACAGTTCTTGAGGACAACAGGAGGGATCCCATCAGGCCCCTATGACTTGTAAGTATTGCGGCCTGTGATGGTAGAAATACAACAGCTGAAGAAATTTTAGTGTCAACCATGAGGAAGTCAGAGGGGGAAGTGATAGTCGAACAGCACCGGAATCGTCTAAGGTGGAATTGGAGGAGAAAGTCTGTGTGAAGAGATCTGCTTTATTAGTACCGGTAGAAGATATAGCTACAGAGCCATCAAAATAGAAAAGAGGAGGGAAGGATGATGAGGTAAAGTTGTTAGAAAGGTTTTGGAGCAGGTAGAATTCGAGTTGTAGAGTTGAGTGCATTTATTATTGATGAAATTATTTTTAGCTGAGCAAAGAATAGACTTAGCACGATTCTGGGCAGAAACATAAATAATATGTGATTCAGGGGTGGGTTGGCTCTGGTACCTTTTATAGGCCCTCTCCTTGTTGTGGACAGCATTAGAACAATCGTAATTAAACCAAGGCTTTTTTGCATTAGTCAAAGGATATGAGAAAGGAAAGGATGCTTGTATGCCCGAGAGAATAACCTCTGTAATGGACAAGGCACACTTACATGGCTCCCAGCCATGGAAGCAATAATCATTCCAGGGAAAATAAAAAAAGTACTGTCTGAGCACCTCCCAATTAGCACCTCCAAAGTGTCACAACCAACGTTTCTGTGGAGGGTCCACAGCCCGTACAGGAGCGATAGGACAGGTTAAGGTAATACGGTTGTGATCGGAGGAGCCCAACAGAGAGGAAAGATTAACAGCTTAAGCAGAAGTATTAGTTGGCAGGAAGAGGTCAAGTGTGCTGGAACTCTCTGCAAGTCAGTCAGGGATATGTGTAGGGTGCTGTACAAGTTGCTCTAGGTCATTAAGGATAGAAAAGATGTAAGATTGTTGACCAGGTGGATCAGTGAAAGGAGAGGAAAGCCAAAGGTGGTTGTGAACATTGAAATCTCCTCGAATGGAGATTTCAGAGAAAGGAGAAACGGATAGAATGCGTTCCATCGTAGAAGTATGATAGCCAAAGAATTTTTCAGTCAGTAGAATTAGGGGATAAGTAAACAGCACAGATATATTTAGTAAGAGAATGACAGGAAAGCTGTACCCAGAAAGTAGAGAATTCAGATGAATCAAGTTCAGGAACACGGAAGCAAGATATGTCGTTGCATATATATACACAACAGCCACCTTTGACTTTGAAATGAGTACAGAGAAAGTAGGAGGATACAGAGAAGGGTTTGCTATCAGTTGCCTCAGACAGCTGAGTATAAGTTAAGAAGAGAAGGTGAAGTTTAGAGAAGGAGAGGTGGTGCTCAACAGAAAGAATGTTACAGGAAAGGCTGCGAATGTTGCAGAAATGAAGAAGTGAGTCAGACAGTTCTTCCTGGAAACTCGCTGAATCATCACCGGGAGAAGGACAGATGGTGGAGGCATTAATGGTCCCCCCCACCCCCTGGGGACTCCGAGGCTTCGTTCAATGATGCCATTTTTTTTTTTTTTAAATAGGAAGTGTCGTGTGTAATCTGCATGTAGTTTGGCGTTGGCAGTTAGAGAAACTTTTACTGGAGAGTATGCTGGCCTACTCTGTGTTACTGAAACAATGAAAAAGTACAGCAAAGCTGGATGGTCAGGAACTAGTCCCGAGGGCTGATGAAACAAGAGCTCCAGCTCTCCCTGTCATATATATATATATATATATATGCAGGTGACCCAAAAAAAATTTCCCACATTTCGAAAGGCTGCAGCACTGGCAGTAGTGAGGCGGGAGGGGCGGGACTAGGGTCTGTTGGTAGCCCAACCCCAACTGTCCTCAGTCGCCAACAAGGCATTGTCGGGAGCACACCGTGCGTTCGCTGTGAAAGTGTTCTTCACAAACAACCGTTCCGTGATCGCCGTACAGAGGGCCTTTCGAAGATGTTTCAGTATTCCACGGAACTAAAACGTTCCAGATCGGGAAACCATATTGCAGTGGTTTGAGAATTTCAGGGCAACAGGCTCAACTTTAATAAGAAAATCACCTGGTCGACCTAGGAGCGCTCGTACGCCTGAGAATATTGAAGCATTTAGGCGATCTGTTGTGCAGTCTCCGAGATGTTCTGCGCGGAAGCGTGCTTTAGCTGTAGGGATATCCCGGGAAACTGCAAGGAGAATCTTACACAAAGACCTTCACTTCCATCCATACAAAATGAAGGTTCTCCAAGAACTCAATGCGAGACTGGATAAGCTGCAGGGAGTTATGAGAGAACATTCTGCAACGTGTTCTGGAAGATGCTGTTCTCTTGTGCAATGACAAAGCTCATTTCCATTTGGGTGGCTCTGTAAACAAACAAAATTTTCGCTACTGGTCTGAAGACAACCCTCGCATGATACACGAAAGACTGTTGCACTCTGATTGAGCGACTGTGTGGCGCGCTGTTGCCGATGTTGGCATCGTGTGTCCTTATTTCTTTGAAGAGGATGATGTAATTGTTACCGTAACTTCTAACCATTACACTGATATGCTTGAAAACTGTCTAAGGCCACAACTCGAACACCTTGAGCTTGAAGAACACAATGTGTGGTTTCAGCAAGATGGAGCTACGTCACACACAGCTCGAAGATCACTGCAAGTGCCGAGAGAAATGTTTCCGGATTGGGTGATCTCGTTGCGTGGCGATGTTGGGTGGCTGGCCCGTTCCCCTGACCTTACCCCTTGTGATTTTTTTTCTGTGGGGCTACCTTAAATCACAAGTGTATACTCATCGACCCCAAACTCTTGAAGCCTTTAAGGTTGCTATTCAGCAGGAGATAGCTGCTGTTCCATGCGACATGACCCGTCGAGCTATGGCAGCCTTCAGAAAAACCCTCCAAGCGTGTATAGACAATGATGGTCACCATTTGGAGGATGTCATCTTTAAAACATGATGAATAAAAACTGTATTGTATGAAGTTTCATGTGTTCAAATAATATTTTGATTATCTTTAACCAGTTTTTTTTCATTTACCTTTGAAATGTGGGAAGTTTTTCTGGGCCACCCTGTATATACACAGATAAATATGCTGATAAATATAGATAAAAAGATAGATAGATAGACTGATTGATTGATTTGCCATGAGACTTGATGCGATGAGAACGGAACGACTAGATGGTTTGCACATGTGGTGAGAATGAAGGAAGTTAATTTAGTGAGGGGGGTTATTAATATGAATGTCGGGTGGGTATCGGCACATCTAAGAAGACATGGGGTGTGGTCCTACTCTCAGACTTCAGGTTAAAGTGACAAACCAGGATTGTTGCAAAAGATCGAATTACCTGGACAGAAGTCATTTAAAGATCAAGATTTACACGTGCTAAAATGGTTAAGTTCTTCAAAAACGCAAATACAATATTGCCTATAATGTAAGGTGTAAATGGAGGATCTGACAGTGGTGTAAGCTATGGGGGAGGACGAGGAAACTCCGGGAGTGTAAATCAAGCACACAGCTCTGGCGCCAGACCTCATGACACATACACACACACACACACACACACACACACACACACACACATACATACATACGTCACAGACACTCGCCTATTGATATGTATGCTGTCAAAAGGCACACATATATACATATACTGTACACATAAGAAAATATGCACTCCTGCAAACAAATAAACAAAAGTACACATAGATACAGTATAAAATATATACACACAGAGGCAAAACGTGCATGTACGCATGTATACTTCGTCATACATACAAAAATACATACATACTGAACATAACTTAAGCCTCACAAAAATGCACAAACAATATCAACAAAGCACATACAGATTGACACAAACATATATTTTTCTAATTCATTATCTTTCGGGATTGAATTAGTACAATGACGTCTTTCATTACATCCGCCTTTCCTCCTTGAATCTACCCACTTCTCCTTCGCATTCACCTCCTTCGTCTCTGCTTCCTCCCTCGATATCATGACTCTATTGCGCCTCCATAATGTCCAATTAAGACTAATGGATGACACAGGCTAACTCTGGCCAGGGCGGGCTTAATCGAGGCTTAGACAGGGGCGGGTCTGGCAGGGCTGTGATTAAGATGCAAGTTTTTACGCTGAGGCTATTTCTAGCACGGCACTATTTGCCCTGTGACGAAGAGATATGTCAGTATGTACAGTGATAAGTATAACGAAGCCGATTCAGAGATAAAGTGATAGAGTGACAAATATGGCTAGATATATACAGACAACTAGACTGAGACACAAAATGATATGCCAGTATGTGCAGAGAGATCAGCATAAACACGCAGATTCAGAGATAAAGTGATAAAAAGACATATGGCTATATGTAAACAAAAGTAAAGTTATGGTGTTTGAGAGGAATGAAGTCACAGAGTGTGCAGTGAGGTTGGATGGTGAGGATATGGAGAATGTGAGTGCATTCAAGTACTTGGGAAGTGTGATGAGTAAGGATGGAACTTTGGGGAATGAAGTGCGTGAAAGGGTACAACAGGGAAGGAAGGTTGTCGGTACACTGAAAGCAGTGATGAGAAATAGGGAGGTGAGTATGGAAGTTAAGAAGTCACTGCATGATAGTATTGTGATCCCTACCCTGACGTATGGAAGCGAGGCATGGACCTTGCAAGAGGGGAACAAGTCAAGAGTGAGAGCAGTGGAAATGAGTTACTTGAGAGGAGCATGTGGAGCGACGTGGAGGGACAGGTTGACGAATGAAGAAGTGAAGGAACGCTGTGGGGTGGATGTGGATGTGGTTGAGAAGATTAGGAGAAATACACTGAGGTGGTTTGGACATGTGAAGAGAATGGAGAATGAAAGACTGACTAAGAGGGTGTATGTAGGTGAGGTGGAGGGAGGGAGAGGGAGAGGTAGACCGAGGATGAGGTGGAGGTATGGAGTTGAGAGGTATATGAGGGGGGGGTGAGTTGGGGGGAGGGTAGTCAAATGGTGGGTGACAGAGCGACTTGGAGGCGTTTTGTCTGTGGCCACCCTTTGCGGGATTAGGGCGTCGGGCTATATATATATATATATATATATATATATATATATATATATTGTTACATAGCCTATGATTTCATCATCCTTTGTGTAATTCTAACGTACAGTATGCTGCATGTTTGATCACGAGCGTGTTCTGCCTCACTCCCCCCTTCTACCCTTATAGCAGAGTAAGTCGTTCTTTCTGTTGTTCAGAGTAGGAGTGTCAACTCTTTGTCCCCCCTGGCTTCATTTGCACGTCCTTCTTACAAGTTGTATCAAGCTCTGCCGGCCCCTATATAATGAGCTCAGTCTCTGCATTAATTGCCACTTAGATCTACTCCTCATTTTGCTCACATCTCTGTCCTCCCCTGTACAGTTGTTATTATTTTTGTGAGTGCTCAGGAAGTCTCCAACCATCTAGCTGCTGTGTAATTTGAGTATAACTGTTATTACATTTTTTCTTGTACTGTATAGCATAATGTGTTGGTTCGTGGGCCTGGTGAGGTTTTTGTGATTTATGTGTTTTAAGTGTCAGCCATTATTGATAATATTTTGTATCTGTAATAATATATCTTGCATTCACTGAGTATTATCCGGTTTTCTCATTTTATCAGGGCTGACTTAGATAAATTTACACTTGCTAATTTCGTGTTAATAGAGGCTATTGCAGTTAACCATATATTTAACCTGTTTTTTGCCATTACATTATCCTTATGAGTCCTGAATGTTTAGTTGTTAGTTTGAGCATTAAACTTTAACTTATAATTTTACCTATCTCTTTTGTTTTGAACCTGGAACTTTGCGGGACAGTTTTCTCTGTTCCGTATCATAAATTTGGCGACCTCTTATCAGGATATTCAGGATATTATCATAAGGATATTGCTTGATATTTTGTGACTGTGATTTATTCATGATGTCTACTATTACTACGCTTGATGAAGCCAAAGATTTTTTGTCAAATGTGCAAACAGTGTGTGATGTAGAAAACAGAACAAAGAATGAACTTAAGCTTGTTGCTCAACAATTGGGAATTGCAGTTCACTCTCATCATTTTAAAGATCAAATTGTTGGCATGATTAATAAAAGCTTGTTTAATGTAACTCCTCCAAATGAGCAAACGCAGATTGAAATAGCTAAGTTACAGCTAGCTCTGCAGGAGGCTCGTGTTAAGGAGGCTGAGTTTCAGGCACGTGCTAAGGAGGCTGAGTCTCAGGCTAAGGAGGCTGAGTCTCAAGCTCGTATTCAGGAGGCACAAATTGAACTTGCTAGGATTCAGGCAGACCATGAGTATCGCATGAAACAAGGTGGAACTCGATCATCTAGCTCTGATGATTTTGATGTGGCTAAAAATGTTAAACTTGTCCCTCCTTTTAATGAATCTGATTTAACAAAATATTTTCAGTTGTTTGAGAGGGTAGCTACAGGTTTTAATTGGCCCAAAAAGTATTGGCCAGTACTCCTTCAAACTGTTCTCACCGGTAAAGCTCAAGTAACTTATGCATCTGTGCCTCAGGATCAATCTGATAATTGTAATGTAGTTAAGAGCTTGATTCTTATGGCCTATGAGCTTCTTCCTGAAGCCTATAGAGTAAAATTTAGGACAAATTATAAGCAAGATAAGCAATCCCATGTTGAGTATGTAAAAATCAAAAAAGATCTGTTAGAGCAGTGGTTAAATTCTAAGAATGTGGATTCTGATTTTGACAAATTTAAGCAGATGATTTTGCTGGAGGACTTCAAAAGGTGCATTAATAAAGATGTAAGCCTATATCTTGATGAGAAAAGAATAAATAATTTGTCTGATGCTGCAGTTTTAGCTGACGAATATGTCCTCACTCCCAAGAGATATTCTAAAGAAAAAAGGAAAGCTGAGAGTAAGTACGTTGCCTCTACTCAGAGTACAGGTAACAGGAAAGAGAATAAAGATGATGTTTCTCTAGATTTCAGAAAAGTAAATGTACTTATTGTAGTAAGCTTGGTCATACTACGGAGAAATGTTCCAGGAGACAGCGTGATGTGAACAAAAAGGAGTCTTTAAATATTCAGTCAATTGGTCTAGTGTCCACCCTTGAGAGTTCCCAGAATTCTTTAACTGAGTTAACTGAACCTGCTTTGATGGGTAAATTAAATTCTCATGATGGAGCTCCTCTTTTGGGCAGTAACGTAGGTGACACTCTCAAGAGTTCATGTGCTAATTTCCTGTCTGATGGTTTTGTCAGTCCTCTGGACAGTAATGACAGGAAATCAGTTAAAATATATCGTGATGCAGGTGCTTGCCAATCCCTTATGCTGACCAGTGTTCTAGGCTCTAATTTTAATTCCTCTGATGAAACTGTAATCTTACAAGGTGTAGGGAATAATCACTTCTCTGTCCCTCTGTGCAGAGTGAATTTAGAGTCTGGTTTTGTTAATGGTTCCGTTATGGTTGGGTTGGTTGAGACACTCCCAATGTCAGGTGTAACTTTCTTACTTGGAAATGATACTGGTGGAAGTCAAGTGTGTCCAGCTCCTCAGTTGTCTAGTGAGCCAGTAGCTGCGACCCAGGATTGTGATGTCCCTGATGTGTTCTCTGCATGTGCTGTCACTAGGGCTAGGGCTAGGGCTAAGTCATCATTATCCTCTAAGTGACTTAGAGGATAATGATGATGATGATGTTATCTTAGCTGACACTTTTCTTGCTAATTTGGACCACTTACCAGATGAGGCAGTACCCCGTAGTGTTGATAATTTGTCTCGTCAAGAGTTGGTTGAGTTGCAGGTTGCTGACCCTGAGTTGAAAGGTCTAGCTAACTCTGCTTGCAGTGAGGAAGAGTCAGCTGGTGCTTCTACTTGTTATTATATAAAGTCAGGAGTACTTATAAGGAAGTGGAGACCCCCAACAGCATCAGCCGACTGTGAATGGGAAGTTGTACATCAAGTTGTCATCCCTCGTGTTTGTAGGCAGGATATCATTAGAGTGGCTCATGATTCCAGTTTGGCAGGACACCTTGGAGTGAGGAAGACTGTGGCATGAATTTTGAAACACTTCTACTAGCCAGGTATCTTCAGGGATGTTTCCTGGTATTGTAATTCTAGTCACACCTGTCAAGTTGTGGGGAAGTGTAATCAGACCGAAAAGGTTGCACCTCTAGTTCCCATTCCTCCTTTTGAGGCGCCATTCACCCGTGTGTTGGTGGATATTGTGGGCCCTCTTCCTAAGACTTCTTCAGGATTTTCTTATGTGTTGACCCTGATTGATATGGCTACTCGTTATCGTGAAGCCATTACACTTAGAAATATCTCAGGAAAGAACGTGGTTAAGGAAATGCTAGGGTTCTTCACAAAGTTTGGTCTGCCCAAGGAGGTACAGTCAGACTGGGGAAGTAATTTCATGTTAAATGTTTTCAAGCAGTCTCTGAAAGAGTTGGGCATCTCCCAGATCACGTCTTCAGCTTACCATCCCCAGACCCAAGGAGCGTTAGAGAGATATCATCAAACACTCAAATCGATGCTCAAGAAATACTGTTTGGAACATCAGAAAGACTGGGATAAAGGTCTTCCATTCGTTGTATTTGCTGCAAGAGAATCTCCAAATGAATCACTGGGCTTCTCACCCTTTGAACAACTGTTTGGCCATGAAGTAAGAGGACCCCTTAAGCTACTCAAGGAATGCTGGCTGTCGGAGGAAGATGACGTCAACCTGCTGGAGTATGTGATGAAGTTCAAAGAATGGCTGTCCACTGCTTTACAGCTGGCGAGAGAGAATTTAGGAGCTGCTCAGGAGAAGATGAAGACTTGGTATGATAAGAAGTCCAGGTTACGCTACTTTCAGCCAGGAGATCAAGTTCTGATTCTGCTACCGGTGCATGGGCAACCTCTTCAAGCCAAGTTTAGTGGTCCTTATTTCGTGGAGAAGAAACTCAGTGATGTCAACTATGTCATCGCCACACCAGATCGTAGAAAGAACAAGCAACTTTGTCACATCAACATGATAAAGTTATATCAGAGGCGGCACGAAAATAACCCAGTCTGCACTGTTGCTGTTCCACCCGAGTCTGCAAGTGAAGTTCTCCCATGCAGCATGAGCCTGAGTGATAGTTTGGGGAAGAATCCTGATATCATGAATGATCTCCAGACTAAGCTTTCTCATCTACCTCCCGAGGAAAGGCAGGAGTTTTTGGCATTACTGCAGGAGTACCCACAAGTGTTCCGTGCCACTCCAGGAAGAACCACTGTGTTGATGCATGATGTCGATGTTGGAGACGCAAAGCCAATTAAACTGCCTCCTTACCGTGTGAACCCAGTGAAAGTTCCTCTCATCCAGAAGGAGCTTGGCTACCTGTTGGACCACAAGATGATTGAGCCCTGTCAGAGCGAGTGGAGTTCTCCTGTCACTCTAGTCCCTAAGCCAGGTGGGTCACAGCGGCTTTGCATCGACTACAGACGTGTTAATCAGATAACCAAAACAGACACTTACCCTCTAACTCGTGTGGAAGATTGCATAGACAAGATCGGAAAGGCTAGGTACATAAGTAATCTTGATTTGTTAAAGGGATACTGGCAAGTACCTATGACTGAACGTGCTAGGGAGATCTCACGTTTTGTAACACTAGGAAAGACTTTTGCATGTTCTGTAATGCCATATGGTATGAAGAATGCACCAGCCACTTTTCAGAAGCTCATGAATGTTGTAACAGAGGGTTTGGCAGGGTGTGTTGTTTATATTGATGATGTATTAATCTTCAGTGACAACTGGAAAGATCACCTATGCCATGTCAGTAAATTTCTTGAGCGTTTGGTTCAGGCTAATCTTGTAGCTAATTTATCAAAGTGTGAGTTTGGTCAAGCTAAAGTTCAGTACCTTGGGTACGTAACTGGTAATGGACATGTTGCCCCACCAGCAGCTAAGGTTCAGGTTATAAGTGATCTTCCCAGACCTAAAAGTAGGAAAGAGCTACAAAGATTTTTGGGAATGGTAGGTTATTACAGGAGATTTGTTCATAACTTTTCAATTCTTGTATCACCACTTACAGACCTACTGAAAAAGGGAGTTAAATTTGTCTGGACCGATAACTGTGAATCCTCTTTCTGCAAACTTAAAGCTATCCTATTAAGTCAGCCAGTGCTCGCTACTCCAAATTTTGCTAAGCCTTTTAAGATGGCTGTTGACGCAAGTGATACAGGAGCTGGGGCTGTTTTGCTGCAAGAGGATGATCAGGGTATTGAACACCCTGTATCTTATTACAGTAAGAAGTTCACTCCACCTCAAAAGAACTACTCAACTATTGAGAAAGAGCTTTTGGCCTTGATTTTGGGTTTACAGCATTTTTCATTTTATTTGTGTTCTGGTTTTGACCCCATAGTCATTTATAACGATCATAACCCACTGAAATTAATTAGTAAGTTTAAAGATAAAAATCAGAGATTGAGAAGATGGAGTCTACTTCTTCAGGAGTATTGTTTAGACATACAACATATCAAGAGGAAAGAAAATGTTATTGTAGATTGCTTATCTAGACTTTAGACAGATTGTTTTAGAGTAATAAGGAATTTCCTTTGTAAATTTTTTTTTTTTTTTTTTTGTGGGGAGGTGTCACATAGCCCATTATTTCATCATCCTTTGTGTAATTCTAACGTACAGTATGCTGCATGTTTGATCACGAGCGTGTTCTGCCTCACTCCCCCCTTCTTCCCTTATAGTAGAGTAAGTAAGTCGTTCTTTCTGTTGTTCAGAGCAGGAGTGTCAACTCTTTGTCCCCCCTGGCTTCATTTGTGCGTCCTTCTTACAAGTTGTATCAAGCTCTGCCGGCCCCTATATAATGAGCTCAGTCTCTGCATTAATTGCCACTTAGATCTACTCCTCATTTTGCTCACATCTCTGTCCTCCCCTGTACAGTTGTTATTATTTTTGTGAGTGCTCAGGAAGTCTCCAACCATCTAGCTGCTGTGTAATTTGAGTATAAGTGTTATTACATTTTTTCTTGTACTGTATAGCATAAGGTGTTGGTTCGTGGGCCTGTTGAGGTTTTTGTGATTTATGTGTTTTAAGTGTCAGCCATTATTGATAATATTTTGTATCTGTAATAATATATCTTGCATTCACTGAGCATTATCCGGTTTTCTCATTTTATCAGGGCTGACTTAGATAAATTTACACTTCCATTAAGAGTGGGGGATGGAGGGGGCGTCTCTCCCTGCACACAGGAATAGTATATAGTGTTGTCAACATTGACTCTGTATTCTCGAATCTCTCCATCACACACTGATCTGCCTACTCACTCATTTCTGAACATTCTCTGTACCATGCATATCGGATTCCTCTATATGACGTCCTGTATTTTATTTTGGCAACTAAAAACCAAATTTATCTAAATTTAGGAGGACATCTACTGAAGAAGGATAAAAAAAAAATCTGCCTTAACCCTTTCACTACGGGGCTTCCTCTGATGTGAATAAAATCGCCTGACTGTGGAAAAATAAATGGAAAACTGCGTCATCTTACAAAAGGAGTAAAACTGTGTACAACTGCAATCGCGGTCAATCATTTCATTACACATTAGAGATCTCAAACTAACATGGTAAAATCCCACCCCACTCGAATTTTACTGATTCAATGGTACAAACTCATTAAGTTTTGACAGTTTCGTAACTGACCGTAGCTGTACTGTATATATACTGTATATCTCAGAGTAATACTGTTTTCGTTTTTTTTCTTTACATACCAAGAGGCCCCTTCAACCACCTAGCCAATCGCTCTACTTCAAGGCAAGTTTCTCTTCACCTAATATCTTCTAGCCCCTCTTCCGTAAGAATGTATATTGCTTCAAGCACATTATTATTATAACTATTTTTTCTAGTATACTGTTTTATATAATTCCATATGAACACGCGTAATATGTATTCGTATGGCTTACCGTGTAGCGAGTCGTGTGATGTAGTAGTAGGACTGCACTGTATAACTGTTATGATGTCTGTTGTGGCTATGTCAAGGTTGTGCAAGCTAAGCAGATTGTTTTACACTCTCTCTGACATCATTAGCATCCCAGACTTCATACACGCCAGACCTGCATGACTTGGTTCAGTAGGTGAAGTATCTCCAACCTTGAGTTTGCTTTGCCACCTGCACCAGAACCCACCTGTAACACCTGTGACACCTTCCAATGCACCCTATAAATGACAAAAGAGAATATTCACAAACTAGATACAGAAATCAACTGGTAAGTAAGGGTGCTAGGCAGCCTCCTTAACCAGCGAGAATACGGACCAGAGACTCACGTTATAAGAACACTATCACCAACTAAATGGCGAGGTGAAACTTACTGACAACCCGGAATTCAACCAAGACACCCTTCACTGTCAAGACAAATTATAATTCCAGTTCTCTCTAGATAATATTTTTCAACTTAGGAACGATTTTTCACACAATGGCTTAGATACTGCCTTCACTAACAACTCCAATACAAGTTTTTTTTTTTAGTTGAGTAATATCGTCAGGAGGTTGCAATAATTAAAAAATTCTAATAACAATTCATCACAGTGAAGGGGTTAACCGGTTCAGTAAATGATCATATTACTTTATTCAAGCTTCCTCCAGATGATTTTATTCAACCATGTAACTCCTTCAGTTCGAAAAGTCTCTCCAAAGCGGAATAAAACAGTCTGAAGGTGGCTAGAAAGAAGTAGGGAGTATGTATGTGAAGCGGTTAAGCAGGCAACATTGGTGACATCAAACTCATGACATCACTGACATCACACACGTCGGCGAGGTGGACTTCAGCGTGAATGGATCCAGTTGGAACTGAATGCCTGTGAAACGACCTGAGTTTACCTGACTGATTATGGATGGATAAAATGAAGCTGAATGGACCGGAAGTGGCCTGAACTGATGGCCGGACTAACTGCTTTAAGTTACATCACACAGGAAAATAACGCGCCAATTCGACTGCCGTTCTTTTATCATTTATGCCGGCTGACAGATCTGCGGCAGAAAGCAGATTTTTTTTTTTTTTTTACAAAAAGAACATAGCTACTTGTACTAACCCTCTACGTGCTACAGATTTTCCTTAGTAGCAGATTATAACTATCTGGAGGAACAGGGACAAATTCAAACCCCCAAAAGCAATGATTATTCCAGGTCGATTTTAACTCCTTCAGAGATAAATGTTTTCCTTAGCGGAATAAAGTCGTCTGGTAAGCCAAAACAATATTAATTAGGTTCCCAACATCATTTAGTTGTCTCATTGAGATACGATAACTTTCAACCTTTCTTAACTGAAAGACATTGTCTCAAGTTCGCCAAAGTAAGATAACTAAAGTTCCCAACAGCATTCTGAGAGTTAATCTTTCGCCGTGTCTATTTTTGTGTTAGTATGTGTGGCGAAAACGATGAAAGGCTTGAATACATGGAGTTTATATTGAGTAAACTTTAATAATAAGCACTCCTCAGCTTTCATTATTCGCTCGCTTAGTTTGTTCTCAATTCTCTTTCGTTCGTCCACACTCCCGTTACCTTATTAAGCAACATAAAATCAGATTAGCATATAAAACTGTTGTTAACCCTTTGCCAATTTCAGCACAAAACGGTGTACAGTCTTGTATCATGTTTACGCACAAACACATTAATTCTAACCCCGCCACTATTAAGATGCCATTTTAGCTTGTTCGTTCTTACTATCACCAGACGATTTTATTTAGAGTAGGTAAGGCACTCTTGCAGTGGAGAGACTCACCTTGACATTCAATACGATGACAGCTATGGCATTTTCTTTCTTGCTACCATAATACGATATCTCTTAAACCCACTCTCTCTCTCTCTCATCATGTTGCAGGTATATGCCAGCATACTACTGTCTCTTGCCCTCGATTTCCTTCGTTTCCTGCAGCATTCTCTTTTCCTACAACAGATTCAATGATTCCAAAGTATTCATCTTAAATATTAATATGTTTTCGTGTCTCCTCCATCTAACACTTCCACCTTACCACCCAATGCTCAACCCCTTCAGTACGATGACTTTCATCATAATTTTTTTTCCACCACCACCAAAGAGTAGTCAGTTACATGCACTGTCATAAGCATCAAGCACATCAAATACGTGTTTATAATCCCATTTTTATTTGCCAGATTTCTTGTTGGTGGGAAACACCAGTCCGTCAGCATTTTTTTCAGATAACGAAAATAATTATTATTAGCTGGTTCATTTAATTATATACATCTTGACTGAAGAAACAAATGTGTGAACGTAAAAGATAAGAACTGTCACGGGCGGATGTAGCGGACGATTGGCTGGTGCAGTTGTAGCAATATTGAAATTTATGTAAAAGGTGAAAACAGACTGGCAGACTTAGTTACAGACTAGGAACCTGAAATCAGACATGACCACAGCGCCAATTATGTTATGTTCATGCTCTGAAAACCTTGGTGTGATCCATCCTGCGGTATCAAACGACAGAAATAGGAAGAAGCTTACTCACCACCACATGGGTGCAATCGTTCTCGGAAAGATGGCTCACCGAAAAAAAAAATAAATAAATAAACGGCGAAAACAAATCAAAGGTTTGGTATAATATTCACACGCAACTGTTTAGGCCTTTTTTACCTCTCTGGATCAGAGCCCTCCCCCTCCCCCAAGGAAATTACACATGCGTCACCAGAAGGGCACGTCCCCCAGGTCACGAACCGTTGCTCTATATCATGCTCACATTTCCACTTTACCTCGTCTGTACATTACTCTCCTCTCTCCTGTTTTCTCTCCTTTATTTTCCTTTTCTGTGCCATACTCTCCTCTCTCCTCTTCAGCAACTAACTTTTCTCTCCTCACCTTCCTCATGTCTCCCACATCCTCCAGCACACGGCTCCCAGGATTGAGTCGTCCCTCACCGACAAGCATCCACTCACTCACCTGTGGGAGACAATAATACAGTAGTTAGAATGGGTCCTATAAATGGGTTGATTGGGATGAACTGCAAAAAAGAAAGCAGTAAGAGGATATATGTTAACGAAAAAAAAAATTACAAAACCCAACAAATCCCTCTTCTTAGGCAAATTTCCATCTCGCAACCTTCACTCAATACCTCAATAAATGATCAAGGACAGTCTTATTCACAGACAAATTAACAATCGATTCCTTTTGCAACTAATGCTCGATTTTGCTACAGGGAGAGGAACGGGCAGTGTAAAAGACTCCTGTATCTATTGTTTTTCCTGCACATAGAGATTTACGACCAATCACCTCTCGTACTCTACTGTTTCATTCTCGTATCCTCATTTTTCTGCAGCCCCCTAATCTCCCTCCCTGAACCTTGGAAAGAGGATGGTAGACTGCAGAAGTGTAAATTCAGCCTGCAGTCCACCAGGTTCACGCCCAGATGAGCCTGGGGCCACAACAACCCTCACCCGTATCCTAAAACTCACCACAGGTCTTGCTTTTTTACCTGGCATTTTCTCTACAGCACCATTATCCTTGCTCTTTTATTCCAACACTTACCCTAATTCTTGCTCTTTCACCCTATCACTCTTACCCAAATCCATAATCAATCACCCGAACACTTACTCTGGTACTCTAATCCTAATTCCATCACCCTGACACCCTAGTCCCTGCATTCACCCAACCACCATCACTCTATTCATGCTCTTTCATCCAACTTTTTTTTTTTTTTTTAATGTAATCCTTGCCCTTTCACCGTCCCGTGTTCGGCCTCACACCTTTATGAGAGCAGCAGCAGATCGCCTTAAGGAGGAGGCTGGCGTAGAAAGATATATTTGCTCACCAACACAACACACTGTCATAAAAGACTTTGTGGTTCCTTTGTGGTTACTTGTAGTTGAGTTATATATATATTAGACTTGTGGACGAGCGGTTATTATACTGGAGTAGCTTTGTAAGCGGATAATCTTCTTTCCCATTTGTCATGTAGTGACAGGAGAGGTAAAGAATAGTATGGGACTATTTTTATTTGTCTTGGAAATATTAACAAGTCTCTCACACAGAGCGAAGTATAGAGTCCAGTCCCGCTAGCTATCTCTCTGTCTCGCTCTCTCTGTCTCTCTCAAGTTGCCAAGCCCTTCTCCCTGCGACCTGTCTCTTCTATCGCCTGTCTCCTTCTGAGCTCTCTTTCCTAAATTCTGGTGAAACAGGAGACGTATCACGTGTGTTCCTTGTGGATGGAAAGTTTAAGAAGCCTGTGTGTGAGTATGTGTGTATGTGTGTGTATGGTCACTAGGGCTTTGTTCACGGGTGGATTGCTGACAACTAACTGCATCATCTCCTTACTGGCCACTGTCGTCAGCTTTCCTCAGTGTAATTTGCAAGCTCATTTCCCATTCCCAGGCTCGCATAGAGTTGTCTATCTATCTATTTATCTATCTATCTATTATGATTTGTAATTATAATATGGAGTCCTGATATCTGCTCGGTCACGCGAAAATGGCGTACCATCGACAGTTAATAGTCCTAACATATTAATACATATTATATACACATTATAATGAACTTATAAGCTAATTAAGTGAAATACATAATATTGTAAAAGTAACATAATTGTATGAATATTGTATACATATAATATTCATAGTAAATAGTGATTATTTAGTAATATTACATTTTAAACAAGTTGTATACATATTTGAATAAATGCATTAAAGTAAATTATTGAACTGTAATACAGTATGTACTTGGGTTATTGTAGTGAAATGCATACATGCAAGAAAAAAAAAAAAGTTTAAATTAAGATTATGGTAAGAGTTATTAATATTTCATTTAAAGATAATGGTACTGGTCTGCCATACATGGGTCATTCTTCTTTGTATTTTTTTTTTTTATATATATATAATTTATACTATATACAAAATATGTACACTTCATTCAGGGGGGTTAACTTTGATGTTAACTCTCCCCCCACTAAATAATGACTCCAAATTAGCAATTCTTGCATGCATTCTGTGCATTGCGAACAGCAGTACTGCAACTACAATGCAGACGATTATAAAGACAGTAGGTGCTGGGCTATACACATAATATGGGTTGAACATACTCAAACTCAAATCTTCCCAGGGCTTCATTGTTTCATTGATCAGCTGCATAGTTTCAAACTTAGGTGAAGTCAGCTTAATACTTGTGCTCATGTTTAAGTTCATATCAGGCAGTGGGTGGAAATGTTTGTGTGTATGATTGAGAATGGCGTAGTGATTGATGGTGGATAAAGTAGACATGGCTGGTGTAAATACCGCACAGTAGTCTGGTGCTATGTATAATCCTGATGCTGAAGTATGAGATGGTGGTATATCTGGACAGACTATGTAAACTGATGTGTTATGAGGGAAATAAAAAAACTGTGAGTGTCCAATGCGTTGATGGTGTACAAGTTTATCTGGAGCAAAAGTGAAGTTGCAATGATTATGAATATTGTCATTTCTGATGATAGCCATTTCAGTAGGCTGAAACGTGAAAATGTACGCAGGACAAAGATGAACAGCATGTAAGGATGTGCGGCACTTTCGTTCAATCGTTGATTCACTTGCGAAAGTGACAGTGTCCCGTCTCTTGGAGACCATGATGAATTCGGTGTCTGTGTTGATGTTGATGATGACCAAAGTGTTGTTATTTTTACAGGGGAAGGGGTGTATTTGGTATACTGTGAACAGGTCTTCAGTGATGAATGGTACATGAACTACCACTGATGTTGGTGTTAGTGTTGCTTCTAAATACGAGTAATATTGCATAAATTCCCTACTGCGGAACAACGGCTTCAATTTATGTTTATGTATGCCTTGACTAACTATCTGACGTAGCTCATGAACAGGGAGTAAGTCAATTGTGATCTTGCCATCACCAGCATTCGAAATTCCTTGCATAAGTGCCCTGAAACGATCTCTAGTGTTCTCTAATTGTAGTAGAATCGTGTCAATATGTTCCGTGATGATGGAGAAGTGTTGGAAAAGTGTAACGTTTCCCTCCAATTCATTTATTTTATCTACACTCTCGAGAGCTATGTTTTCTGCTTGTTTCAGATTTTTCACAATTGTCTTCATTGCTGAGTTCTGTCCTGTGATGAATTTATCTTGGTATGTTAGTACCTGCGCTATCTTATTAAATTTGTTGTTTATTTCTTTAAGGTCATCCTCTGTAGCCAATCCAAAGATGTTCCCAAGAACTGCGCCACCCAGGTCGAACAAACCGCGCTTTTGGCGAGTACGTGTGATGTTGTTCCTGTCGCTCAGTACCTCCGTTCCATAAGATGGGAGATCTTGGATCATGACGAGCATAGTTGACTTCGCCTGTTCTAGTTTCCATTTCGCTAACTTTACCATTTCATTCACTTCCTTGGTGTTATGTGCTTGTGAAACATAATTTCCCATCATGAAGTCCAGAGTTCGCATCGGCGTCGCAAGTCTGTCTAGATAAGTAGGTAAGTCATACAAGTAATCTAGACTTATTTCAATTCTCATGACGTCCTTAACGATTGTAGTCGTGGCCGTTGGAGCTATGAGGCATCCTTGTACTATATGTTTGGGGTCTAAGTGCGCATATCCTCTTGCTATGTAGAGGAGAATCCATAGCATAAGTCCCTTCATCGTAACCTACCGAAAAAAAAAAAAATCTATTAATTTCCTATAATGCTGTGGTCGATAATAGTGATGATGTGCGTTACGGTTGATTGTTATTTCATTTATAGAAGGAGTTTAAATCGATATTTAATTCTCGTAAATGATGTACTGTAGATTTGATTGGAACAGTTGCACCTATGTTCGATTGTTTGGTATATGACAATTTCTTTTTGTAATCACTGTTGTGTTCTTGCTTGGTTTCTTGAGGTACGTTCGCCTGTTCGGTTGTATCCGAGGCTGAATAATTATGGGATAATTCCCTTGAAACTCGTTTTAAATGGTCAATATGAACTTGTTTCTCCTCGCCACTTGAAAGTGACTTAATTAAAACTTTGTTTGCTTTTATGTTAATTACTCTGTAAGGGCCCTCAAATTTTGGTGATAATTTATTGTCTCTCGTATGAATGACACTGTAAACAATGTCTCCTAAGCTGGTAGGTGAATCTTTTGCCTTCTTGTTAAATGCCTCCGTCATTTCTTCCTTGGACATCGTTAATTGTTTTTTGACTCTTTTGTGAATGTCCTGGAATTCACGTAAACGGAGTTTAGAGTAATCATCGTAATTGTTTATAGGCATGCTGTCACCTTCTAGGAGCTCATATGGTAATTTTTTATCTGTGCCATATATAATGAAATGTGGTGTGTCACCGATGGATTTATTTATAGACCCATTAATTGATGCTTCTACGCTGGGAATCCAATCATCCCAGCTTGCATAATTTTCACTGAGAATGTGTCGTAGCACATCTAATACCTTTTTATTTTGTCTCTCTACCAACCCATTCGATGCTGGGTGATAGGCCAAAACGTTAACCTTTTTGATGTTGTATTGTTTACATATTTCTTGTAAGATCTCAGAATTAAATTCTCCTCCATTATCACTTATTAATACCTTTGGGGTAGTAAAGCGACATATTACATTATCTGTTATTGCCTTTGTTACTGTCTCTGCTGTCTTATCTTTAATTGGAGCTAAAATGACATAACGGGAAAAATGATCCGTTGCTACTAATAAGTATAGGTTATTATTGTATGATAATGGCATCTTGAGTAAATCAACAGCGACAACGTCCCATGGTTGATGTGGTACAGGGTAATTACCCATCGGTGCAGGTGTGATTGGGTATCCTTTGTGTTTCGCACATGATTCGCATCTGTCCATATGATTGTTTATATCTTTTCGTAATGAAGGCCAGTAATATAATAGCTGGGCTTGGTTGAATGTCTTATCCTTTCCAGGATGTCCTGCATGTGGGCTGTCGTGTATCAATCGTAATACTTGGGGTATCATGTCATTAGGTACTACCAACTGGTTAGTATTTCTTTGGCGTTTTGGTTGTTTAGAGTTAATTTTGTATAATATATTATTGACCATTGTGAATTGTTCAAGTGGGACATGCAGTTTGGGTAATTGTATGTCATCTCCACTTTCTAACTTGTATATTACTTTAGACCATATTGGGTCAAGTCTTTGTGCCTTTGCCATATCCTCGTGGTTTGGGATATTTCCTTTGAGATCTAACGCCGCGACCTGAATTGTGTTCAGGTTCCTAGATAAAGCGTCAGCTACTATGTTCATTTTACCTTGTATGTAATGAATTTGTACATTGTAGTTTTCAACTGTACATTTCCATCTTGCTCTCCTCCCAGAAAGGAGTTCTTCTTTAAACATACCCACCAGTGGTTTATGGTCGGTGAATAAGTGGATTTCGTAACCATATACCAAATCTCGAAACTTTTGTAATGCAAAAACCACTGCAAGTGCCTCTAAGTCTGTAGTGCAATAATTTTTCTCCTCACCTCTTGTTTGTCTGCTGGCAAATGCAATTGGTTGATTCTTTCCTCTTTTATCTTCCTGCATCAGTACAGCCCCTAATCCTTTAACTGATGCGTCTGCACAAATAAGAAATGATTTTGTGTAATCCGGATATGCTAAACAAGGTGCATTTGTTAGTTTAATTTGTAGATTGTTAAATGCCCTTTTTTGTTATTCTTCCCATTGGAATACAGCATCTTTTTTGAGTAGTTGGAATAGAGGAAAGGCTATATGAGAGAACTGTGGTACGAATGACCTATAGTACCCAGCCAGACCTAAAAATTGTCTAACTTCGTCAGTCGTAGTAGGTTCAGGAAAATCTCTCACTGCCTGTATTTTGTCATCAGTGGTGTGAATACCATCAGAACTTAATTTGTGGCCTAAGAAATTTATTTCCTTAAAGCAAAATTTGCATTTAGAAAGTTTAATTTTTAATCCAGCATCACTAAGCTTTTGTAAGAGTAAGTCTAATTTCCTCAGATGATCCTTGTCTTTTCACCGTCCCGTGTTCGGCCTCACACCTTTATGAGAGTAGCAGCAGATCGCCTTAAGGAGGAGGCTGGCGTAGAAAGATATATTTGCTCACCAACACAACACACCACAGACCAACAGGTGCGGTGCTGGTGTGTTGGTGCGGTAGTGTGGTGGTGTGTGTTAAGTGCGGTGCGAGTGATGTGTGGTACTGGTGTGCGGTTGTGTATGTGGCGGTGTGGTGTGTGCTAGTGGTGTGATGGACGTGCGTGGTTTGGCTCTGAATGTGTGGTTGAGATGTGTGTCATAATGTGTGGTGGTGTGTGGTGATGCGTGAGAGGTGTGTGGGTGAGGTGGTGATGTGACCGCGATTATGTTGTAATTTTTTACAGCATACAAGTAGAGTATGGGTGTGATGGTGTTATGGTCTGTAAATGGTGATGGTGTGGAAGTGCGGTGACGATACAAAAGTGGTGCAGTGATGGTGATGCAGTATTAATGTAAATGTTATGTGGTGGTGAGATGGGTGGAGTGGTGGTGAATGTGGTGCTGTGGTAAGGTGGTGAATTAACAGTGGTTTTGTGCTGGTGTAATTACTTGGTGCGGTGTGAAAAGGTTTGGGTGTGATGATATAAATGAGCTATAGAGGAATGCAACAGTGGTAATGTGGTAAGAGAGACCTGGTGTGGTGCTGAAGTGTGACGCTACATGGAAGTATGGTGGTGGTTTGACAGTAGTGATGCGGCGGTGTGATGCTTGTGGTGTGGTGTTGCGAAGGTGAGGCGGTAGTGAGATGAGAGGGGTGATGAAGTGGTATGATGGTTTTGATGATGTGTTGTGTGGGTACTGCTGTGTTTTGGTAGTGGTGTTGTAATGATGGTTTAGACGTAATTCAAATGGATGATGTGATGGAAGTTTGGTGGAGATGTGACACTGATAATGTAGCGGTTTGGGTTTGTGACAGTGTGGTTTTGGAGGGGTGTGGGGTTGCAGAGATGTGATTGGGATTGCAAAGGTGTGATTTGGTTTGATAGAGGTGTGTGTGTGTGTGTGTGTGTGTGTGTGTGTGTGTGTGTGTGTGTGTGTGTGTGTGTGTGTGTGTGTGTGTGTGTGTGTGTGTGTGTGTGTGTGTGTGTGTGTGTCACAGGAGAATATTAAGCTTTTGCAACAAGTATACCTATTATACTTATAATTTTCGAACACATTCTTAACAACAAAGAGAACATATCAGTTTCAAACACAGCTTCTACATTCAAATTTACAAACAGACAAGGCTAAATAAACCTTTTGGGCCATCGTAACGCAGGAAATAACGCTTGGAATGGGCAGGTGGGTTGGGTGACGTGGAGAGGAGGCGGAAATGAGGTGCTGATCGATGGCATGCATGAGTAATGACCTCAGCAACCCACCTTCTTATGTCTCTCACCCTCACTTCACTTAGGTCAGTTTCATTCATACTGTAGCTCCCAGTTCTGTTTTTCCATTAATAACTCGTTTTATTCCTTTAAATTCCATTTTCTTTCACTCTTCACTGCCCACTTTATCCTCTCCCTTCGATTCTCAGTTCTGTTTTCCCCTAAGTCCCAATAATGTTTCCCATGTCACTTCCATTTTCCCTTCCCCAGCTTTGATCTCCATTAAATTCCTAATTAATTTCTCCCTTTTATTATCAGTTTTGTTCCTCCATAAACTTTAAGTTCTCTTCTCTCATTAATTTCCAGTGTGGTTCCCCCTGTAATTCCCAGTTCTGTTCCCTTTTTAATCTCATTTCCAGTTTTTTCCTATCTTAAGCATTCACAACGATGACGTCTTTTCAAGTTTATTCTAGCTATTTCCAGATGATTTTATTTAGAACAGGAATGACTTTTAGAGCTGGAGGGAACAGATGCAGCCTTCACTAAACCCACTATCAGGGAGACTCTTAAGTTGAACAACATCGTTTTGTTGTAGCATGAATAAAAAAAATATGACGACTTCTTTCACGACCAGTCTTGTTCTTCTTTTCATTCACAACCATCAAATGCATCATAGCTTAGTTCCTCTACTCTTCTATGTTAACTAAGCAAATACTTATTTTATTTCTCAGTTCTTAGATGGAGGAAGTCATCTTCCTTTTTTGCTGAACTTCTCAGCGTCCAAAATAATCTTGTCACAGTTTCCAATGTGTCTCGTCTTAATATTTTTTGTTCCACTGCCTCTCACAGTCCCGTCTGAACGTTATTTTTACCAAGTTTTGATCCACTGTTTCCAGTTGGTTTGTAGCATTTTGTTTTCATCACTTTATCCTTTAAGTGTGTATCATCCTCTGCCTCGATCAATCCCTTTTTAAAATTGTTTCTTTTGTAGCATTTTTTCCTTTTTCAGATTCTGGTGTCCTAACAGCATTTTAGCATTTATTTTTTTTACACTCTCGTAACTCCCTCTTATTTAATTTACTGTTCAATCTTTTGACTCTGAATGCTGTTGTGTAGTATTATTTCCAACCTTTGCCTCTGACACAGCATCATGTATTCTCTAGTATTTTCTAACTTTTACTCTCTCATATTATAGCACTTTTTTTTCAAGTTATATTTTCACAATTCCTGTTCATTGTCTTTTAAGCTATGTGTTCCCTATTTTTACTTTTTTCTAGTTTTAATTTCACTATTCCTTTATATATATATATATATATATATATATATATATATATATATATATATATATATATATATATATATATAATCCCTCGTCTCTCGAATGTTTTTTTTTTTTTCTAATCTCTTTTGTACAGTAGATTCTTTATAATGCCCATTTCTTTAATTCCTTACTCTCGTACTCCATTTTCTTCATTTCCTTTCAGTCTTTACCTCTCGCTCTTCTCGTTATTTATTCATTTTTGTCTTTGCCTCTTGTAGTCCTCTTTTAGTGTTGTTTTTCCCCTATCGCTGCCACATCTCACTTTCAATATTTTTACAACCTTTGTTGGCTCCTCGCCTTTATTATTTTTATTTTTCATTTTCAAATATTGTCTGTCGCTACTTTTTTCGTGGTGTTTTACTTTTTTAGCACTTCATTAATTTTAAAATTTTGCATATCATTTTCTCCAACTTTGAAAATATTTCTGACATTCCTTCAACCCCTGCCCTACGCAGTTCATGTTTCACCCATATTTGAGATGGCCATATGTTACTCAGTTGTCCCACCTGATATGAAGTTAAAAGTAATACATACCCACAAGAGTTATTCACAGATTACAGTCAACACAAGCAACCAGGTGGAGCAAGAATGTAAGAGTGTTATTTCCTGGTACAACATTAGACTTTGACGAGAACGCGCGGGCGCACGCACCCACGCAAGATAACAAGGTCAATGAATACTATGTAGTGAGTTGATGCAGCAGTCTACCACTTTACAATTTCGCTCTTGTTACATTTTTAAGTCTTCTTTCTGTCTGTCACCAGTCGGAGTGATGTCTTCTTGGCTGTATGGGTCAGAAACTACTACGTCTCTCTCTCTCTCTCTCTCTCTCTCTCTCTCTCTCTCTCTCTCTCTCTCTCGTCACGCATTGCTATGAGGCATACTTTGGCACCTACATATATCTTTTAGAGTTAATATCCATTAGTATTTCTCCTGGTTACCGCTGGACGATTTTACTCAGCTGAGGGCAACTCCTGCCCACAAAAGGGTTAATGTTCTGGTGTAAGGCATTCTAGCTCTTGACCCATATGGCTCGAAAAGGGGTTACAAGAAACTGACTTAAATATTTGTTCATTCTGTTTATGGGAGCTGCTGCCTCAATGTTATTTTAGGCATAAATTACAAGCCAGAAAGAAGACCAACTGCTTCATGCCATTAGAGGTGATGAGAGACTCAGGTCAATTTTACCACAGCACTTTGAAGAAGGCAGCATGGACTGGCTGTTGCTGGTTATTTTTTTATTTGTTTGTTTATTTATTTTATTTCATGTCAGTTTAGTAACCAGAGTGTCGGTCTTGTCAATTTGGATCTGTCAGCGGTAATAAGAAGTTTCTGGATCACGCAGTGCTACCCAGACTGTAGATGGGTCACGAACCATTAGAAAACCTGGCCTCTGGTAGTTTAGTCTTATGGCTGTACCTTGCCCAGGGGTTAGTATGAGATTGCTTGTTGTAGATTTTTTTCGTTTATTATCACTATTATTTTATTATTATTATACATACATACATACATACATCATCTAATAGTGCGTTGCCCCATGAGGAGCGTAGGAGCCCGGGGCTATGCAACAAGGTCTTGATATTTAAGATGAGAGTGACCAGCTTCACTCATCCCTGAGTGGCGTTACTTGAGCAATAAACCCAATCACCCCTTGGATATAATCTACACAGGCTCAATCCGGCTGGAGCACCTTAATTACCCACTAAACCACTATACGACATAGTTCGGTTAGATGGTTTCCACCCAGCATAGCAAATGGTTTCCTGGTGTACAAGAAACCAATTGGTTTGTCACTCAATATAGAGTCGCCCAAAAACAGAAGGAAGAGGAGAGAAAGAAGGGCAAAAAGACAGAAGAGGAAGGAAGGAAAGTAAGAAAGATGAGAGGAAAGGGCAGTCACCCGAGAACAGCACTACATTGAATGAGTGGATGGTGAGCGCCCCCAGCTACCACTTACTATTATTATTATTATTATTATTATTATTATTATAAGGAACTCCACATTCTGTGGAGTTCTTATTGATACTGTATATATTATTATTATTATTTTTTTTTTGGGGGGGGAGGAAGATCTAAGAGGCTGGCATTCCAAGACCTTTCGAGATAGCCTTGAAATTTTCAGAAGTGATGTACCTTGGTTGCAGGCTTCTTTTGGCACACACACACACACACACACACACACACACACACACACACACACACACACACACACAAAATCCTAGCACTAGCGCTATGTTATTTTTTTATTTTCAACTTTGCCCTCCTGTGCAGCAGAAAGTACTGAATAGATTGCTTTGCAAATGTTCCAGTATGTAGTCATCAACATATACTAGTGTACCTGGGAATTCATATTGAGATCCAACATATACATATTGAGATATAGAGGAAAATCATAATGGGTACCTCTTGCATGAAAGTATTGAATCGGAAAGTATTTAGCCCTTACAAAACTCGAGATTCCGCGGGGTTTCTATGGCTTTATGGGTGAGTTTTCAGTTGATAACAAAATTTATTGAATGAATTTATCACATGCAGAAAGAATTCCGACTTTAGTTCATAGGGGTGAAGTTATCAGCTTCTGCTTAGCGTGACATCCGGCTCGAGCAGGGTCGCTCATTTCCCAAACTTAACTGAGAGTAAACATCGCTCGTTCGCTCGTAATAAAGAAATTTAAGAACACAGTAGCAAAGCAGAACCTCCACCCCACGTCCCCTTCACCCATTCTCAATTCCGTCTGGCGGCTAACCATACAGTACAGTAACATATGAATAAAACAATGACAGTTTAGCAGAGAGAGAGAGAGAATTTAACAGTGTGCAGTTACATTAACAGAGATGGGTAAGAGCAACAAATCAAGCGTCACTTCAAGATAACTGTAGAGAAAAGTTGTGTAGTGTGGGTAAAATACATCAACTGTTAATGAAAAGAAGTGTGATTAAAGGAAGTGTGTGGGGTGGTACGAATACAGTGGAGGTTAATGTAATAAAGGCTCACACTGGAGGTAGTCTGGACAGGGAGAGGGGGAGGGTAAAGCATAAGAGGGATAAAATGGGATTACTATTATGAGTTTTTGTGAAAAACTGCACAAACAGGGTGAATGTGGATTTGGGTGTGGGTGTGAGTGTGGGTGTGGATGTGGGTTTGGGTGTGAGTGCGAGTGTGGGTGTTGGTATGGCTAAGAGGATATGAGTAAAGTAAAGGCGTCTGGTTACTTTTTAAGTAATAACAATGATTTCTATTTCCTTCAGTAAGGCTGGTGATAAGAATGATACTGGAATATTGTTCAATGTATTTGCCGGGCCGTTCAAAAGCACTATTTTCTTGTTTCCTTTGGTCGAAGTTAATCTGCTCGAGAGATTATTTTTTGATGATTGGGACAGGTATAACCTTCTTTCATCCCTTTACTAGTACAATAAACACTTAAGTAAATCGCAGGAATCAGTAACAACAAAAAGCGGTGCCAAGGCACAGCAAACCTGTTCCCGACAGTCATTTTACTGCTGACGTATAAACGGGACAGGATATCCAGTCAAAAATGTCACATTCAAATTTGGAGTAAATTGAGTGAAAATTGACGGTTTTATGCCCATTTGAAATTTTAGGCCCGACCCACCTAACACTGACCCCCATACCGCTAACTGGGGGGCGACCTCCCTGATGTAATGAGCCATGTTGTAGGATGCAGAGTTGGAAGATGCACCTTCAAGTTTTGGCTTCATGTCGATATGACGAATTAGAAAGGAGTTATGGCGGGAAAAAAAAAAAAATGTACGTTTTTGGGGCCTACAACCTGGGGCTTGGCCCAGTTTGGCCAAAAATTTAATGAGGTGATCAGAAGGTCATAGCCCTTCATCCCTGTAATCTTAGTCAAAATCGCACAAGTAATTTTCCGAAAAGTTGTAAACAGACAGACAAACAGGCGGAAAGACAAACAGACAAACAAACAAACAGACAAACCGAGTGAAAACAATACCCGTCCCCGAGCCCTTTCGGTGCGGAGAAGGGCAATAAATACCCCCAGCAACCAGCCTACCTACGCTCCACTCAATTTCCCTCTGTGAGTCCAACCTGAATCTCACTTATATTATAATAACACCATCCAGACAACGTCATTATAGACGCTTTGTAATAGACAGACACTATTTAAAACTATGACAAAAGTTCTGATGTTTGCACCATTGTGGAACTGGACGGAGCCTAAAAATGTAAGTGATGTACGGTACCAACATTAGGGAGGGAAAAACATAATTTGTAATGTGAGACTTGGGATTAAAAGTATTACATCTCGGTGTCCTTTTCTAATACTGTCCTATGACCATTTATCTCTACGGTCTTTATTCGACTTAGAAGAGATTTTTCACCTGAGGAGGTTAGATATAGCCCCTTCACTACAGAAAATCATTTTCAAGTTTAATGAAACCACTTAGCTAGAATATATATATTAACAAATTTGTCATCCAGCTGAAGAATGAATGTCACCGTGTGTCTTAAGGTTATTTCCTTGGCCGGTTCTACCATTACTAATAATAAGCTTTTTGTTCAAGTTGTACAGTTCTAGCTTCGGTAATGGTTCTTGTAATTTGTTAGTTAACAGCCTCAGACATAGTAATATCGCCGAACACAACTAACATATTAATTATGCCATTAAGCTCCCGAAGCCATCCTCCTCTCACGACTTCACACGCATCAGGAGGGACAAAATTCTCTCTCTCTCTCTCTCTCTCTCTCTCTCTCTCCGAGTCACTGGAGCGGAATGGACAGCCTGGCGGGATTCTGAAGGGTCGCTTGAGGGCGTAGGGGAAGAAACACAGACAGATAAACTGTGGAGAGATGGACGTCAGACAAAAAAAAAATAAAAAATAAAAAATAATGAATATCTCACATTTTTTTTAATACTTGCTCTCGTAATTCCTTTTTATTATATTTGTTTTAATCTTCTGACTCTGTTCCTTTGTAGCATTGCTTCATTCTTTCTTTATCGCATATTCATTTTTTTCCCGTTCATTCTCGCATTTACTTTTACTCCTAGTTTTTCAAGCTACGTTCTCACAATTACTGTTCGATAATTTTTAAGGTGACTATTAAATTCTTTTTCCCGACCTTCGACTCTTATAATCCCCCTTTTTTTGTGTTATTTTTCAGACTCTCATTCTTCCTTATAAGCCTTCGTTTTTCGCTGTTTTTTCTGTCTTCATTTATATTTCACTTTTGATATCTTGTTTTTTTCCATCATTTTTTCCAGTGTTTCATTGTTAGTATTTTTTTTTCAGCCTTTGTCTATTGTTCTTCCCATCTGTTACACGTTTTCTCCTTTGCCTCTTGTAATCCGCTTTTTCATATTTTTTAATTCTTCCCCCTCAAAGTTTGTTTTCAATATTTCTTTCAACCTTTGTTCGCTAACAATTCGCTTCTCTAATTCTAGCCTTTTTTCATTATTTATTCTCTGCCAATCACGTCTCTCGCTCTCTCTCTCTCTCTCTCTCTCTCTCCTTTACCTTATTTTGTTCTCGGTATTGTTCTGGCATGTTTCAACCATGATTAAAAAAAAATAGTATTCCTTCAATGTATACCTCTTGCAGTTGTTTATCCCTTATTTTTTTTGAAACCCAATTTGTGTGTGTGTTTCCCACCTAGTATGGAATATGTCTGCCTGGGTAACACACTTTTTTAAAATTAAACAAAATATTTGTCAAAACTAACAGCCAGGTTGAGCGGGAATGCCACACTGTTATTTCCTGGTACAACATTAAGGTTTAACGAGGACACACACACACACACAAACACACACACACACACACACACACACACACACACAAAACACACACACACACACACACACACAACACACACACACACACACACACACACACACACACACACACACACACACACACACACGCACGCACGCACGCACGCACGCGCACACACACACACACACACACACACACACACACACACACACACACACACACACACAAATACACACACACACACACACACACACACACACACAAATACACACACACACACACACACACACACACACACACACACACACACACACACACACACACACACACACACACACACACACACACACACACACACACACACACACACACACAAGCAAACAAACACAAATATACACACACACACACACACACACACACACACACACACACACACACACACACACACAGGACAGAAATTGTGTCCAATATAACAGGATGAACAAGAAGCGGTGCCAAGGCACAGCAAACCCGTCCCCGGCAGTCATATTAGTGCTGACGCATAAACACAACAGGATATCTAGTCACACGTGTCACATATCAAATCTGGAGTAAATCGGGTGAAAATTGACGATTTTATGCCGATTTTATATTTTAGGCCCGACCCACCTGACACTGACCGTCCTACCGCCAACTGGGGGGTGACCCCCCTGACGTAATGAGGCATGTTATAGGATGCAGATCTGAAAGATGCACCTTCAGGTCATGTCGATATGTCGAATTTGAAAGGAGTTATTTTTTTTTTTTTACATTTTTTGGGCCTACAGTCTGAGCCTTGGTCCAATTTGGCCCAAAATTTAATCAGGTGATCAGAAGGTCACAGCCCATCATCATAGTAATTTTGGTCAAAATTGCACCAGTAGTTTTCGGGTTAAGTTGTTATCAGACAGACAAACAGACAAACAAACAGATAAACCGAGTGAAAACAATACCAGTCCCCGAGCCCCTACGGTGCGAAGACGGGTAATAAACCCCCCAGCAACCAGCCTACCTACGCTCCACTCAATTTCTATCTATGAGTCCAACCTGACTTAAATTTATATTATAATAACACCATACAAACAACATCATTTGAGACGCCTTTGTAAAAGAAAGACACTGTTTAAAACTATGATGAAAATTCTGATATTTGCACCATTGTGGAATTGAATGAAGCCTAAAAATATAAGTGATGTACGGTACCAACATTTGGGAGGGAAAAATATAATTTGTCATGTGAGAGTTGGGATTAAAAGTATTACGTCCAGGTGTCTTTTTCTAATACTGTCCTATGACCATTTATCTCTACGGTCTCTATTCACCGTAAAAGACATTTTTCAACTGAAGAGGTAATATACAGCACCTTCACTACAGAAATCATTTCTAAGTTTAATGAAACTGCTTTTGCTAGAATATCTGTTAATAAATTTGTCATATAGCTTAAGAGCGAATACTGTCGTGTGTCTTAAGGTTATTTCCTTGGCCAGTTCAACCTTTACTAATAATAAGCTTTGTCATAGTAACACTGTATTAGGTTAAATGCTGTTATGATCTGTTCAAGTTGTATATTTCTAGAATCGGCAATGTTTCTTATGATTTATTAAGTTAACAGCCATAGAAATAGTAATATCGACGAATACTATTCCATTCTCCCTTCAGGATGTTTTTATAAGGAATCGATCATTTATTAAAATGTCATGAAGTTAAGAACCAAGAGTTAACACCTACACTACAAAATTTAGATTTGTGTCGTATAATAACTAGTTTCCAAACCAGCAGCAAAAGGTGTTAGAAAGTTGAGGACACAAAAATCTCCAAAACGACAGACAGGTGTTCAAATATAGTAAACATCCCTGGAAAACTGTCGCAAAGTAAAAAAAATATAATTCAAATCTAGCTACCAAATCCCAAAAACCAAGGACGTTTTATCTCCCCACCAACATTTCGATTAATGTAGGAAATGAAGTAAATCTATATATATAAAAGAGCCGTACCGTTTGTTTGTTAGTATGTTTTTCCTTCAATCACGCCCAACCCATGGGACAGACACACCCAGACCCGTATATACTCAGAAACAGGGTGGCCCAAGTATGGTTATAGGCGGGTCAAAATTCAGATTTGGGTCATTTGAGGTCACCGGTAACGTGTTCGCTTCTTTGGCCAGGGCAACTCCGGGTACCCATGCAGTCCAATTTTTGGCATGGAGACGCACAGGACCTCCAATTCGGACATAGGCCATGTGAGGTTGACCTCCGAGGTCATTTGAGGTCACTGGTCAGAGGTCATTTGAGGTCCCTGTTAATACACGCTTGAATGACGACCAAGCAGCCCAATTTTTGGCATGGAGACTCACATGACCTCCAATCCGGACATAGGCTATGTGAGGTTGACCTCAGAGGTCATTTGAGGTCACCAGTCGGAGGTCATTTGAGGTCATTGGTAATAGTAAACAAGTGAGCACAAATACTGTGCGTTAGTCTGCGAAAACTGAAATAGAAAGTTCCTGGACCCCTTTTAATCCCTCTTCAAAAGCATAAGAGATACATGGTCTTTCTGGAGTAGAAAGATTGAACTAGAACAAATAGGGTTAGTGTTCGCCTTCCTGGCCCTGGCAAAGCCGGGTATCCCTGTTAGTATATGTATGAATAATGTGTTCAGCGTTTGCAACAGCACAGCCACATTCTTTAATATATTTATAAAGAAATACAAAGGGAAGGTTATTACATCAAGGTTTCACAGGGGAAGAAGGTATGGTGGAGTATAATGTGCTGAAGCAGTTCTCTTCTCGATTAAGTGTACTCTCCAAACACATGCAGGCACATTACACATGTACACGCCTCACATAAATATTCACATATACATAATATACATAACACATCTACACTCAGGGCGTAATTTGAGTGAATTCATGGATGTGAAGGAATGGATGTTTACTTGTGTACGTATTAATCCTAATGGCTAGGCCTGAAAATACGAGCTAGACTTGACCGAGATGAATTTGATGCGGTAATACTGTTCCTAGCGCTAAAAAAAAAAAAAAAAAAAAAAAAAAAAAAACATCATATTAAAATTTATGACAATACCTATATAGCCTACATTTGCACAATACTTAAGTAAACCCCGGGTCATAACAGCCATTTCCATCTCCATTCGTAAGTAACCAGTAGAACACATAACAAGACGATTGTATGATGGACACAACGCTGACACACACCTTAACCCCCAGACCTCTACTACCCTCCACCACCCATACCCCCACACCACAACCACCCTCCACTCATATCCCAACACCTCTACCACCCTCCACTCATACCCCCACACCTCTACCACCCTTTACCCATACCCTCACACCTCTACCACCCTCCACCCATACCCCTACACCTCTATCACCCTCCACCCATACCCCTACACCTCTACCACCCGTCACCCATACCCCCACACCTCTCCCACCCTCCAGCCATACCCCCACACCTCTCCCACCCTCCAGCCATACCCCCACACCTCTACCACCTTCCACCCATACCCCCAAACCTTTACCACCCTCCACCCATACCCCCACACCTATACCACCCTCCACCCATACCCCTACACCTTTACCATCCTCCATCCATACCCCCACACCTCTATCACCCTTCACCCATACCCCCACACCTCTATCACCCTCCACCCATACCCCCACACCTCTACCACCCTTCACCCATACCCCCACACCTCTACCACCCACCACCCATACTACATTTTCATTCACCGTTACCATACAAATAACTGCCATCCGGTTCGTGATTCAGTGGTTTGACACTGATTGGGACAGGCACCATATTAAGGGTAAACAGCACACGGAAATTCTCAGGGTTAAACCGAATCGTTCTCATGTCTATAACTTACGCCTGGTGGTCCTGTGGCTTATAAACCGCGGTCCGAATCCCACTGATAACCGTGGGGTTGTTTACCATATAATACGCTAGAGGGGTAGCTAGGGTTCCTGCCCATAAATTTCCTGAACTACATTAAGCTTATCCGTTACCTTAATCTCACTTTATTATTAATATAAAAATGATACTAATTACCTACAGCAGATTATTAAACATTCATAAGCAAAAATTATCATTAAAGAAGAGGTTCACAAGAATACTACCGTAAGATATGGTCGGGTAAAAGCAGTCCCATAAATACTCTTTTTTTTTTTTTTTTTTTTTTCCATGTCCATTTTAGAGCTGTTATCACCATCGTATTTTATTTAGTTCAGCAGACACCTCTCGTTGTGAGGGGAATAGAAGCAGTTTCCTTTAATCTCTTCCGTAGAATTGTGTCTATAAGGGTACGTCCGCACCAAGGTTACGTAACCTACGTAACAGTAACATGTTACAGTAACAAGGTTACGCGAAGTTACTGCACGTTCCGGAACAGTCAGGAACATTATCCCACACCCAGTGGTAGCTGTGGAATAGTTACAGAATTCCATAAATGTTCCGGAACAGTTCCGAAACATACCATATCATGTTACTGTAACCTTGTTCCATAACACAAAGTTACGGATTATTCGGCAGTGTGGCCATACCCTTAGTGCTTCTCCCACCCCATCCCCGCTCCACATCCGCGTTTCAACAGCCAGTCGCCGTGAGCACTTTCACAACGTAAGGAATACAACTAACATAACAATCGTGCCACTATGCTCCCCAGGCCATCCTACTCTCACAACTTCATAGGCATCAGGACAGACAAATTCTCTCTCTCTCTCTCTCTCTCTCTCTCTCTCTCTCTCTCCCGCAAGCCAGTGGAGCGGAAGGGACAGCCTGGCGGGATTTTAAGGGTCGCTTGAGGGTGCAGAGGAAGAAACATAGACAGATAGATACACTGTGGGGAGATAGACGTCAGATAGATAACACAGATGACAGACGTTTGGATAGATAAATGAACATGATGACTGCGACAAAGTAGATGGAACAGTGACAGAGACAATTGGATGGAGATAACTGAACATATGGACCTCACACACAAACAGACAGACAGACAGATATAGATCTATAGACAGACAGATAGATACAAACATATACAAATTAACATAAACAAACTGATACTGTATAGATATGGATGGATGGGTATAAAGGTAGATGGGTGTAGGAAAATGAACACACAACCAGATAAACGTAGTCAAATAAAAAATGTAATATCGATAAGCGACATATAAATACGCGACGTAAAATCATCATCAGACAGACATATACAAATACACTAGAGCGTGGCCCGTGAAGTGTGTCCAAAATCAGACGTATTGTATATCCTTGGGTTAAATCTGAGTAACATGCGATATGTCAACATGGGTCCAGTACCGAGCTACAATTGACTACTGATGACTTTGTGTTAAAATATTCTCTTCAATTACTCCAAGCATTATATCGAATACGAACTGGAACCCTGATGACAGAGCAGTAGACACTCAAAAAAAGAACCATACATAACGTCTGATACTATTACAGGCAAATGGAACAATAGGTATCGGTATAGCCTTTGGTTCCTTCTTCCTTGAAAAAAAAAAAAAACAATAGGCAGACAGGTGTACAGGCAGATGATGACAGACACAGAACGAGGGAGATATTGGGTAAACAGAAAAAAAAGGAGAGAAAAAGGGTAAACATAAAGAACACACACACACACACACACACACACACACACAGAAACTCATCTTCAGTACAGTACAGCAATTTCCCCCACCCTTTCACAACCACACATGGGATTCCCAAGTTCATTTCACAGTCCAAACACGGGGTATGCAAAACATCAGAAGAAAAAGAGTGAGTGGGTTAAAAAAAAAATACTGATATACAGACAGATAGATAGATGGATATTGTTACGGAACAGAGAAAGATAATGTACACTTTAAGTGAGAATGCTAAAAATCACTACTGTCCCGTAAAGTTCCAGGTTCAAAACAAAGGAGTTAGGTAAAATTACAAGTTAAAGTTTAATGCTCAAACTAACAACAAAACATTCAGGACTCATAAAGATAATGTAATGGCAAATAAACAGGTTAAATATATGGTTAACTGCAATAGCCTCTATTAACACGAAATTAGCAAGAGTAAATTTATCTAAGTCAGCCCTGATAAAATGAGATACCAGATAATACTCAGTGAATGCCAGGTAAATTATTACAGATACAAACTATTATCAAAAATGGCTGATAGTAAAACTTTACATAAATTACAAAAAGAACTCACTAGGCCTACAAATCAAACTTATGCTATACAGTACAAGAAAAATACAACAGTTATACTCAAATTACTCACAGCTGCTAGATGTTTGGAGATTTCTTGAGCACTCACAATAATAATATCTGTACAGGGGAGGACAGAGATGTGAACAAAATGAGCAGCAGATCTAAGTGGCAATGATGCAGAGACTGAGCTCATTATATAGGGGCCAGGAGAGCCTGATTCAACTTGTAAGAAGGACGCGCAAATGAAGCCATGGGGACAAAAGGCTGAAAATCCCGCTCTGAATAACAGAGAGAACGACTTACTCTACTATAACGGTAGAAGGGGGGGACTGAGGCAGAACACGCTCGTGATCAAACATGCAGCATACTGTGCGTTAAAATTACACAAAGGATGATGAAATCATAGGCTATGTAACACCTCCCCACAAAGAAAAAGAAATTTACAAAGGAAATTTCTTATTACTCTAAAACAATCTGTCTAAAGTCTAGATAAGCAATCTGCAATAACATTTTCTTTCCCCTTGACATGTTGTATGTCTAATGAATACTCCTGAAGAAGTAGACTCCATCTTGTCAATCTCTGATTTTTATCTTTAAACTTACTAAGGAATTTCAGTGGGTTATGATCGGTATAAATGACTATGGGGTCAAAACCAGAACACAAATAAAGTGAAAACTGCTGTAAACCCAAAATCAAGGCCAAAAGCTCTTTCTCAATAGTGGAGTAGTTCTTTTGAGGTGGAGTGAACTTCTTACTGTAATAAGATACAGGATGTTCAATACCCTGATCATCCTCTTGCAGCAAAACAGCCCCAGCTCCTGTATCACTTGCATCAACAGCCATCTTAAAAGGCTTAGCAAAATTTGGAGTAGCGAGCACTGGCTGACTTAATAGAATAGCTTTAAGTTTGTTGAAAGAGGATTCACAGTTATCGGTCCAGACAAATTCAAATCCCTTTTTCAGTAGGTCTGTAAGTGGTGATACAAGAATAGAAAAGTTAAGAACAAATCTCCTGTAATAACCTACCATTCCCAAAAATCTTTGTAGCTCTTTCCTACTTTTAGGTCTGGGAAGATCACTTATAACCTGAACCTTAGCTCCTGGTGGTGCAACATGTCCATCACCAATTACATACCCAAGGTACTGAACTTTAGCTTGACCAAACTCACACTTTGATAAATTAGCTACAAGATTAGCATGAACTAAACGGTCAAGAAATTTACTGACATGGCATAGGTGATCTTTCCAGTTGTCACTGAAGATTAATACATCATCAATATAAACAACACACCCTGCCAAACCCTCTATTACAACATTCATGAGCTTCTGAAATGTGGCTGGTGCATTCTTCATACCATACGGCATTACAGAACATGCAAAAGCCTTTCCTAGTGTTACAAAACATGAGATCTCCCTAGCAAGTTCAGTCATAGGTACTTGCCAGTATCCCTTTAACAAATCAAACTTACTTATGTACCTAGCCTTTCCGATCTTGTCTATGCAATCTTCCACACGAGGGAGAGGGTAAGTGTCTGTTTTGGTTATCTGATTAACACGTCTGTAGTCAATGCAAAGCCTCTGTGACCCACCTGGCTTAGGGACTAGAGTGACAGGAGAACTCCACTCGCTCTGACAGGGCTCAATCATCTTGTGGTCCAACAGGTAGCCAAGCTCCTTCTGGATGAGAGGAACTTTCACTGGGTTCACACGGTAAGGAGGCAATTTAATTGGCTTTGCGTCTCCAACATCGACATCATGCATCAACACAGTGGTTCTTCCTGGAGTGGCACGGAACACTTGCGGGTACTCCTGCAGTAATGCCGAAAACTCCTGCCTTTCCTTGGGAGGTAGATGAGAAAGCTTAGTCTGGAGATCATTCATGATATCAGGATTCTTCCCCAAACTATCACTCAGGCTCATGCTGCATGGGAGAACTTCACTTGTAGACTCGGGTGGAACAGCTACAGTGCAGACTGGATTGTTTTCGTCCCGCCTGTGATATAACTTTAGCATGTTGATGTGACATAGTTGCTTGTTCTTTCTACGATCTGGCGTGGCGATGACATAGTTGACATCACTGAGTTTCTTCTCCACGAAATAAGGGCCACTAAACTTGGCTTGAAGAGGTTGCCCATGAACTGGTAGCAGAATCAAAACCTGATCTCCTGGCTGAAAGTGGCGTAACCTGGACTTCTTATCATACCAAGTCTTCATCTTCTCCTGAGCAGCTCCTAAATTCTCTCTCGCCAGCTGTAAAGCAGTGGACAGCCGTTCTTTGAAATTCATCACATACTCCAGCAGGTTGACGTCATCTTCCTCCGACAGCCAGCATTCCTTGAGTAACTTAAGGGGTCCTCTTACTTCATGGCCAAACAGTAGTTCAAAAGGTGAAAAGCCCAGTGATTCATTTGGAGATTCTCTTGCAGCAAATACAACGAATGGAAGACCTTTATCCCAGTCTTTCTGATGTTCCAAACAGTATTTCTTGAGCATCGATTTGAGTGTTTGATGATATCTCTCCAACGCTCCTTGGGTCTGGGGATGGTAAGCTGAAGACGTGATCTGGGTGATGCCCAACTCTTTCAGAGACTGCTTGAAAACATTTGACATGAAATTACTTCCTCGGTCTGACTGTACCTCCTTGGGCAGACCAAACTTTGTGAAGAACCCTAGCATTTCCTTAACCACGTTCTTTGCTGAGATGTTTCTAAGTGGAATGGCTTCAGGATAACGAGTAGCCATATCAATCATGGTCAACACATAAGAAAATCCTGAAGAAGTCTTAGGAAGAGGGCCCACAATATCCACCAACACACGGGTGAAAGGCGCCTCAAAAGGAGGAATGGGAAATAGAGGTGCAACCTTTTCGGTCTGATTACACTTCCCCAACACTTGACAGGTGTGACAATACTTACAATACCAGGAAACATCCCTGAAGATACCTGGCCAGTAGAAGTGTTTCAAAATGCGTGCCAGTCTTCCTCACTCCAAGGTGTCCTGCCAAACTGGAATCACGAGCCACTCTAATGATATCCTGCCTACAAACACGAGGGATGACAACTTGATGTACAACCTCCCATTCACAGTCGGCTGATGCTGTTGGGGGTCTCCACTTCCTCATAAGTACTCCTGACTTTACATAATAACAAGTAGAAGCACCGGCTGACTCTTCTTCACTGTAAGCAGAGTTAGCTAGACCTTTCAACTCAGGGTCAGCAACCTGCAACTCAACCAACTCTTGACGAGACAAATTATCAACACTACGGGGTACTGCCTCATCTGGTGAGTGGTCCAAATTAGCAAGAAAAGTGTCAGCTAGGATAACATCATCATCATCATTATCCTCTAAATCACCAGTAACTCTAGACTTAGCCCTAGTGACAGCACATGCAGGGAACACATCAGGGACATCGCAATCCCGGGACGCAGCCACTGGCTCACTAGACAACTGAGGAGCTGGACACACTTGACTTCCACCAATATCATTTCCAAGTAAGAAAGTTACACCTGACATTGGGAGTGTCTCAACCAACCCAACCATAACGGAACCATTAACAAAACCAGACTCTAAATTCACTCTGCACAGAGGGACAGAGAAGTAATTATTCCCTACACCTTGTAAGATAACAGTTTCATCAGAGGAATTAACATTAGAGCCTAGAACACTGGTCAGCATAAGGGATTGGCAAGCACCTGTATCACGATATATTTGAACTGATTTCCTGTCATTACTGTCCAGAGGACTGACAAAACCATCAGACAGGAAATTAGCACATGAACTCTTGAGAGTGTCACCCACGTTACTGCTCAAAAGAGGAGCTCCATCATGAGAATTTAAGTTACCCCTCAAAGCAGGTTCAGTTAACTCAGTTAAAGAATTCTGGGAACTCTCAAGAGTGGACACTAGACCAATTGACTGAATACTCAAAGACTCCTTTTTGTTCACATCACGCTGTCTCCTGAAACATCTCTCCGTAGTATGACCAAGCTTACTACAATAAGTACATTTACTTTTCTGAAATCTAGAGGTGAAGCTGGTATTTACTTCCTGAGAAACATCATCCTTATTCTCTTTCCTGTAACCTGTACTCTGAGTAGAGGCAACGTACTTACTCTCAGCTTTCCCTTTTTCTTTAGAATATCTCTTGTGAGTGAGAATATATTCATCAGCTAAAACTGCAGCATCAGACAAATTATCTATTCTTTTCTCATCAAGATATAGGCTTACATCTTTATAAATACACCTTTTGAAATCCTCCAGCAAAATCATCTGCTTAAATTTACCAAAATCAGAATCCACATTCTTAGAATTTAACCACTGCTCTAACAGATCTTCTTTGATTTTTGCATACTCAACATGGGATTGCTTATCTTGTTTATATGTTGTCCTAAATTTTACTCTATAAGCTTCAGGAACAAGCTCATAGGCCTTAAGAATCAAGCTCTTAACTACATCATAATTATCAGACTGATCCTGAGGCAAAGATGCATAAGTTACTTGAGCTTTACCGGTGAGAACAGTTTGAAGGAGTACTGGCCAATACTCCTTAGGCCAATTAAAACCTGTAGCTACCCTCTCAAACAACTGAAAATACTTTGTTAAATCAGATTCATTAAAAGGAGGGACAAGTTTAACATTTTTAGCCACATCAAAATCATCAGAGCTAGATGATCCAGTTCCACCTTGTTTCATGCGATACTCATGGTCTGCCTGAATCCTGGCAAGTTCAACTTGTGCCTGAGCCTGTCTGTGCCTCCTGAATCCGAACCTGAGATTCCGCCTCCTTAGCCTGAGACTCAGCCTCCTTAGCACGTGCTTGAAATTCAGCCTCCTTAACACGAGACTCCTGCAGGGCTAGCTGTAACTTAGCTAATTCAATCTGCGTTTGCTCATTTGGAGGAGTTACATTAAACAAGCTTTCATTAATCATGTCAACAATTTGATCTTTAGAATGATGAGAGCGAACAGCAATTCCCAATTGTTGAGCAACAAGCTTAAGTTGATTCTTTGTTCTGTTTTCTATATCACACACTGTTTGCACATTTGACAAAAAATCTTTGGCTTCATCAAGTGTAGTAATAGTAGACATCATGAATAAGTAATAGTCACAAAATATCAAGCAATATCCTTATGATAATATCCTGAATATCCTGATATGAGGTCGCCAAATTTATGTTACGGAACAGAGAAAGATAATGTACACTTTAAGTGAGAATACTAAAAATCACTACTGTCCCGTAAAGTTCCAGGTTCAAAACAAAGGCGTTAGGTAAAATTACAAGTTAAAGTTTAATGCTCAAACTAACAACAAAACATTCAGGACTCATAAAGATAATGTAATGGCAAATAAACAGGTTAAATATATGGTTAACTGCAATAGCCTCTATTAACACGAAATTAGCAAGAGTAAATTTATCTAAGTCAGCCCTGATAAAATGAGATACCAGATAATACTCAGTGAATGCCAGATAAATTATTACAGATACAAACTATTATCAAAAATGGCTGATAGTAAAACTTTACATAAATTACAAAAAGAACTCACTAGGCCTACAAATCAAACTTATGCTATACAGTACAAGAAAAATACAACAGTTATACTCAAATTACACACAGCTGCTAGATGTTTGGAGATTTCTTGAGCACTCACAATAATAATATCTGTACAGGGGAGGACAGAGATGTGAACAAAATGAGGAGCAGATCTAAGTGGCAATGATGCAGAGACTGAGCTCATTATATAGGGGCCAGGAGAGCCTGATACAACTTGTAAGAAGGACGCGCAAATGAAGCCATGGAGACAAAAGGCTGAAAATCCCGCTCTGAATAACAGAGAGAACGACTTACTCTACTATAACGGTAGAAGGGGGGGACTGAGGCAGAACACGCTCGTGATCAAACATGCAGCATACTGTGCGTTAAAATTACACAAAGGATGATGAAATCATAGGCTATGTAACAATATTTACGCACACAAACCCCCATACATCTGGTTCTGACCCTTGTCTTGCAATCCTTCCCTTATTCCTTAACTGAAAACTGAGGCTGGAGTAAAGATTGGCTGAGACCTAACTGTGATGTGACTGGCAGCAAATATTCTGGATGGGATCCTTTTTTACTAGAACTGGTCGGCCCATATTCGCAGAAATTCACAGAATTCTGAAGTAGTCTTCACAGGATTATCTTCAAACATATGACATGAAATATTCCAGCCCTCAACATTTACCATCAGCTTTATTCCCGTCGGCACGAGCCTTCTTCCTGACTTTCCTCATAACCCCAACCATATTTCGGTGTACTTCCCATAAACAATTAAAAGTTCTTGGCAATCTCTCTGCGACATTTATTTTTTCCACCAATTAAATCTTACATATGGGATCTACTATTTTATTGTTTTTCTTTTCGTTTTCTGTACCACTTATGTCTCTTACCGTTTAAATCCCATATACAATTTTTAGGTGCTGACAAGCATCTCAAAATGTCATAATCACTGTCTGGCTATGTAAGTGGCAGAGTTTTAAGTACAGTATGTGGCCGAAAGCAGTTAAGGAACCTAGCAGTAGTTTACTAATATTCTCACACAGGTCTATTCCGGTTTTAACCAAACTTCCTGAATGCGTTAAGGGTAAACTAAAGGGTTACCTATTGTTTTATTAGAACAACTTGTCAAAGATCAAGGTCACATAGTGAGTTGAACTTAATGTTATGATCCGTGAAAAGATTAGCCTAATGTCACATGGCGACGTAGAAATTCGACCAATGTGTGTATGCATGTGAACAAAATATACAGTACAAAAGTTTTTAAATTACTAGGACAAAACTTAGAGTGGAAGATCAACCAAAGGTTTGTCCAATTGCTTCTGAGAATAATCGGCAAAAAGTCAAGATCACATGGAAAGGTCAACTTAGAAAGATTTTATCTGATTTAGATCAAACTAACTTAAAGGGTTCAGGGAATACCAAGAATGAAAAAAAAAAAAAAAATAGAGGTCCCCCAAGAGGGGAATCACACCAGCCGCGAGCAGATACACATCTAGCGTTGCTCGGAATATGACTTTGACCTTGACCTACTTTCACGAATTTCGAACTCGTAAGAGATTTTCATCCCTACTACACATCTGTAAATTTTTTGTGATGGCATCGTGAGCGGCTGCGAAGTTATCGTGCTAACAGACACACAGACAAACAAACTGAAAACAATACTTGTAGGAGATTTTCATCTCTACTACACATCTGTAAAATTGGTAATGATATTTTGAGAGGTTGTGAGGTTATCGTGGCAACAGACAGACGGACCTTGACGAACTTTCACCAATTTCGAACTCGTCATTGCTTTTTTTTTTTTTTTCCCCTACTACATACCTGTAAATGTTTTTTTATGATATCTTGAGCGGTTGTGAAGTTATCACGCTAACACACACACACACACACACAGAAATTGAAAACAATACCAGCTTCGCTTCGCTGCTGGTAAAAACTAGAGGCCCACCAAGGGGGGAATCACACCAGTCGTGAGCTGATACATATCTAACGGGGCTCGGAATATGATACTGACCTTGACCTACTTTCACCAATTTCGAACTCGTAGAAGATTTTCATTCCTACTTCAAACCTGTAAAAATATTTGATGATATCTTGAGCGGTTGCGAAGTCATCGTGCTAACACACACACACACACACACACACACACACACACACACACACAAATTGAAAATACCAGAGTCGCCATCGCAGCTGGTGAAAACTGAGACCAAGCACTCAGAGTTTAGGGTCACAGGGTAAAGTCAAGGTCTGTAAGCGTGACATGCTTGCCTGCACTAGTTATTCCTAAGAATGCAAGAGGTCTGGATATTTTTATTTGCCCTACTCTTGGAGTCTCCTTCTTTTCTTACCTTTTCTTCCATCGTGGTGGCTGTAATGGCGGTGTGACACAATTGATGACAGGGGGTTCAGAGGGGTTACATCCAGATTATGGTAAAACCTCACCGGCCGTACTTCATAATTCCTTTGCTCAGGTATTCGTGTCACCTGCCATGCACTCTCTCATTACAGGAGCTCTCTCTCTCTCTCTCTCTCTCTCTCTCTCTCTCTCTCTCTCACCTATTCTGTTATACATATTCACTCTTTTCTTCCATATTTTCTCTCTTTTCTATGATACTTTGCAATTTATCAAGGATTTTTCAGTATGGTATGACAATAACTATTTTTGTACCGGTGTTCTGCAATTTAATCATTTTCTAGTGAACAGTAAACAACTAGACATCTATCTGTCTACCTGCCTATATATCTACTTATCAATCTCTTTTTATTTTTTTCAGTATAATAAAAAGTTTTGCCCTGACTCTGCGATTTTTAATAATCTTATTTTAGAGTCCGCTGCCGAACGGAATTTCATTTGGATGTTCATTAGGGATCATTCATTTCGTTCTTTACATTACTGAAAAACATTTCGCTCAGTTGCGTTAATTGCTTGTGAATAACGAGGCCACATGACAAATTACTAGTCTATCTTTTAGAATAAGACCTAAATTTAGCCAACACCGCGGAATGCTGAAGTACTTAATTGATCGAAATCAAGAATAGTTAATGTGCTATGTTCCTCCTGGTCACATTCTCCATACGCATTCAATCGTAAGCCAAGAACAGTTTCTTAGTCGGTCTGTGTTCTGTTGTATTCTTCATCCTACCCTTTAATCAATCTTTTAAATTATTTAATATCCACTACTTACTTTCACTTTCCTGACCCAATCTACTTTTGCGCGGGCGCGTTCACACACAAACACACACACACACACACACACACACACACACACACACACACACACACACACACACACACATACACACACACACACACACACACACCTCCATCAAAACATAACACCAGCTCTCGCGTTCTTGCTTCCTGAGCGCGGGTGTAATAAATAATACCAACCACCATCCAGACTCAAAACATGCCAACAATACATCAACAGCACATCCTCATCGCTTTCAAATTAAGTTCCATCGTTAGGTCTTAAGAAAAAAAAAAAAAGCCTTCCATCTGCTTCTTGTCTAGGGACTGTAACTACAATTTCTAAATGTACATTAATGCTAAGTAATTAACACGCACCAATTTTTCACTGACTACAGTCAAGAACACATTTTCACAGATTTACTTTCTTTTCCCCTTCCGTATTCGATTTACGAGGTGATAACTTCTCTCTCTTCCCATATTTCATTTCAATTTCCAACTTGCAGCCACACATTTCAGTGGACAACCTGGTATCGGAAGGGAGGAAGGGACTGGGGAAGAGACAGGGAAGGTGAGGGAGGTAGGGAAGGAGGGCGAGAGGAGGGATACAACATGGAGGAGGAAGTAGTGAACGTGGAAGAGAGAAAGAGAGAGAGAGAGGGTGGGATAAAGGAGGAGGGGGAGGCAGGGAAGATGGAAGGGAGAGAGGGTCATTAATATACAGAGGGTGGCATGGATGGATGAGAGGAGGGTTAAGAAAGAGAGGGAGGCTGAGAAGCGAGAGGGAAAGTAATGAAAGAGGAGGTAGGGACGGTAAAGAATGAGAGAATGGTCGGAAGGGATGAAAGATGTTAGGGATGGGAAGGAGATGGAGGAAGGAAAGATATAGGGATGATGCAGGAAGGAAAGATATAGGGATGATGCAGGAGGGAAAGATGGAAGGAGGGAGAGGGAAGATAAAAGAAGAAAGACGTAAAGATGGAGGGAGAAAGGGAAGGTATTGAGGGAAGAAGGGAGAGAGGACAGGGAAGAATAAGGAGGTAAATAAGGAGGGATGAGAGAGGGTAAAAAGGGTGATGTTTAGAGTAGTAGGGAGGAGTGTGTTAGTAAAGGGAGGTGTGAGATGGAAGAGTGGAAAGGATATGAGGCAGATGTTAAAGAATGAAAGGGAAGCAGAAAAGGAAAGAGGGTTAGCACAGAGAAGCAAGAGGGAGGGAAAGGTTGAAAAGTAAATTGAGTTAAGGGGGTAGAGGAGAAAATGAGGTAAACGATGAGGGAGATGGATGCTCAAGATGGAGAGGTAGGTACGTAAAGAAAGAGAACCGGTTCACAAAGAGAGTAAGGAAGAGAAAAG
>NC_137024.1:16441380-16556380 GCF_032717465.1 Coenobita brevimanus | reverse complement strand
CCTACGCTCCTCATGGGGCAATGTGGGATTGGATGATGGATGGATAGATGAATTAATGTTTCCCTCATATCTGTCTTCCTAAACCTTGTCTCTCATTTTAATTCAGTCTTCTTCTTTGTCTTACTATCCTTTGTTTCCTTAATTTATCATTCCATTTTCTTAATACTCATTAATATCATTTTTGTTCGTTAAGTTTTTACCCTTTCTCCAGGTTTCCTCGATTTTCTTTTTTCTGATCTGCTCACTCCTGACATTTTAAATCCTTGTCTCTTCCCTTTATTTATTCCTCGACTTAATTACTAAATCCCCGGCATTCTCTTTCTTTACTCCGTTACATTGGGCTCCTGTGTTGCTTTATTTTTCCGGCGTTCGTTTTATTTGCTCACTTCCTTCCCGACCCTTGTCTCATTCGGTTGAGTATTTGTGTCCTTATCCTCTTCCCACCTTTTCTCTGCTGAGTGTTTTCCTGACTTCCTCATTTCTGTCTCCTTAACAAATTTAGAAAAATGGCGTCTTCATCTGGTTTACTCACACAAATACATAACGATTACACTCAGTTCAGAAAACTTTTTTTTTTTTTTTAAGTGGTTAGTTAGGACTATAAACAAACCTTCCCGCAAAAAAATTCCCTAAACTGAATTTTAAAAATCTTGAGACATGAAGATCGTAAAAAAAAGACATCATTCTGAATGGGTTAATAATCTCTCTGTTTTCATGACTTCATTTTCGCTAGTGTGAATTTTGCCTTCGCCTTTTTATTCCTTAAATCCTGGATTTATTTTTCTCCCCTCTTTTGTTCCTAGTTCTTCCCATTTTTTTTTCTTATAAGCTCTCGTATATTTTCTGTTCTATATATATGTTCTTCTTCTTCTATTTCTTCTTCTTGTTCTCATCATACTTAATAATAATAATAATAATAATAATAATAATAATATAATGATGATGATAATAATAATAATAATAATAATAATATCATTATTATCATTATTATTATTATTATTATCATCATTATCATCATTATTATTATCATTATCATATTTACCACTAACGGATAATTAAAAACAATTAGCTACCAAATTGTTTTCCATGCTTTTTCAAATAATTCCATCTTTCTTTGTTCAAGCAACTGCATTTAACAGTTTCATTTTACTCTTTGGTGTCATAATGATTGTACTTGGTCTTGTTTCTCTCATTTCCATATTTTTCATTAATTATCCCTCCATACATTGTTATTTTCCCCTCATTTTTATATATTTTCTTATCATTTTCCTTTTGCATTATTCCTTCTTTCTATGCCCAAGTTATCGTAAATTGTTTGTTTGTTTGTTTGTTTGTTTCATATTTTCTCTTGTTTCTTTTCATATTAATCCTTCTTCCATCCTGTTTCTGTTTCTTTTCTAATCATGACTTCGCAATATCATAACATTTTCAACTGTATATGGGTCTTATAAATTTAATAACCTTCTGCCCTCACGTTCACCCCGTCACCATTCAGTCTGTCTCTTCCCATCTTATTATTCTTTTTCTCTCACGCCTCCTTTCCTCTCCGCCTCCCTCCTCTACCATTTTATCTTCAGTTCCTCTCACATCACCTCTCCTCCCTTAACTCACTCACTACGCTAATTCCCTCTCTCCTTCTATAAGTCCATCAATATCCTTTCATACTTACATAGTTTATATTTCCTTTTTTTCTTCTTTCTCTCTCTCTCTTATCTACCACCTTTCTCCCTCAGGCAGGTCCTCTTTAAGGAAACTCTCTCTCTGTCTCTCTCTCTGTCTCTGTCTCTCTGTCTCTCTGTCTGTCTGTCTCTCTCTCTCTCTCTCTCCTCTTGCATTTTCCTTCTTCCCCACCCTCCCCTTCTTTTCCCATCACCCCTCTTTCCTCTCCTCGTTCGCCTACTCTTCTCTTCTCCTCTGTCTTTCTATTAACTTCCTTCCAGTCCTTCCATATAACTCCTTATCTGTTGTCTTTTTATTCACCTTTAATTCTTTCATCTTCTGTTTCTTCATTCGTGGTTTTCTCTTTCGTTTTTCATCTCTCCTCTCCTCTCCTCTCATTCCCTCTCCATTCCCTCTCCTCCCCTCTCCTTCCCTTCCCTTCCTATCTATCCCCTCCTCTCACTCATCTCCCCTCTGCTTTCCTCGTTATATTTCCTCTCTCTCTCTCTCTCTCTTCTTTTTTCTCTTCTCCCCTGCCCCTTCCTCTTCTCTCCTCTCTCACTATATTTCACTCTTTTTCTCCCATCATTCTTCTCCTATGCAGTTTTTTAATGTCCTTTGTCCTTACTCCCTCCGCCACAGCTACCCCCAGTCCCACGTTTTATGCAAAGACGATTCATTCGGGAAAACACAACACTTCTGCCGAGCGTTTTGGCAGCAGGTAAACAGAAAACTGGGAGAAAAAGTAAGGAGTGAAAACGGGAGGAAATTTACCCTGGCAGTGAGGGGAAGAGGGAAGGCATATGGAAGCAGATAATAGAGTAAGAAGGAATATATAAGGAAGAAAAGTGGGATAATGCAAGTGAGGGAAGGAGATGATAAAGCATAGGAGGGAAAATGTAAGTGAGGAAGACGGTAAAAAAGAAATAATGAATAAGAGAAAGTACGAAAAAGAATTAGCATAGAAAGCAGAAAAATGACAAGAAGAAGGAAGATATAAAGGAAGATGATTTAACAGAAGTCGAAGGGAGAAATACTTAGCAAAGGATGAGGGAAGAGAGATAACAATAAAGAAGAAAGATAAGAGAAAGCAGAATCAAGAGGGGCAGACAGAAGAGGAGTGTGGGGAAGGGAATTGGAAATGCACTAATAAAAAGATGTAACACAGAATAGAAGCAGAAAAGAGGAAGAGACAACAGCCGTGTGATGTGGGAGAGAAAGGAGTATGGTAAAAACAAAATTATGCAAACTGCTAAAAGACCAACCAAATATGTAAGATGAAAGGCAGAGAAAGTACGCATATATGAAAAAAAGATTGAAGTGTATGATGAAATTAAAGCAATAAGAAATGTGAAACAAGGGAGAAAGGAAATTATAAATGAAGAAAAGAAACAAGGTATGAGAATGAAGCCGTGCGGGAATGGGAATGGGGAAGGCGATGACAAAGACGACATAACTAAAGATGAGTGAATAAGAGACAGATTGGAGGTCTTAGGAAGGAATATAAAACTGCTGAGATATAACAGAGGAAGGAAGCAGAAGAGGGTGAGAGAAGAAGACTGTGATGTGGATAAGGGAGTGGGGAGGTGGTGGTGGAGGTCCCTGCCCCAGTATCAGCAACAACTAAAAGGCAGGCAGCCAAACACATTTTTTAAAGACCCCACTCTGGACATTCCTGCCACCACGACTTCAGTAACTGGCACATCATTGGAAAATGAATGAGACCTGGTTAGAAAAACAGAGACCTGATTGGGATCAGACTGGAATCTTACTGGATCCTGACTGGGAACTAAACTTGACTGGGTCCTAAGGCCAAACTGAAAACTGACTGGGACCTAACTAAGATTTCATTGGAACGTGTGACTTTACTGGCAGCACATATTCGCCTGGATGGGCTCCTCATTTACTAAACCTGTTCGACCCATATTCACAGACGTTTAAAGAATTCTGAAATAGTTTGCACAGCATAATCCGCTAACATTAGTTGATTCCAGCCCTCATCATTCATCACCAGCCTCATTAATGTCGGCCCGATTATACTTTCTGACCACTCTCACAAGCTCTTCCACATTTCAGCATATTTCACATAAACAGTTCACAGTTCATGACAATCTCCCTCAACATTTATTTTTTCCACCAATAAAACCTTATGTACCGTATGTGGGGTATGGGTACTTTTCTTCTATTTTCATTTTCTTTCCCATTTATGTCTCTCACCAATTAAATCTTACACAAAATTTTCAGGTGCTGACAGGCATATAAACTTCTCAGTCACGTCTGACTTCGTAAGTGGCAGAGTTGTAGTCAAGTAAGTGGCCGAGATGTATTTAAGGGACCGAGTTGTAGTGTACTATTATACTCACACAGGTCTGTTACATTTTTAACCAAACTCGGTAACAGGGTTGAGGGTACCTAAGGGGGTGACCTATTGTTTTTGAGAACAGTTGGTCAAAGTTCCAGGTCACATGGTAAGGTCAACTTAAACAGTTACGATCTGTCAAAGATTAAGGTCACAAAGCGAGGAAAAAATTCGACCAATGTATGTATGCAGGTAAACGAAATAAACAGAAGAGTTTTTATGTGATTTAAACCAAATTTAGAAGAATAACTGAAGGTGAACCAAGGGTTTGACGTATCTTTTTGAGTATAATCGGTCAAATATCAAGATCACATGGAAAGGCCAACTTACAAAGATTTTATTCGATTTAGACCAAACTTGGTGAAAAAGTTCACGGAATGCTAAGGATGATGAGATTAGATTTTGAGAACCAGTCAAAGGTCAAGGTCACAGGATAAGGTCAATGGTTGTCAGCATCTGTTATGATTCCCACACTACAGTAGTATATGAAGGAGAGCGGATGGATGTTTTCTTTGCTCTTTGCTCCGATTATCCTTTTTTTTTTTTTTTTCCTTCTTACATCTTTTTTTTTTTTCTCTCTCTCTCTCCATCGTGCTGGCAGTTACGGTGGTGCGAAACAAATGGTGATGGTGGGTTCACTGGGGTTGCATCCAGGTTTTGATAAAGCCGCACCGGCCATGCTCTATAATTCCCTGACTCATGTATGTGTGTTACCTGGCATGCTCTCTCTCTTTAAAGGGAAGTTGTTCCTCTCTCTCTCTCTCTCTCTCTCTCTCTCTCTCTCTCTCTCTCTCTCTCTCTCTCCAGCATATTAATTGAACTCCCCTCCTCACAATCGTTGTCTCGTGCGTGTTTCTGTGTCCAACTGCATTTTGCATTTTATTAATGATTTTCCAATACGGATTGATAATACCTATTAGTTTTCTGGCATTTAAGCATAATCTTCTCATTTCTTGGTGCGAGGTATCTACTAGATCATCTGTTTATCTATCTATATCAATCGATCGATCGGTCTCTTCGTGCTCTAACCCCATTTTTCCTGTATGCAAGTATCAAGAAATCATCTCATTCCTCCATGTCACCCATACGGAGAACAGCAATTGGAAATGATTTTTGTATCCAGCTCTTTGAATTAAATGACATTATTTTTGAGTCATTCTTCGAATGGAATAACATTTTGAATTACATTACACTTCGTTCATTTTTTTACGCACGCGGCCGAGATGTAGTAGTGAGTTATACAACCACGCTCACTGAAGTACTTCCGCCTTGGTGTTGGGAGTTAAAAAGAATTACCTGGATCACCTGCCGAAAACCTGGTCCCATTGTGGGCCAACTACTGTGAAAAATTTCGTTTTATTTCCGTATGTAAAAACAAAAACCAAGCCCGTGCATACGGCCGTTGCCAAGGTCCTCAAGGGAACGTCCTCATCGTGCGGAGGGAAGGGGGCGTCTTTTAGGAGCACAGCCTACCTTAAACCCCGTCAGGATGTAGGTCTGCCATTATGAAAAATTCCGCGTTCCGGGATATGAAAAAAAAAAAAAAAAAGTAAAAACGTTCCCCTCCGCATTCCGCACCCACTTGACAAACAAGGCAATCCCAGCCTGCTTAAAGCCTGATCTGGGAGAAGGTCTACCACTGTGCAAAATTTAGTTCCTAGATACTCCGTCATCATCATCACCATCATCATCATCATCATCACCTGTCTGGAGGTATACCGTGTCCTGTTCAGCACAAACAACTTTTTAATGTAGATTATAGATTTACAATACAAACAGCTACACCTCATCCAGCCTAAATCAAACTTACTCCTCCAGCAAACTAATGCCAAAGCAATATCAGATCAAAACTAACTTCCACCAAAACTTCATGAGAAAATCAACATCTTCACACCTACATCATAGCTACACCACCATGACACCATTAATAGATTCACGCTAACATCACATATACACCACCACGACACCATGAACAGATTCACGCCAACATCACCTCTACACCACCATGACACCATTAACAGACTCACACCAACACCACATCTACACCACCATGACACCATTAACAGATTCACGCCAACATCACATCTACACCACCATGACACCATTAACAGATTCACTCCTATATCCCACCTAAATCAATCCCACATCTCCACCAAACCCACTCCAGCAACACTGATCCTCCACATTACAGCCGCACACATTCAATCCAAGTGAACAGCAGACCAAGACTACTTACTGCACCACATTGCTACCACATCAGTAAAAGAACAAGACAAACTAGGCCAACATCATACCAAGAAAACTACTCCCCCCTCCACACACACACACACACACACACACACGACAAGACATCACAAAAATTAGACACACAACCGTATATATATATATATATATATATATATATATATATATATATATATATATATATATATATTGTTACGGAACAGAGAAAGATAACGTACACTTTCAGTGAGAATGCTAAAAATCACTACTGTCCCGTAAAGTTCCAGGTTCAAAACAAAAGAGTTAGGTAAAATTACAAGTTAAAGTTTAATGCTTAAATTAACAACAAAACATTCAGGACTCATAAGGATAATGTAATGGCAAAAACAGGTTAATATATGGTTAACTGCAATAGCCTCTATTAACACGAAATTAGCAAGAATAAATTTATCTAAGTCAGCCCTGATAAAATGAGATACCAGATAATACTCAGTGAATGCCAGATAAATAATTACAGATACAAACTATTATCAAAAATGACTGACAAAGAACCCCACACGAATTACAAAAACTTCACTAGGCCTACAAATTAAACTTATGCCACACAGTACAAGAAAAAATGCAACAACAGTTATACTCAAATTACACACAGCTGCTAGATGTTTGGAGATTTCTTGAGCACTCACAATAATAATATCTGTACAGGGGAGGACAGAGATGTGAACAAAATGAGGAGCAGATCTAAGTGGCAATGATGCAGAGACTGAGCTCATTATATAGGGGCCAGCAGAGCCTGATACAACTTGTAAGCAGGACGCGCAAATGAAGCCATGGGGACAAAGAGCTGATAATCCCGCTCTAAGCAACAGAGAGAACGACTTACTCTACTATAACGGTAGAAGGGGGGAACTGAGGCAGAACACGCTCGTGATCAAACATGCAGCATACTGTGCGTTAAAATTACACAAAGGATGATGAAATCATAGGCTATGTAACACCTCCCCACAAAGAAAAAGAAATTTACAAAGGAAATTTCTTATTACTCTAAAACAATCTGTACATGGCATTACAGAACATGCAAAAACCTTTCCTAGTGTTACAAAACATGAGATCTCCCTAGCACGTTCAGTCATAGGTACTTGCCAGTATCCCTTTAACAAATCAAACTTACTTATGTACCTAGCCTTTCCGATCTTGTCTATGCAATCTTCCACACGAGGGAGAGGGTAAGTGTCTGTTTTAGTTATCTGATTAACACGTCTGTAGTCAATGCAAAACCTCTGTGACCCACCTGGCTTAGGGACTAGAGTGACAGGAGAACTCCACTCGCTCTGACAGGGCTCAATCATCTTGTGGTCCAACAGGTAGCCAAGCTCCTTCTGGATGAGAGGAACTTTCACTGGGTTCACATGGTAAGGAGGCAATTTAATTGGCTTTGCGTCTCCAACATCGACATCATGCATCAACACAGTGGTTCTTCCTGGAGTGGCACGGAACACTTGCGGGTACTCCTGCAGTAACGCCGAAAACTCCTGCCTTTCCTTGGGTGGTAGATGAGAAAGCTTAGTCTGGAGATCATTCATGATATCAGGATTCTTCCCCAAACTATCACTCAGGCTCATACTGCATGGGAGAGCTTCACTTGCAGACTCGGGTGGAACAGCTACAGTGCAGACTGGATTATTTTCGTCCCGCCTGTGATATAACTTTAGCATGTTGATGTGACATAGTTGCTTGCTCTTTCTACGATCTGGTGTGGCGATGACATAGCTGACATCACTGAGTTTCTTCTCCACGAAATAAGGACCACTAAACTTGGCTTGAAGAGGTTGCCCATGAACTGGTAACAGAATCAAAACCTGATCTCCTGGCTGAAAGTGGCGTAACCTGGACTTCTTATCATACCAAGTCTTCATCTTCTCCTGAGCAGCTCCTAAATTCTCTCTCGCCAGCTGTAAAGCAGTGGACAGCCGTTCTTTGAAATTCATCACATACTCCAGCAGGTTGACGTCATCTTCCTCCGACAGCCAGCATTCCTTGAGTAGCTTAAGGGGTCCTCTTACTTCATGGCCAAACAGTAGTTCAAAAGGTGAGAAGCCCAGTGATTCATTTGGAGATTCTCTTGCAGCAAACACAACGAATGGAAGACCTTTATCCCAGTCTTTCTGATGTTCCAAACAGTATTTCTTGAGCATCGATTTGAGTGTTTGATGATATCTCTCCAACGCTCCTTGGGTCTGGGGATGGTAAGCTGAAGACGTGATCTGGGTGATGCCCAACTCTTTCAGAGACTGCTTGAAAACGTTTGACATGAAATTACTTCCCCGGTCTGACTGTACCTCCTTAGGCAGACCAAACTTTGTGAAGAACCTCAGCATTTCCTTAACCACGTTCTTTGCTGAGATATTTCTAAGTGAAATGGCTTCAGGATAACGAGTAGCCATATCAATCATGGTCAACACATAAGAAAATCCTGAAGAAGTCTTAGGAAGAGGGCCCACAATATCCACCAACACACGGGTGAAAGGCGCCTCAAAAGGAGGAATGGGAACTAGAGGTGCAACCTTTTCGGTCTGATTACACTTCCCCACAACTTGACAGGTGTGACAAGACTTACAATACCAGGAAACGTCCCTGAAGATACCTGGCCAGTAGAAGTGTTTCAAAATGCGTGCCACAGTCTTCCTCACTCCAAGGTGTCCTGCCAAACTGGAATCATGAGCCACTCGAATGATATCCTGCCTACAAACACGAGGGATGACAACTTGATGTACAACCTCCCATTCACAGTCGGCTGATGCTGTTGGGGGTCTCCACTTCCTCATAAGTACTCCTGACTTTACATAATAACAAGTAGAAGCACCGGCTGACTCTTCTTCACTGTAAGCAGAGTTAGCTAGACCTTTCAACTCAGGGTCAGCAACCTGCAACTCAACCAACTCTTGACGAGACAAATTATCAACACTACGGGGTACTGACTCATCTGGTGAGTGGTCCAAATTAGCAAAAAAAAGTGTCAGCTAGGATAACATCATCATCATCATTATCCTCTAAATCACCAGTAACTTTAGACTTAGCCCTAGTGACAGCACATGCAGGGAACACATCAGGGACACCACAATCCTGGGACGCAGCCACTGGCTCACTAGACAACTGAGGAGCTGGACACACTTGACTTCCACCAATATCATTTCCAAGTAAGAAAGTTACACCTGACATTGGGAGTGTCTCAACCAACCCAACCATAACAGAACCATTAACAAAACCAGACTCTAAATTCACTCTGCACAGAGGAACAGAGAAGTAATTATTCCCTACACCTTGTAAGATTACAGTTTCATCAGAGGAATTAAAATTAGAGCCTAGAACACTGGTCAGCATAAGGGATTGGCAAGCACCTGTATCACGATATATTTTAACTGATTTCCTGTCATTACTGTCCAGAGGACTGACAAAACCATCAGACAGGAAATTAGCACATGAACTCTTGAGAGTGTCACCCACGTTACTGCTCAAAAGAGGAGCTCCATCATGAGAATTTAAGTTACCCCTCAAAGCAGGTTCAGTTAACTCAGTTAAAGAATTCTGGGAACTCTCAAGAGTGGACACTAGACCAATTGACTGAATATTTAAAGACTCCTTTTTGTTCACATCACGCTGTCTCCTGAAACATCTCTCCGTAGTATGACCAAGCTTACTACAATAAGTACATTTACTTTTCTGAAATCTAGAGGTGAAGCTGGTATTTACTTCCTGAGAAACATCATCTTTATTCTCTTTCCTGTTACCTGTACTCTGAGTAGAGGCAACGTACTTACTCTCAGCTTTCCCTTTTTCTCTAGAATATCTCTTGTGAGTGAGAACATACTCATCAGCTAAAACTGCAGCATCAGACAAATTATCTATTCTTTTCTCATCAAGATATAGGCTTACATCTTTACTAATACACCTTTTGAAATCCTCCAGCAAAATCATCTGCTTAAATTTACCAAAATCAGAATCCACATTCTTAGAATTTAACCACTGCTCTAACAGATCTTCTTTGATTTTTGCATACTCAACATGGGATTGCTTATCTTGCTTGTAAGTTGTCCTAAATTTTACTCTATAAGCTTCAGGAACAAGCTCATAGGCCTTAAGAATCAAGCTCTTAACTACATCATAATTATCAGACTGATCCTGAGGCAAAGATGCATAAGTTACTTGAGCTTTACCGGTGAGAACAGTTTGAAGGAGTACTGGCCAATACTCCTTAGGCCAATTAAAACCTGTAGCTACCCTCTCAAACAACTGAAAATACTTTGTTAAATCAGATTCATTAAAAGGAGGGACAAGTTTAACATTTTTAGCCACATCAAAATCATCAGAGCTAGATGATCCAGTTCCACCTTGTTTCATGCGATACTCATGGTCTGCTTGAATCCTAGCAATTTCAACTTGTGCCTCAGCCTCCTTAGCTTTTGCTTGAAATTCAGCCTCCTTAGCCTTAGCCTCCTGCACGGCTAGCTGTAACTTAGCTAATTCAATCTGCGTTTGCTCATTTGGAGGAGTTACATTGAACAAGCTTTCATTAATCATGGCAACAATCTGATCTTTAGACTGATGAGAGCGAACAACAAATCCCAATTGTTGAGCAACAATCTTAAGTTCATTCTTTGTTCTGTTTTCTATATCACACACTGTTTGCACATTTGACAAAAAGTCCTTGGCTTCATCAAGTTTAGTAATAGTAGACATAATTAATAAGTAACAGTCACAAAATATCAAGCAATATCCTTATGATAATATCCTGAATATCCTGATGAGAGGTCGCCAAATTTATGTTACGGAACAGAGAAAGATAACGTACACTTTCAGTGAGAATGCTAAAAATCACTACTGTCCCGTAAAGTTCCAGGTTCAAAACAAAAGAGTTAGGTAAAATTACAAGTTAAAGTTTAATGCTTAAATTAACAACAAAACATTCAGGACTCATAAGGATAATGTAATGGCCAAAACAGGTTAATATATGGTTAACTGCAATAGCCTCTATTAACACGAAATTAGCAATAATAAATTTATCTAAGTCAGCCCTGATAAAATGAGATACCAGATAATACTCAGTGAATGCCAGATAAATAATTACAGATACAAACTATTATCAAAAATGACTGACAAAGAACCCCACACGAATTACAAAAACTTCACTAGGCCTACAAATTAAACTTATGCCACACAGTACAAGAAAAAATGCAACAACAGTTATACTCAAATTACACACAGCTGCTAGATGTTTGGAGATTTCTTGAGCACTCACAATAATAATATCTGTACAGGGGAGGACAGAGATGTGAACAAAATGAGGAGCAGATCTAAGTGGCAATGATGCAGAGACTGAGCTCATTATATAGGGGCCAGCAGAGCCTGATACAACTTGTAAGCAGGACGCGCAAATGAAGCCATGGGGACAAAGAGCTGATAATCCCGCTCTAAGCAACAGAGAGAACGACTTACTCTACTATAACGGTAGAAGGGGGAACTGAGGCAGAACACGCTCGTGATCAAACATGCAGCATACTGTGCGTTAAAATTACACAAAGGATGATGAAATCATAGGCTATGTAACAATATATATATATATATATATATATATATATATATATATATATATATATATATATATATATATTTAAACACAAGAGAGAGAGAGAGAATGAATAATTCCCAGTCACTAACTCAAGAGTTGCCATTGATCGCCAGCTAGTTCAATATGGAAGTCGGGCTACTCATCCAGAGACCACAGAAATGGCATATCTTTAAAAATCTCTCCCGTGATATTTTATGATATACCGTACGTAAGTTCTTCATGATATTATTATTTAGTAGTTATACTAATTTCCTAGATATGCTTTAATGCGGTAAATGCAGGAAAACGTTACTATAGCTGCCGTGAAAGTACACCGGGTGTGACGGCATTCATCACATATTTACAAGTCTCTAGGTACACATTTTGTTTGAAACCCATATAATTTAGCTTTCTAAAAGAACAATGCTTCATCTCCAAAATGCTAAACTTGTACGATGTTTAAAACCGAAATCGTGCACTGACGAGACCGCCGGCCGAAATCCGACGATGCCGAGGGCTCCAAAATACCGTACAAAAACTCAAAACAACGTACCAATGGTGTACCCTGAACAGGGTATTCCTCTAGACTTCATGAAATACTTCAGTCTAGGCACTGTCCATTTTTCTCTGCAACGGTTTTCCATGATCTATGTACAGTAGGTCCAGCGGGGCAGTAGACACACGTGAGTTTGTTATTGTTTACGATCGTAACGTACGATCTTCAGCCGTGTCGTGTTAATATTTCTTAATGAAGAATCGTTACATGTTTCTCATAACATTGTTTAATTTGTTTTGATTGGCACATACATGAAATGGATGTAAAATAAAGCTTATCGATATTTAAGGAGGGAAAGAATAATAACAGTCCCCAAACCGAGATGGTAGACTTAGCCCACCATTTCTTTATTTTCTTTGACTATAATACAGCCTCTCTTCCTTGTAGCAGTGACTAAAATAATGTTGTTATAATTTCTCCCTTCCTTTTAGTGACACAGAGGGCACATAAAATGAACGGAGTTTAGTAGACCGACTTTGATGTCGAAAAATAAATAATCTGGTGAAGAGTGGCAGTTTTTCATTGGCTAGTGACATCGGGAACTAAATATGCCAACACAACACCGCTTCTCCATTGCCTCCCAAGTAGGACTAGTATAGATTTTTTTTTTTTTCGTATATGTACGGCAGGGAAAATGTTACTACAAAAATAAACTTCCACATGCAAATAGTGTACAGGTTTTCAAATTTAAATGTAAAAAAAAAAAAAAAAATTCTTGCCCTATGGGTACAGATGGTTGTTCCAACTTAAATGCAAAAAAAAAAAAAAAAAAAAAAAATCTGCTACTGGTACAAATACAGGTTCTCAAGTTCAAATGTAAAAAATAATATCTTGTCCAACGGGTACAAATACAGGTTTTCAAGTTTAAACGTAAAAAAAAAACAAAATCTTGTCCTACGGGTACAAATTCAACTTTCAAGTTTAAAGGTAAAGAAAAAAACAAGTTTTCACTGACCACAGCCAAGAAAACATGTTCATGTAAGTTATAAAAATTTTTACTCCATTGTTCGATGTCGAATTTCCGAGATGATAAATGCTCTCCCTTCCCACATTTCATTTCAATTTCCAACTTCCATTTACACATTTTAGTGGAAAACCGTGCATCAGTTGGGAGGGAGTGAGGGTGGGAGAAATGGGGAGAGGGAGGTCAGGAGGGGAATGAAGAATAGATAGTTCAGAAGGAGGGGGTAGGAAAGGTTAAGGAGGAAAAGTAAGAAGAAAGGAGGGAGAGTGAAGAAGGCAAGGTAGGGTGGAAAGGAATGATGAATTGTGAAGAAGGGGAAAAATGGAAGAAAGGAGAGACGGCGAGGTAACGGAGGTGAGGGAAGTAAAGAAAAAAAGCGGAGAGGTAGGGTAAGAACGGCAACGGGAGGTAGAAAAGGAAGGAGGGAAGGAAGGAAAGTAAAGATGGAGAGGGAGGGAGGGAGGAAGGGGGAGAGGGAGGAGGGAGAGAAGGGAGGAGAAAGGGAAGGCAAATGAGGAGAGGGAGGTGGAAAAATGGGAAGGCGGGGTAAGCATGGAGGGGAATGTATGGAAGTAAGAATGGAGAGTGGAAAAGTAAAGAAGGATAAGAGGGAAAGAGAGAAAGGGAGAAGGTAGAAGGGAAGGGGAGAGGGGAGAAGGGAAGGGGAGAGGGATGAAGGGAAGGAGAGGTCAGGTAGAGATAAGTTGGGATAGAAGCTGGGAGGAAAAGTGGAGGTGAGAAAGGTAGCGAATGAGGGAGGGCAAAAAATTAGAATAAAAAAGGAAAAGGAGAGAAAGGGGTGAAAAGGAGCAGGGAGCAAGGCTTGATAATGAGACTGAAAAGCGGGAAACAAGAGATGGAAAGATTATGAAGAAAGAGGTGATGCAAGAAGGAGGGAAGCCGGGAAAAGGATAAAAGAAGAGTGCGGATATAGCCAGAATTAAATGAAAGACAAAAAGTAATGGACTGAAGATGAGAGGCATTTACCAGTAAGAGATGGAGATTGGGATGATTTAATGGAGAAAATATATGAAGAGAAGGAAGGTAAAATCAGGAAGGAGAAGAAGAAAATATCGAAAGGGTTAGATGTGAGAGAGCCAATGACTGAAGAAGATGAGGAAGGGAAAAGGAGATGTGTAATAAGAAAGACGACAGATGCAGCGAAAAATGAAGGAGCAACTAAAGAAAATGAGGAAGACAAAGTGAATGCAGGTAAAGAGTGGAAAAAAAAAAAAAAGCGAGGAATGAAAAGAATGGGTAGCAGGGAGACATGTGAGGGGAAAATGAAGGAGATAATGCAAAGAAGAAAGATATTTGACAAAGAAGTGTGTGAAGGAAGGGAAATTAAGGGAGTAATTTTGGAGAAGCCCATTGCCGAAGAACTACATGAGAAATATATTACCTGCACGCTGTTAATGCATCACATACATATTAAGGGTACATTTTAGTTTTTTTCCTGCTTTGTATTTTTTTTTTCTTTCTTTTTTACTGCTTTGTCTGTGGTTTTATCCCTTCAATCAGATTACGTACTTTTTTCATTTCCTCCTTGCCACCATCAGTCGGTTTTCATGAACTTTGGACATGCTTCTAATATTGAAGGTGTAAATGACGACTTTAGCTAACCTCTTCCTGTTAGAAAAATATCTCCTAAACTGAGAAGTATCGACTGAAGGTACCAAGAATAAAGTGAAAAATACGTTATCGGAGTGAAGTGGAAAACCCTTTTATTTCAATTAAATTTTTCTCTTCCACCTGACGATATATACATATTTTTTTAACGAGGGAAGGATGTTAATGAGATTTCCTTTACCTAAACTTCACCAAATTTATCGTCCTTCAATTTGCGGCACGGGACTTCAGTGGCCGACAAACAGTGCTACTGCAGTACACCCTTTTCATAGCACTTCGTGACTAATATCGTGTTTATGTAGTAGTCTCATACTGTATCTCAGTGTTGAATAGGGAGTGGTGGTAATTTTAGGTAGTTATAGAGGTAACAAAATATAGTGATGAAAAGAATAAAGGCCATACACTACATTTCGATATGTTTCTAGAAAGCTGATTAAAATTATATGGAGCTACAAAGAATGAAATTTACTTCCTCTTGCTGAAGAGGGTTATACGACAGTTGTTTGACACAAAACCAAAGTGAACTACAATCCGATGACCTAATGTATTCTTTTATTGCTAAGGCCACGACTATTAAGTACATGAGAAAGCCTTGATGGAAGAAGGGGATAAGCACGTAAATGCTACCCTTTGGACGACGAATGACCGCCCCCATGAGTGAATAATTTCCAGCAAATAATCACTACGCACTGATATCTGGCGGGATGGGAAAGGAAAGGATGTTAGAGCCAAAGCAAAGGTAATACCCAGGCTTGAGGCCGGGTAGAACAACAATTTCTTTTTCTTACTCTACGATATTATCTCACTGAAGAGCTTTTTTTTACTACCAACAGGCGATTCACTCCAACTTTAGAAAGATCTTTGTATGTAGAAGAACTGGTGAAGAATACAGTGTACTGTATGTAGCCCGTCCACCTGCATATCTACAGAAATACGTAATAATAGGAATGAATTAATCTTGACTTAAAACGAGTGGACCATAGGTAACCACACACATCAGGGGTATACCAGAGATCTTTTGTTATGTTGAAGGGGTCTGTGTTGTGACAGAGATGCCTGGGGTTAGTATGTTGTGCTGTGTGAGTGTGTGTGTGTGTGTGGGGGGGGGTGGCTTGACTGCAGTGTGAGTATAGTGGATTTTTAAGGAGTTCTACGTGTGGTTGGTATTGTAGCAGGGAAGAGCGAGGATCACATCTTAGTCTGCCTAAGTGCTCTGGTGTCTCTCTGGGTAGGGTAGAATCTGAGGGGTGGATGTCTGGGTGGTGGTTCATGGAGGATATACTGTAGTTTGGCGAGAGGGTTGAATGGCTGTGGTAGCTGTGTGTTTTTGGGACTTACCGGGTATGTGTTAGTGAATTGTATTGTCGGTGGAGGAGTGGGGTTATTACTGAGGCATTCTGTATCATTTGTGTGTGTGTGTGTGTGTGTGTGTGTGTGTGTAATTCACTGGGTCGGTCAGGATCACTTGATGGTCGTGATCGACAGCTTTTACCCTCACTGGAGGGAGCTGATAGCTCATATAGTCCGATCTAAGGGCAAGGCTGTGACCTTCACACACGCAAACACCCGTCCCCTTGCTCAAGGGGGACAGTAACCACCCACTTCGTCAGTGAAACTTTTCGCAACCTGAGCGAGTCGCGAACTCCCGTCCACCAGTTGGCAAGCGAGAACGTTACCACTGCACCAGTGAGCGGTGTGTGTGTTGGGGGACGATGCAATATAAAGTTACATGGACGGAATGGATCCTGAGCTGAAACAATGAACTGTGTCCCTCTCACACCTGTGTGATCTTTTACTAAAATAAAGTACGAAGTTCTTTAATTTCGGCCAAATCATTAATCATGTTTCCCTTAAACACTTCTCATTCCGTGGATTTCTCTTGAGTATAATCGTCTGACATCAACCGAAATCCGATGCTCAGTACCTCTTTTGTAAAGAAAATGTTAATTGCGCACTCATTTACTTCCATTCTTCCATTTTCTCACTCTCATGGCTGGGCGGGAACTGAGACCTGCCATGAAACTCCGCATTCATGACCACCAGTTGAATCTATTTACGCAGTTTTTTTTTTTTTCCTCATAATAATGTTAGCTTTCTTTAGTTTATCTTAATTTTCACGTGACAGGAGTTGCAGCCATTTCTAAACTTGGTACACGACGAAATAGGCTTTACCTTACATACGTTGGAGTGACCACCTTGAGTGGAAAGACGTCTTTTCTTAGATTATTCTTACTATCTCCAAGCAATATTTTTCAGTCTAACAGGATCTTTTATAGCGAAAGGATATATGATGGATACACCTCACTAGAACAATATATATCCGCCTGAAGGTCGCAAGAATGTAATCTGTGTGGTGTCCTTCCCGGTAGCGGAAGAACAGGATGAACAATCTACCTTGAACCCTAAAGCCTGTTTGTTTCCACTGATTTTTCTTTGTTATTATTATTATTATTATTATTATTATTATTATTATTACTATTACTATTATTATTATTTCAAAAACGTAGCTAAAGCTCATCTGTCTCCCACTGTTCTGTCACATTTGCTGCTCATTTCTTTCGCTGTCCTGGGGCTCTTAAAATTAATCCACCGCTTCTCGTCATTCTATTTAACAGCACATCACACTGAGTCACCGTTTTTCTCAACAGCCATCGTTTCCAATAAACATCGTCGCTCGCAGACAGTAAAATTATCATAGTATAGTATCCATGAGATTACGAGTTCATCATATATGTGTTTGTAAAGACAAGTACCCCAAAAATAGTTTGTATTTTTTTTTTATTCCTGTATTTATACACCGTTACCATTGCTAGCTTGGCTAAGAAGGACACATCTGTCACCGACAGTTAAAAAAGACTCTCCTAAACTAAGTACAACACAGCCGCTTTCTGATGTGGGAAGAATACATATTATTTTTTTACCTTCACTTCAATATTTTCGTCCTTCATTAACTGATGTGACATACTTCAGTGGCTGAAGAAGACAGTGCTACCGCGTGATATCCTTTCCATGGCACTTTTTCGCGACTTGCATCGTATTTAGGGGTAGTTGTACCTCGGTATTAACCTGATACAAATGGTAATTATAGGTAGTGCTGGAGTTAAAACACTTTAGTGATGATAATACCTAACCTTTCGAATTCGAAAAGTCTTCCCAAAGCTGAATAAAATTATGTGGAACTACAAAGAGTGAAATTAACTTCCTGATGTTGAAGAGGGGAAAAAAGGACAGTTATTTCAGACAAAAACAAAGTGAACTACAGCCCAGTGATCATGTACATTATATTATTGCTACGGCTGCGATTGATTATTCAGGACAGGAAAGACCGATGGTGGGGGAAGGGAATAAGCATGTAAAAGCTTTCCTTTAGACGACGAATGACCGCCACCATGAATGAATAATTTCAAACAAATATTCATTACGCAGCAATATCTGGCGGGGTGGGAAAGGGTGGGGTGTTAGACAGACCCACCCAGCAAAGCTAATACCCAGGCTCGAGGCCCGGTAGAACAATTTTTTTTTTTTCATTTTATTATTTTTTTTTTTACTTCCCCTACGATGTTAACTTACCGAATAGGATTTTTTTTTTTTAGCTTACTATCAACTGGCGATTTTATATAATTTAAGATGGATCTCATAATATCGAACCCGTCCAGCTTTAAGTCTGCAAACATACGTAATGGTACGAAAGGACCAATCTTGACGTGACACCAGTGAACCACAGGTAACCGGCAACTTCATCAGGGCGCCACCCAAAATCTCTTCTTGATTTATGTTCACGGAGTCTGTTCTGTGACACTGAGGTGCCTGACGTTAGTCACTGTGTTGTTCAGTGTGTGAGGGGGGAGGGAGGGAGAGGTGGCTTCATTTTAGTGAGGGACACCTTCATGTGATGGCACCGATATAGCCAGGCTGCTCCACCTTCCAGTTATAAAAACGTCCCTCAGCTCAACTCCCTGCCTATCTTTCGAAATAATAATGCAAGAGAAGGACACCTTCATCTTGCAGTGCAGTGGGTTCACGTTCAACTGAACTGGTGCCACAACAAGTCATTTCAGTACCGCGGGCTAAGTTCTCACCTCCCTGGATGATGGCTGTATTTTATCGGTAAACATAAACTAAGCTAATATTACTACACTAACTTACCCTAACATATCAATCTAATCAAACCTTGACATTCCCGATGGAGCAAAAGTACCCAAACGTATTACATTTCGGCAATATGCAGCGGTGGTGACTGAGAGGATGTTACTGTGACGGACGGTGAGGTTTTGGTTGTTCATCTGAGCATTCTTCCTTGCCGTCCTCCCTCCACTGCTTCCCTCATCCCACTGATTACATATTAGTACTGGAGAATACTTCCCTGACATCTCTCATGGGGTTGACTTTCCCGTAACTGTCCCTCTTCTGTTGTCGCCTCTGTCTCTCTAGGTGGAAGGGGAAACCTTCCGACACGGGGGTTGAATGAAGGACGGTATACGCGTCAGAAAAATTGATCTTGTATATTTTGACAAGGACAGGGAGAAATGAGATGAGGGTGGGGTGCTGTGCAGAAGTAAATTTACGGGATGCAGGTGGTGGTGGGGCAGGGAGTGGGATGTACATGGATAAGAAAGTGGCGTTACATGTTGACTGGTATGCGGGTGGCAATGGTTTAACTACAACCTTTCCCACCACGGGTGCAAACAGACACATGAGTGGTCTTTACTGAGCAGGGATGAGGTGCATGGATTTCTCTCCGTCGATGCCACCCCTCATTGGATGTCACACGGAGAACCATTATGGCTTTTGTGAGATTCCTCCTGGGCTTTCTCGTTCATTCGTTCATTTATCAATGCTCCAACACGCTTGCCTACGACGGTCTTGGTTATTTAATGGTGGCTCTCTACGCTGCTCGGTCTCTAGCAGCCTCTATATTTAGTCCCTTATCCCTGAGGCCACACTCTACGACCTCGTCCCAGGTCTTTTTCTCTGCGAGTCGAAACTCTTCCTTCATTGTTGACATCTCTCTCCCTCCGCACCCAACTGTCGTCCTGCAGTCGCTCCCCACACCCAGACCATCCTATTTTTCCCCTTCTTATCATAACACTAGTACATCAGAACCCAACCTTCCTCTCAGCTCTTCATTCGCAGTCCAGCCTCCCCCGCCTATGGTCTGTTATGCTTGGTCTTTAATTCCAAATGTCATTGAAATACGGCTGGAGAGTGAACCTGGAACAAACTATCTTTGGATAAGGAAAGTGATGTACCATATATACACTGAGTTCATTACTACCACCCAGGTTACAGTAGTGTTATTTTGCTAGATTTACCTGTTGACCATAAGTGATGGACAGCAACAAAATTATCGTGGCGAGGAGATGGAGGGGGACGAAGCCAGGACCGCAGCCGGCCAACAAGTCTCTGTACTCGGTGGGTGATGGTACCGAAGATATGTACGTGGATCCAGTGGCGTTATATACTTACCCAGAGCCTGAGAATGGCCACACTGGGGGCATGAAAGTGGCCCCGGATGATGGCCATCAGGGGCCCCGGGTGTGTCAGGAAGCCCCAGGATCAAGAAAGAGGGCTCATCCGTGCAGGGTCAGTAAGAAAGGAAGGTCAAAAGGAGTCTCACATAAATGAAGAAATCATTGAGAGGAATCTCCAGACTTCCCAGTACACCGTATGACAGGGAACTGAGAAGAATCCCCGGAGTCCCAAGTGCATCGTAAGAGAGAGGACAGAGGAATTCCACCACACATAGTCAGAAATGGCCTCATTGAGATCCATCACTAAAATTTAACCCTTTACGGGTTAAAAAATCTTAACTACTCCGTTTAAGCTGCTGCCAAATGATTTACGTCACCTGTGTTTACTCTTTCAAGACGTTTTAATCCTGTTTTACTCTAACAACCCCAAAATCTTCTCCGAAGGAACACTGCCTTGCCGTGGCGGAGAAGCTCGTGTATCCCAGTGATCAGTGGAGCTATACTAGTCAGGTGCAACCATACTAGGCAGGTTCACTGTTAGGGATCAGACGAAAAGTGTTCCTCTCGCAATCATCATCTTAGACTTATACTTGTCATGTGCAACCATACTAGGCAGGTTCACTGCCTGTGATCAGCAGCAAACTGGTCCCCAGGTAGTAATACCCTGAGCCGGGCCAGGGGTGTGCCGTGTCACGCCTCCCTACAAACAAATTCCATGAAGCCATGACCCCAGTCGCCAGCAGCGATGGAGATATTGTCCATGGCGGCCATGGACAGTTTATGGACTCCCTTTGACACTGACCCTTCCTCCCTTCCTCCCTGTGCTTTAACACCAAACCGGTTCATCAATAAGCATTTTCATCGACAAAATCACGTCCGTATCAACCTTAGTGCCATATATCCATTTTATGACTTGGTGCTAGTTCTTGATAATTCCTTCCTTTCTCCCTTCCTTGGTTGAGGAAGGTCCCTAACTCCTCTTCCTGTGTGATTCATTTGTTTATAACAATTCACTGCCTTCTTCTATGTTGCATAATCCTTACAGTATTACATCCAGAAATAAATCCCTGAGGACGAGGTGCTAGGGAGCTACCTTAACCGACGAAATAAGTGGGTTGTCAGAGATTTTCATAGACTATATATATATATATATATATATATATATATATATATATATATAGATAGATAGATAGATAGATAGATAGATAGAAGATAGATAGATATAGATAGATAGATAAATGGATAGATAGATATAGATAGATAGATAGATAGATAAATAATAAATATATAAATAGATATGTAAATAAATACATTAATAAATCTATCTATCTATCCATCTATCTATATGTGTGTGTGTGTGTGTGTGTGTGTGTGTGTGTGTGTGTGTGTGTGTGTGTGTATAAAACTATTAACATACATGAAGGTCTCTGTAATATCCTATGTGATTAACACTACTAACCCGAGAATATCCTTTATTTTTCATTCTTGATAATTCCAGACGGTTTTGCTCAGATTAGGAAAGGATCTTAGCCGTGAAGGAGTTAAGGAAGGTTACATCTTACCTGCAAAGATAGATACAATATATGTACATTAAGCAGAGAAAAACTGTCTTTTTTTATGCGCTAAAGAAAGAACACAAAGGCTACAGGCCTACAAAGTGCTCCTTCCAAGAAAAAAAAAAAAGCAAGAGAACAGAGATAGCAAGAACAAAACATTAAAGACGTTATAGTGATTAGGTTAAGGTACTTGACATCAGCTGCAAGGACCTTCTCAAGACCTTAATAGGCGGCATGTCGCTTATTACACCTTAATATTCTCTTTTGTATAATTACTCTTATCTTAATACGGAAGTAAGTTACATCTGTAATAGAAAATTTAATTCTAATGCCTTCATCACGATGCCTTGCTTCAATCATGCCTTTCCAGACTTTTAGAACTATCTAGCTTTTGTTAACCCTTTCACAGTCCTCTCTAGGCTGAATAAAAATATCTTGATATACCAAGGGTATAATAAAAATATATCTGCACAAATTACGTGTCAGAAGCAAAACTGAATAAATATGGAAGAAGTAAAAGAAATCCCGGGCCGACGAGACTTAAACTTGACAGCGGCATTGATAACAGAACGTGACGGTGTAGACAAGGTCACTATTTTCCACTCTCATTTAAACGTCTAAGGTTATACGATGAGATCAACGCACGTTCTATCAGAGTGAGGTCTCCAACGATGCTGAGAGGCCAGACACGATGTTATATTGTTACATGCATTAAGAACTTTTGTCAAACACTAGAATTTCGTCCTCCCTTTTGGGATCCAATATTTATTCCCCTTCACTCCGATATCGTGGTATCCATTTCATTCTTGCTACCTTCAGGCGATTGTCTTAAATTCCGGTTTGACTTTAAGAGCTGAAGCCTTCATTACCCCTTCACTACCACACACATCCCCTAAGCCAGTGGTTCTTAACCTATTGGTCACAACCCAAATTTGGGTCGCCAAGCCATTTGGAGTGGGTCGCCAAGAGACAAATATATTACTGATATTATTAATGTTGTATACTATTGCTTTTTAACATATTACCGTACTTGTCGATACATCACACTTTACATTCTCTCTCTCTCTCTCTCCTACAGTAGGCGATTGCATTTGGCTTAAAAAAAGATTATTACCATGCACACAACTGGGAGTAGAGTACCGGTACTGTACATTTTATATTTTAAAACTTAACCGTTTTCATTTCGGAGTAATGATGCCCAGCTCATGGCTTACGTACGGTACCGAAGTCCAGAAGACATGGAAGAGGAATTTCTGTTCTGTCGGCCATTACACACAACCACAACCAGGGAAGATATTTTTAGTACTGTGGACTCATTCTTCAAGGAAGAAGGGCTTCAGTGGAATCAGTGTTTTATGTTTGTTGTGATTGTGCACCAGCAATGCTGAGAGTACGTCATGGCTTCATTGCTAGAGTTAAAGAAGAAAGTCCATTCGTGCTGATTGTTCACTGTCTCCTTCACCGTGAGAATCTTGCTTCTCAGGGGTTGTCACCTGCGTTACAGAAAGTGATGCAGGAAGTCATCCAGGTAGTCAGTTTCATTAATCTAGGGCTCTGCCCTCCAGGATCATCAGTCGGATGTGTTTTGATTTTGGTTCAGAACATGTACACGTGTTGTACCACTCTGAGGTTAGGTGGCTGTCACGAGGAAGGGTGCTCCAACGGTTGCCTGAAATGCGGAACGAGACTGAGATATTTCTAGCAAAAAAGAATCATTCACTGGCCCCAAAGATTCTCTGATTCAAAGTAGGTGATGCAAATGGCTTATCTTGCAGATATCTTTGCTGAGATTAACGCCTTGAACATTTCAATGCAAGGTCACGATCAGACATTAGTTGGGCTGTCAGAGAAGGTAACTGCATTCAAGGGGAAACTGAAGCTGTGGAAGAGTAAAACTGAGATTGGGAAGACTGCGTCGTTCCATCTTTGAGTGAATTTCTGGAAGACGAAAAATTTTCTCTAACCCAGGTCCAAAGCATCATTGTGGAACATATCTCCAGACTAATCGAAGAGTTTTTCACTACATTCCTGAGAATGTGATGAAATATGCCTAGGTAACACCATCGAGGTTCAGAATGATGAAACACTTCGTTATGATTGCAGGAAACAAAACGAATCACTGAGCTCATTCTGGATCAGAGTTTACAAAGAAAAGAAAATTCTTGGAGGTGAAGCCCTGAAAGCACTCCTTCCCTTTGCTACAACTCATCTGTGTGAGACAGGATTTTCTGCACTCACAAAGTACAGAAACCGTCTACAACCAGAGCATGACCTAAGATGCAGTCTGTCATCTAAATCACCCCGGTTTGAGAAGCTGATTGAAACTTTTCAGTGCCTGGGATGTCACTGATTATAGTACTTTATGTCTCAGACAACATCCAAAATAGTGACTCTTTCCTTAATGGTCAGAGTAAATAGGTGTATCATGAATATGAATGAATTATTTTGATTTTCTGATCTTCAATTTATTTTTTTCCTGCCAAAATGTGTTGATATTTTAGTTCTTAGGAAGTACATATAATAAAAATAAAATTTATTTATTATGACCAATAAAATATTGAAACATTACTTTGGTTTTAGTCATATGATATGACACATATGTTTGTTTCAGTTCTGGTGCAGAGCAAGTTTACGAGGGTTTGGGTAGCCATATAGACCATCTTATGGATTTTGGGTCGCCAAGAAAAAAGGTTAAGAACCACTGCTTTATACTATGCGACACTGGTTCAACCACAGCACCCCTTATGTCCGCCAATGCAGTACGTGGCCAGAAGAACGCTCACAAAATTAATTACCCTGGCGGGACGCGAACCCTCGTTCTTCAGTGTACGAAAACGCACACTTTACCACTGTACTACAGAGGCTCCATATATATATATATATATATATATATATATATATATATATATATATATATATATATATATATATATATATATATATATATATATATATATATATATATATATATATATATATATATATATATATATATATATATATATATATTCAGTATATACTGGTATTTCTCTCTCCCTGTCTCTCTCTCTCGAACTCACACTACAGTACACTCCAGCCTTCCAAAAACCTCACCTTGTCTCCAACACCCTGCTCTCTCCTCTCACCTCACCTCATCCATTCGCATCACCAAATACTCTCACGTTACCTAATACTCTCATCTCACCTCATACTCTCACCTCTCCTCATACTTTCACCTCTCCTCATACTCTCACCTCACCTCAGTTCTCCTCAAACTCTCATCTCACTTCACTCTGCCCCTACCCTTCAGTCTCGCCTCACACAAAACTCCACCAGTTTTCTTTTACTGATTGGCGGTCCTTCTCACTCTTCCCGTTCAGCTTCGTCTGGAAGGATCGGTGGATGAGGTGAACCTTCATGGTTCATATTACCCTTACTTCTTGAATAACAAAACTTACTACAGTCCCAGTCATCTCTGCAACAAACACTCTTCATAGAACGAAATGATGTGCTGCTGTATGCTTTCCGTGGTACACTTCCTACTCATATCAACTGACATTTTCACCTCACCTCAGTCTCGCCTCATCTTACCTCACCTTGTTCTCTCTGCTCTCACCCTGCATCTCCGCACCATATTTTTCCTCCTCTCACTTCGATCCCCCTCTTCACTTTTGTTTCGCTGAACCTTTCAGCGCCACACACACACACACACACACACACACACACACACACACACACACACACGGAAGAGGCCCCTGGTACAAAGAAAGTTAAAAATGACTGATGGATGAGAAAGAAAAGGAAGAGGAAAAAGGCATTTGGAAAACTGTAGAAAAAGGAAAGGAGGAGATGAACAAATGAAGTATGAAGATAACAACGTGATGGAGATTGTAAACAGATACAACACGGAGTTACGGCAGAAGGTGTGAGTACGAGTAAATAAAAAATAAAGGCGAGAGAACAGAAAGGGGGAAGATGGTTGGCAACTGTCTGCTTTTATTTGGACATGTTTTATTATACATAAGCCTTTTTTACCTAACCTTTATTTTCAAATACTGACGCTCTCTCTCTCTCTCTCTCTCTCTCTCTCTCTCTCTCTCTCTCTCTCTCTCTCCTGCCCCTGACGAGGCTCCGTGTATCGCAAAGTAAAAACTGACCGACTCTCTTCCAACACTGAGGCGTTGAACTACTAACTGGTCTATAGTGTACAGAATGCGTGTGTGTGTGTGTGTGTGTGTGTGTGTGTGTGTGTGTGTGTGTGTGTGTGTGTGTGTGTGTGTGTGTGTGAGAGAGAGAGAGAGAGAGAGAGAGAGAGAGAGAGAGAGAGAGACGCAGAGGAGGGGCTGCTGAACGTTACTAAAAAAACTGAAACACAATAGAAAAAGAGACGAACAAGGAAGGTCAGATTGAGAAAGAGTGAGAATGGGAAGAGAGATCTATGTTCAATAGAAAAAAAAAAAAAAAAAAAAAAGACACCATGGGATGAAGTAATGACCAGATGGAAAGAATATTTTGCAAGCCTGATGAATGGGAATAGAAAGAGCAGAGCGGCTGTAAACATGACTGGTTATGGGGGTGTGCAGAGAAGGAATGCAGTGCCAGGAGACGTGACACTCGCACAGGTGAAGAGCGCTGTGAAACGGCTGAAAAATGGGAAAGCAGCTAGGGTTGATAAGATGTATGCAGAGATGCTTAAGTGTAGTGGAGACAGTGGAATGAAGTGCTTGTTGGAGATATGTAAGAAGACATGGATGAGTGAAACTGTGCCTGCAGAGTGGAAAAAGGCTGTGATTGTACCCCCGTACAAAAATAAAGGTGAGCGAAGCAAGTGCAAGAATTATCGTGGGAAGAGTTTACTGAGTGTGGTAGGGAAGGCATATGGAAGAATTATTATAAAGAGAGATATCAGAAGTCCTAGTGAGTGATGAACAGGGTGGCTTAAGGAGTGGCAGAGGATGTATGGATCAAGTATTTGCAGTGAGACAGATAGCAGAGAAGGCTTGTGAGAATGACCACAAGGGTTTATGGCATTCATGGATCTGGAAAAAGCATATGACAAAGTAGACAGAGAGGGATTGTGGAAAGTTTTGCGTATTTATGGTGTAGATGGTAAGCTGCTAGGTGCTGTCAAGAGTTTTTATTATGGTAGCGAAGCATGTGTAAGGGTTAATAGGCATCTAAGTGAATGGTTCAAGATCGGTGTGGGCGTGCGACAAGTGGTGTGATGTCCCCATGGTTGTTCAATATATATATGGATGGGGTGATGAGAGAAGTGAAAACACGAGTAATGGAGAGAGGGATGGCGTTGGTAATGAATGGTGATGGATGGAATATCTCAAATTTGTTGTATGCTGATGATGCAGTACTGCTTGCAAGTACTTGGTAGGCTACTACAGAGTTTTGCTGATGTCTGTGAGCGTCGTGTCTTGAGAGTAAATGTATAGAAGAGTAAAGTGATGGTTACTGAGACAGAAGGTGACTCCCAGTGTGATGTCACAATGAAAGGAGAGAGACTGGAATTGGTGAGAGAGTTCAAATACTTGGGTACAGTGATAGAAAAGAGAGGAAAATGTGCAAAAGAAGTTGAAAGTAGAGTGACACGAGGAAGAACAGTAGCTGGTGCAATGAAGGCCTTGATAAGAAACAGAGGTTTGAGTGTTGCAGCTGCACGAGGCTTACATGAGGGAGTGTTAGTGCCAACTTCAACAAATGGGTGTGAGACTATGATGTGGCATGAAAATGAAAAGTCAAGAGTAAGAGCAGTGGAGATAGGACTGCTGAGGAATGTATGTGGAGTACAGAGGGTGGATAGGATGCGAAATAATGTGATTCGTGAATGGTGTGGAGTGAGGAAGTCGGTGGACACCAGAATCGAGGAGAGTGTTCTGAGATGGTATGATCATGTGGTAAGAATGGATAACAATAGAGTGGTGAAAAAGGTATACCTGAGCAAATTTGAGGGAGGGAGGAGGCGATGTAGGCCAAGGAGAAGGTGGAGAGATATGGTGGATGAGTATTAATTTTGAGGAAGAGAGGTTTGGAAGTCGGTGAGGCTAGGGAACTGACAAGAGAACGAGCTGGCTGGATGAATGTTGTGAGGAGAAGTGCTTGATCAGGGATTCTGGCACCCCTTTTGAGTGACTCAATCGGATACGTATGTGTGAAGCTCCAGAATGTGGTGAATGTTTTTGGCGTATCCGGTACAGCTAGGATTCTGGGGTCTTGAAAGATGAGAGAATGGAAGTGTGGCCTATTTGGATAGGGCAAGTTTGTGCTGTCTGGACACTGCTACTCCTCACCCTACCCTTGGGTGGGAAAGGAGGTCCGGATGGTGATGATGATGAATGATGATGATGATGATGATGATGATGATGATGATGATGATGATGATGATGATGATGATGATGGTGTGTGTGTGTGTGTGTGTGTGTGTGTGTGTGTGTGTGTGTGTGTGTGTGTGTGTGTGTGTGTGTACTAGTTTCTGATAATACTAGTGCCTGACGGTACAATTTAATTTACAATGGTAACTTTATAAGTCATGTGGGCTCTCAGTTAAAGCATCGCTCGCCCTTGTGGAATGGACGTGGAGAGGTAGCACTAAAACAACTAGACAATTTTCAGAAGAAACTTGTTGGAATTATTAATAACCCTGCTATTTCAATTATATTACCTCCCCTACAAGTAAGAAGGAATGTTGTCTCTCTTGCAATAATTTACAGATACTTTTATGGCAAATGCTCAGACGAAGTTGCGTCCCTGTGCCACCTCTACATGCCTTCCCTCTTGCTACACGGGCATCTGGTAGCGCTCATGGTTTGAATGTCACACAACCATATTGCAGAACTGTCTATCAAAATTCTTTTATTCCCCGACCTGCATTTCTCTGGAACTCGTTTCCCCGAAGTTGTTTCCCCACAAAATTCACCCTACAGCTGTTCAAGTCCAGCTGTTATACACTTTTTATGAATGGAGGACGCCAGCAATCTCGTGTATGAATTATTTATTTTTCATTAATTTGTTTTTCCTTCCTCTATTCAGTTATATATATATATATATATATATATATATATATATATATATATATATATATATATATATATATATATATATATATATATATATATATATATATAAAAGGGAACTGCTACGGACATTTAGTAGTATTGCATTGGCATTAATCACAATATATTTTGTAGAATGACTCCCTTCAAGTTACACAATAACTGAAAATCGCACTGATCCATAAACGGCAGCTAAGTCAAACGGAAATTAATTAACATCAGGTAATACCCAATCAGAGTCACGATTTCCAGCAATATACACGACAGACGCAATTTGTTTCAGTGCTGGATTAACGGGAGTGTAGGTAAAGGTTTGCAGGGTACTAAAAATGCTCATTGTTTACCTTTGGCCTGGCTCACGAGGAACCAATCACGTCGAACGTTATTTTATGGGGCTCTAACAGAGCTGGGGTGAGGGAAGCAGGGGTGAGGAAGGGGTGACCTGGGAAAGCATGAGGAAACGGGGGATAAGGGGATGGAAAGATGAAGCGAGGGGTAGGGGGATGGAAGGATGAAGCGGAGGGTAGGGGGATGGAAGGGTGAAGCGGGGGACAGAAGGATGGAAGGATCAGAGCTGTGAATAGCGCCGCTACATAGCGCCGCTACTATTTTAAAAGCGATGGTGGTAACGCCATTACTTTTTGTAGCCAGTAGCGGAACTGAGAGCGCCTCTACTTTTTTGGCCCTACCCAAGCGTTACCGCGCTCCTCGCTACTCACGCGACGAATACAGGTCCGGAGTCGTGAGTACATACAGATATGCCGACAGTTTGGTTGTATTTATTAATGACGAAAAATAATACTTTCGTCAATTCTGTCAATTAAGGATGTCAGCTAGATGTAGGCAATGCTAACACACACACACACACACACACACACACACACACACACACACACACACACACACACCTCTAACTATTCCCGTCTCTAACTTCCGCTCTCTCCCTCACTCTCTCCTTCAGACTAATTCTTACTCACTACGTTATTATTTCGTAACAGTATGTTATTTTCAGTTTAAAGTAATGGGAAGAAAACAGTGCTGTTGTATAAACAGCCATTAAAAGAATGCCCCATTTCATTTTTACTTTTGTTTTCGTGCATATCTTAAATAGGTATCACTGAAAATATAATAAATCTATATAATATGTATCAATGGTAGGCCACATTTTTTTGCCTGCTATTTACGTATGTTACTTTCAGTAGGTATACTAGGTAACAATGTAAAAGAACATTTGTTACATTATACAGTAAATAGCTTTTTCCTGTACCTTCGGCTCTAAGCTTCATTAAATTGACACCGACATGTATATGATGATTTTTTTTTTTTTTTTCAGTATAAGTGTGTATACAGTATACTGACATTACTGGTACACAACATAACCACTCAGACTGACTAATATTATCAAAACAGTATATAGTGATTTGCTATATCACAGATTTTTGTTAATCTTTCCTTCGTGTACGTTTTTCTTATCCAAAGTAGCGGAAGCGCCGCCACATTTCGTATCAAGTAGCGAAACCAGTAACGCCACTACTTTTTCGAGCTAGTAACGGAAATGGGAGCGCCGCTGCTTTTTATTAGTAGAGTTCCCAGTACTGGGAAGGATGAAGCGGAGGGTAGAGGGATGGAAGGGTGAAGCGGGGGACAGGAGGATGGAAGGATGAAGCGGGGGACAGGAGGATGGAAGGATGAAGCGGGGGGTAGGGGGATGGAAGGATGAAGCAGGGGGTAGGGGGATGGAAAGATGAAGCAGGGGGTAGGGGGATGGAAGGATGAAGCGGGGAATAAGGAAAGGAGCTGATGCACGAAGATGGGGGGAGGGGAGATAACTAGGGGACGGAGTGATCAAAGCGGGGAAGGGGAGGGGACAGGTAAGAGACAAAGACGTGGGAAGGAGGTGGGGCAGCCGCGAGATGGGGAAAGGCTAACTTGAAATGAAGATGAATTTACGCTATACATTACGATGCCATCTTGTTTTTCCTTTTTCTTCCTAGCGAGAAGGGAACATACATGGAAAAGTGGGTTAAAATGAAGTCTTTACTGTACACTACATATCCTTTCTATTGCGTCGTCACCTTTGCTTATACTTTCTCTAACGCTAAACAATTTTATTCAACTTAGGAGACCCTTGTGATGACGGGCTTAGAAACAACCTCTTTTATTGCTAAATTATACCCTATAGCAGGAGGGTCTTCCCAGTGCTGAATAATATGGTCTGGCGACAGCCGGTGTATCATTAAATCGTGAGGACCGTGAAAACCTGACGACGAGGGCACCAGGCACACCCCAAAAATTCTCTTCTCGGCTAATTTTCACCATTCATAAGTGTATTCATCGCCATAAAACCTACATCATCGTCTTTGTCGATGTTTTTTCCAGCTGATATGCATGAAAAATAGAGGGGGAAATCAAATACTAGGACCTTAAAGCGAGGAAAATATATACTCACGCACAGTGTATTATTAATGTGCTAGTATTTGATGTCCTCCCCTATTTTTCATGCATATCAGCTGGAAAAAACATCGACAAAGACGATGATGTAGGTTTTATGGCGATAAATACACTTATGAATGGTGAAAATTAGCCGAGAAGAGAATTTTTGGGGTGTGACTGGTGCCCTCGTCCTCAGGTTTTCACGGTCCTCACGATTGATACACCGGAAGAAAAGAAATATTTAGTCAGAAATGGTAAATGAAAATGGTTAAACCCTCTTAGTTCCAGACATCTCTCCTATGCAGAATTAAATTTTACGATGATAGTCCTAACTTAATGGATAGTTTTTCTTAAGCTGAATAAAATGGTAGAGTGGCAGTGTGAATACAAATAAAAAAAAGACGTCCTCTAAAATAATAGGTTACATTCCAGCATACATGACAAAGAACACTAACCCAAAATATTAGTGCATTTTCCAATCAATGGAACTTGTACCTTCAGCTTGCATAGACATGGCTCTGACTTCATTTTCCTTGCATCAGTGAGTTGTCTGGTTCAAAGTGTTGTCGAGGGGATGCAGGCAAAACCAACTGCCATCACACTGTGCTGCCACGAGGTTTATTTTTGGCGATGAACAAAACCAACTTTGTTGTAGTTTGGGGACGAGAGACCACACAAATTTAACTGTGCTGACTGCGAATTTCTTAACGAAGTTAATGCCTCCTCATGTACGAAACTCTCTCTCTCTCTCTCTCTCTCTCTCTCTCTCTCTCTCTCTCTCTCTCTCTCTCTCACACACACACACACACACACACACACACACACACACACACACACACACACACACACACACTCACACACACACACACAATTCCTTCCAAGAAAAAAAAAAAAACAATACAACAGTGAGCCAAATTCAAGATCTGTTCATTTCGAGATGCCTGGACACACTGCGTTTGAAAGACTGGAGATTATAGGAAGTAGGAAATACAGATAGAGGGAGACAGTTCCAGAATTGACCTGTTGCATAAATGAAGGACTGGGAGTAACGGTTAACTCTTGCATTAGAGAGCTGGACAGAAAAGGGATGAGAATTTGTTGCTAGACGGGTGCTACGCGCCCGTTGTAGAGGTGGAGGAATGCAGACAGACAGTTCAGATAAGCAGTGACCATGGAAGTAGCGACAGAAATGAGATAAAGAGGCAACAGTGCGACGAAGAGACATACGTTGAAGGGAGCCAATAAGAGAGAGAGAGTTAATGGGACGAAAAGCCCTACTGAGAAGAGCCTCCCCATACATGAGAGTTGTACTCTAAACAGGGGCGAATAAAACCCGTGTATAAAGTCAACAACTGTGCAGGGGTAAAGAACGTACGGAGTCGGCTTAGCACACCTAATATCTCGGAAGCTGATTTTACAAGAGATGTAATATGATCTTTCCAAGATAAATCCCGAGTGAATGAAACCCCAGGCATGTTCAAGGATGTTGCAGCCTTGAGGTGGATATTATTAAACATTAGTGGGTACTCCTGTGGAAGATTCTGTCAGGTCGATAGGTGCAAAAACTGAGTCTTTGATGCATTAAAAACAACAAGGATATTTTTACCCCAGTCAGAGATACGAATCAAGTCAGACATTAGGTGTGCCATAGCCTCATCCCTTGTTTGTTGAAGTAACTGCTGGGATGGGCTTTGCGGGAACCGAATGGAAAGCTGAAGGGTGGAATCATCAGCGTTCGAGTGGATAGGGTTCGATGTGCAGCTTAAAAGGTCATTGATGAATAAAAGGAAGAGAGTTGGTGATAGGACAGAGCCCTGAGGAACACCACTGTTCATAGATCTAGGAGAAGAACGATGGCTGTCTACAACAGCGGCTATAGAACGACCAGAAAGGAAGCTGTAGGTGAAGGCACAGATAGAAGGACAGAAACCCCTTAACTACGAAGACATCTATTTTTCATTTTGATCATTTGCTAAGGTTTACAAACAAGCCCTTCAGCACGGTGACTATTTTCTTAAATTATTCCTGCTAAGAAGAACTTTCGTAGTGAAAGAGTTATTTTATGCTATAACCTCACTACAATGGATCACAAAACGGCCCTGCAAAGGCAGCGGCTTGCCTGTGGTTGATGGTTTCTACTTCGTCAGACATAAGGGACTTAACAACGACAATAACAGTAACAACAACAAGCAACAACAAAGGATCTCCCTAGGCTAAGCTAAATAAAACCGTCTGGATGTAGTACAAATGTAAAAGAAAGATCATACTGAAGGGCTTTCTATAATTTTACATCCTTTGATCATGTGCACAAAGGGAACGGGGATGAGCATACAGTCTATTGTATCTACCTGGGAGAGTTTCGTGTCAGTTGGCTGTGTATACGCTTATCCCAATATCAGCTCACCTTCTGTTGCTGGAGTTGCACCAGGATCGCAAACTGAAAGCCTATGCAGTAGCCTCGCTTTTAGGAATGCAGGGAAGCACCAAGTGTTTGATATTCGGACTGACATCAGACAATTTTATTCACTTCAAAGAAACTGATCCCCATGTAAAAGGCTAGAAATATCATGACTAATTCTGTGGCCGTGAATTAGGAATTATTAACTTTATACCACCTGACATCAGACGATTTAATTCCGATGAAGAGATCCCAATGCAGCCTAAAGGAATAAAAAAAGCACATAATGATATACCCACCTTCCCTTACTAGGTGGTCCATCTTAACTTTTACTGAGATGGCGTGTTTCTGTATTTTATGTGTTGTGTCCAGACGTTTTTATTCACCACAAGTTAGGCTTTAGGAGCTGCAGGGGTAAAGTGGAGTTGCCATTACCTTGTTTATTACAAGGTGGCCTCCTATTTAGATTTACAGATTGGTAGGAGAAGTCGATTAAAACTGCAGTTATCACCATATTGAAAAGGTGAATATTAGTTAATGCAGGAAGAATTATTCTTTAAAAACAACAAAAGTAGAATATTCTGCTCTCCACTCTTCAGGCACTCCGTCCATCAGCCACAGGGGAACAAGGGTAGAATTACTATGGAGCCAGCGGCGAGGCCTTAATAAGCTTAAATTAAACAATTTTACAAAAGTTCTGGATAGATGGCGTCACCTCATGTGTCAGGTAATGGCAGATTTGGATTCCCCATGTCAAATTACCATATATGGTAGCACTTTTATGTCTCCAAAGGCCTCCTTTTACTAAATCCGCCAGAATCAGAAGAAGAAGAGCACTGTTACTCGTTGATTTGCTGGCTACCGCCGCAGGTAAAAATATGTAACTCGTTCAGCCTAACACCGAAAGGTTTTGTTCTGCTAAGGGAAATCCTGGCAATCAAAGCTTTAAAAAAATAATTTAGAGTCACACCTTCTCTGCCATTGGTACCTCTAAGAATTTTATTTATCCCACATCAGACGATTTTCTTCAGCAGAAATTCTAGCTGCAAAACGGTTAAGGTCAGATATGTTGTTGTTCTTGTTTTAGATTTTCCTCCCTTTGGGAAGACCGGGCCAAATATGGGTCCGCCAGAGTGAATCTTGACAATAGCAGGGCTCAAAGAGAGCTACTGTTGGGGTGGAATCATCCACCTATAATGTGGTCACTAGTGAGAGGTTAACGAGGTGGAGGGTAAGTGGAGACGGTGTCAAGTAGGACTGTGGTTGAGGCAAGGGCGACGATCTCAGCAGCAGTGGCACAGGGAGACATCCTTCTTATAAGTCTGCCATCTAAGGTGAAGCGAAGTGTGGCGGTGGAGGGGCAGTCAAGCATGAAGTGGAGGAGTGGCCAGTCTGCAGTTTCGTGACAGTGAGGGCACGGTTCAGGGGCAGTCCCTGCTATTTGAGAGTAGCAGGGGTAGCCAAGCTGTAGGCGGAGTAATCGCACGACTAGCGAATTGGGCGTGTGAGAGGGAGTGTTGAGAGGCTCATAGTTCGTAGTCCTGGCGTACCAGGTGGCAGAGCGAGAGCCTTCTGCTACATGTGTCTCATGGTCCCTTCACCTGAGCTGTAGGATGGTACTGTTGACTCTGCTTTTCAGCAGAGAACGGCTCATTCTAAGGGGGAAGTTGACGGCAGGGTGGAGCATTGCAGAGCGAGCAGCAGTGTCATCACGCTCGTTACCAGCGATTCCTACATGACTGGGCAGCCAGTGCAGGTGGATTACCCCTCCACTCTGAACGATGGAGTCGGCTACCGCTAGTATGGAGGTCAGCAGGTTCACATTGTTAGTGAAGCGTCGCGCACGGAGACCATGCAGAGACAAGAGCGAGTCAGTGTGGACGACCACACGTTGGTGGCAGTGGAAGTGGGCGTGTCTTAAGGTGCCTAAGATTGCCAGAAGCTCTGCCTCGTACACGGTGGCCCCTGAAGGGAGCCGCCAGGTCTCGACGCGGCCATCACTGGCAAATGCAGCACCTGCAGATCCCTCAGCAGCAACGGACCCATCGGTGAAATACTCGACTGTCCCGGGGTCCAGAGTGATGCCATCCTCCTCAGGCCATCCTGGCGTAGGAGGGCGGGCAGAGATGCTCTAGGGCAGGCAGCAGAGGGGGCAACACTCTGGATCGCGGGTGGCAGCCACGAAGGGGGAGGGGTGTAGGCAGGGTCGGGGAGGTCTGGGCCCCCGAGGAAAGCATCAGTTGCTCCCAGGTCATGGATAATATTCGCAGTGATGCGTGCCCAGTCCTTGTTCGGGTGTGCATCAGGGGGCCTCTCTAGGGTGCATTGTAGAAGTGCAGAAACAGGTAAGTGAGGCCTGAGTCTGCAGAGCTGGGCAGAGACCACTGTCAATCGACTCCAGATTCTGTGATGGAGAGATGTGTAGCCACTTTCAACCCTTAGGTTCACAAATCGCGTCCAAGGAGGAGCTCCTAGCATCACACGCAGTGCAGAGTTCTGCAGGACTTCTAGGGAGCGAGATTGCGCCCCAGAGAGCCCTGCAAGACAGATAGCGTGTGAGTAGAAAGTCCTGAGTCCGTGAAAAGAGGCACCTAGGCTCTGGCTTGAGAGGGCTTTTAGTGCCGTGATTCTGGGAGCAGCCCGCTCCCGTAGATACCGTACCTGGGTGGAAAAGGACAGACGACTGTTGAACCACACCCCCAAGTACTGATGGCTGCGAACAAGCTCAAGCTGGTGCCTCCCAAGGAAGAGTGGACGTTCAGGCCAAAGGGCATGAACTTGGTTTTACTGAGATTAATCTTGAGGCCGAGTAGATAGGTTAAGGTCAAATATAACTCATACGTCTGAGGTCATCCAGGCCCCCCAGTGTCCCACATTATTACTGGTTGCTCTTACTTTGTGATGGCTGGTGATCACTGCACTCACCTCCGCTGCTCCGTAAAACGTCAAGTATTACAAAAGAAACTACGTCGTTGGACATGCTGTCAAAAAGATACTCCATTACATTCTGGAATGTACAATTTTACCAGAACGAAGTTTTTCTCAAAATTTCTAATTACTTTAAAGAATTATGTTGAAACGGTCCTATTTAGGCAACTCACAGACTTTACATAATTTTATATCTGTCTATCCCAATCACTCGATAAATCGCTGTCAAAACTCAGCATATGCATAAATGAGTTGTCCTAATTCTCAATGATACGGCGATGTTATAGTTTTCTTTCCATGCTTGTTTATCCCTGTCGAATCCATCATCATCACTATCACGACAAACATATTTGCCACTCAGTCATGGATTCCAAGAGATTACATAACATCTGCCAATAGTGATGCACAGACATGAAAGAGATATTTATCCACAGCCAGTCCTATATTTGAATCAATATCTCTAACCCATTCCACTGACCTCCGTGTACCATCTCAGACAACCCCTCTAACTCATTCCATCGATCTCCTAGTGCCATCTCAGTCAACCCGTCTGATCCAGTCTACCGATCTCCTAGAGCCATCCCAATACAAACTCAGTAGCCCCAATCCGTTAGCTACTTCAACCAATGACGCATTATTGTTCATTTCAGACGATCTTATTTAGCTCGGGAGAGAATTTTCAGATGACAGGGCAAGATACAAAATCCATTCACTCCTTTACTAGTAGACACATAATCTACATAGAATGGCCAGACGCCAGGAGCAACAAAACCCCCACCAACTCACCCATGCCCACGCCACTCAATCTCCCTCTGTAAGTCCAACCTGAATCTCATTAAATTATAATAATACCAACCAAACAACGTCATTGTGAGACGCATTGTAGAGAAAGAGGCAATTTAAAACTATAATGAAAGCTTTAGTGTTTGTGTCCATTGTTGAACCGAATAGGGTCTAAAAACATAACAGTGATGTATCAACATTTGGAAGTGAAAAATATACGTCGGGAAGTAAAGGTTGGGGTTTGAGAACAAGAATATATATATATATATATATATATATATATATATATATATATATATATATATATATATATATATATATATATATATATATATAGGTAAATAGATACATAGATAGATATACTGTATATTTCTTGTTCTATAATACTTGGGGCTAAGAAAGCGTTACATCCAAGGTAAAGGTCATTCATTGATCAGTCTCTCCAGTCTCCAAGCAATACAGGAGAATTATTTTAACTGGTCAGATATAGCCCTTTCATTGCATCAAATCCTTCCCAAGTTTAATACAGTTGTCAGGAGGCAACAAGAATGAATCAATAAAATATCCCTCCAGCATTAGAAGTTAATGTTGCCTTGGGTCTCAGCTTATTTCCTTGGCCTTCTCAGCCTTTACTAACATTAAAAGCTTTTCTCATAATACTTGTCTGTTTAGGTTAATGATGCTATCCGTTTTTTACTTGAACACATCTCCCCGACCATGTCTCAGTTATTGTCAAAATTAAATTGGTAAATGTATATAATAATGTAATCTGCTCTTCCAATAAAGTATAATCTAATAAATATAGTCCTACAATTTTTTTGTAAACAGAGAAGGGAAGGATATTCTATCTGATGGGGGGGGGGGTAAGGCGTATGTGGTTACGTTGTTCTATCAAAATTAACTGTACATTACTAATTATGTCCATATTTGCTCAATATATACATGTACACTTCCCATTTACATGTACTCTTCGCATACCTTCAAAATATGAACACGACGTGGTGGTTTGAGTTAATAAAAGAATACATGCATACTAGTTTAACTCTTCTCAAGTAAACCTAAAATTTTAAGATACTACAAAGGCGATGAGTGAAGATCCAAGCCCAACTTAATAAAGGAGAAGAAGAAATAACGCTTTAGAGAAGGGAAAACAATTTATCGAGCTAAAATTTGGCCACACATCTTACAAAGCCTATATTTACGTAACATTCAAAGAAACCCATCAAGCATAATAGTCAATTGTAACTCCAGCCATAAGTGACCATGAGAAGACAAAGAACAACTAATTTATGTCGCAACCAATCATGACTTCAACACCCTCACCCCCTCCTCTGCCACCCTCCACCTACACACCCACATCTTTACCACCTTCCACCCACACCCACACCTCGACCACCCTCCACCCACACCCCCACGCCTCTACCACTGTCAACCCATACCCCCACACCTCTACTACCCTCCACTCATACCCCCAGACCTCTACCACTCTCCACCCACACCCCCAGACCTCTACCACCCTCCACCCACACCCCTACACCTCTACCATCCTCCATCCATACCCCCACACCTCCACCACCCTCCTCCCATACCTCCACATCATTCCCACACAACTGATTGTCATCTGGTTCGTAATTCTCTGCACTTACTCTAGTCGGTTTAGGCCTCATATTTATGGGTGGGCAGCACTCAGAACTTCCCCGAGCTCTGCCTTATTATTCTCTTGTATGTTACTTACGCCTGGTGGTCCTGTGGTTTACAAACCACTGTATGAATTCCACTGATAACAGTAGGGTTGTTTGCCATATAAAACGCTACAAGGGTAGGCAGGTGTCCGACCCGTTAATGACCTTTACATTAAGCTTGCTCATTGGTCACAAATGCCAAGTGGTACACAACTATGGGATTACTTGATTTCCTTTTTAAATATAAAAATTATGCTATTCATCTAGAGCTGATGATTAACCCGTGGATTGCGAGCCACAGCTCAGGCTGGGTTCAGTCACGGTGCGAGCCACAGCTCAGGCTGTGCTGGCCGTGCATCACCGCTAACTACTGTATATACTCCACCCCTACCCAAACTTAGGCATGGAGCTACGCAAAGACGGAGAGAGAGACATTTTTTTCTTTTCACCAGATGATGCCCTGCATGTTTATCTTCAAGTTTATGATAAACAAAATATTTTTTTTTTTAATTTACTTTTTAACTACTTCCCTACGTAAATTTACGCATGGCCCTACACAAAGACTGAGAGAGAGATACCCTGGATATTTATCTTCAAGTTTATAATAAATAAATCTTAAAAAAAAAAAAAAATCTTCATTTTTTGCGCACAAGAGAGTGGGGAAAAAAAAAAGGGGTAATTGCGCAATTCATGGGTTAAGCAATCATAAGCATAAATTTTCACTGAAGACGAGGTTCACATGATCGGGTGAGAAGCAGACTCACAATCACTTTTTCCTTTAACACTTTTTGTCCGATGTCGGTTTTAGAATTATCAATATCACTATAGTATTATATTTAGCTCAGGTGAGATCTCTCGTTAAGAAGGGATTAGAAGCAATGTCTGTTAATCTCCTCTGTACGGTTATGTCTATTATTGCTTTCGTCTGACTATTATGTTCAGCTTAACCCCTCGAGTGAAATGGACAAGTCTAATAATAATAGGCAGTTCATTAAGCTAAGCGAATCTTAACTCACACTTGCTTCCCTGACAAATTCCTGTAGTGTATCAGAAAGGTGTCAAAATATACCTGTAAATAGTTTTGACATACTGGCAGAATAGGATACTTCACGATCACGACACCGAAAAAAAAAAAAAAAAGTACAGGGCAAGAACTGAGTAATATTGCAACAATAACGTTATCATCACTGCACACAAAACATAATCACAAGGGCAAACAAAACCTTATTCCAAACAGCTTAGGCGGCACTGTCCCTCCGTTTATACCTCTAGTTGTCCACTGATAAGGGTGACAGCTGCCATCATCATCACCACCATTACCACCATCACCCTAAAATATTTCTCACTAATGTAGATGGTGGGAGGGATCCAAAATGGAGGTACAGCAAAGTACCGGTAGAAAATAAAAACTACTTCCAGAATGTTCACTAAACTGGCCAACACATTCTTCAAGCCTTCGCAGTTGTCGAATAAAAATAAAACAAGTAACATCCTGAAACACAAAAGGTGCTTTATAATGTTGGTGGGACAGAGACTTGCAAGTAAAAAAAAAAAAAAAGTGAAAGCCTTGCATGCACATCTACATATAACCTTCATTCATTCAAGCCGATAATTTGCACATTTTTTCACTGTTTCAACACTCAAGTTAACTCGTTTATTCCAACATTCATTCACCAAGTCCAATCACCTTCTTGGCCTTTCACGCCACCTGCAACAACCTCACTCCTATACTTTGTTCATACCCATTCACTCACTGTGACCACACTATCTTGACATACTAAACATATCGTATGCTCGTATTACATAATCTGTTAAGTATGTAAGCCATACCAGCAACAGGAGAAGAGGAACACCAAAGCAACAGTTAACAATCAGAACAAAAAGCTAAAGAAAGATATAAAATAAGAGGATAAAAGATACAGCGACAAAAACGGCAGAAAAGAGATCTTAAAAAATACTTATGTAGCAATCGTGAAGGTAAAACGACCCCACTGAAAAAATTATATAGTATTATGAAAGAAAGTAGACACAGTGTAGACGTCTACCTACACACACACACACACACACACACACACACACACACACACACACACACAGAGTGAAGCATAAGCTAGTATGATAAGGCACCTCTCACCTCTCTCATGCATAAAAAATAATATTTTCACTTTTAAGCGGCCGAACATACAACTTTCAAAAAATTATTTGGGTCCAGCTTTGCAGTAATCGGTAATAATTTTGGTGCAGAAACAACACTATCCCAACAATGCCACTGGAGTAATATATTATCCCTTTACAACTCTATCTCCATTTCTCGTCCTCCACTTGACTCCCTACCCTCCTCCCACTCCACATACGTGTTTCAATAGCCAGTCGCCGTGAGCACTTTCCCTACGTAAGGTACACAGCTAACATAATAATCAGTCTGCTATGCTCCCCAGGCCATCCTACTCTCAGAACGTCACACGCCTCAGGACAGACAGACAAACAGGACACACGGGAGAACTCTCTCTCTCTCTCTCTCTCTTTCTCTCCTGTGAGTTACCGGAGCGAAAGGGAAAGCCTGGTGGGATTCAAAAGGGTCGCTTGAGGGAGCAGGGGGAGGCAAGATAGACAGATTGATAGACGTCGGATAGATAAAAGGGAATGATAGAGGTTTTGATAGATAAACATGTATATTGCGACTTAGTGGATGGCAGCAGTGATAGAGACAGATGGACAGACACAGATGAACATTTGGAATTCTAAAATCATTTGGAGAAATAGAGACAAACAGACACAGATAGACAAGCAGGCAGATAGATTAACATATTGGATTATTATAGACGGATATAGACAGACAATAGATCATTTATAGATATGGATGGACGGTTGTATAAAACGATGGACATAAACAATCAGAGGAGATTCGTCATACGTAAATGTAATATTGACGACATAAACAGGTATAATTATCATCAGACAGACCTATACATATACAGCGTGGGCCTTGAAGTGAGTCAGACGTTTGTACTTGGGTAAATTTGTAGTAACATTTGATATGTCAACATGGGTCCAGTTCGGAGCTACAGTTACCTACTGATGACCTTGTATTAAAAAATTATCTGAATTTATTGTAGCTCCATAACGACTGAGAACTCGACCCATGACGATAAGCAGTAGATACTAAAAATAAGAACCATACATAACCTCTGATATTATTATAGGTAAATAAAACCAGAAATATAGCTAGGTATATAGACAGACGTATATACTGGTAAAGCAAGGGAATACAGAAAAACGCGGTGGGAAAAGGAAGAGACAGGATACACACAAGAAAAGGAGAGAAAGTGTAAACAGAAAAATGGAAAGTTAAACAACAAATGGGAGAGAAAGGTGTGTGTGTGTGTGTGTGTGTGTGTGTGTGTGTGTGTGTGTGTGTGTGTGTGTGTGTGTGTGTGTGTGTGTGTGTGTGTGTGTGTGTGTGTGTGTGTGGGTGTGGGTGTGGGTGTGGGTTGGTGTACATGTCTGTGTGCATGTGCGTACGTGCGTGCATCTGTGGGGAAAGAGAGAGAATACAGTAAGAGAGAATACAGTAAGTAAGGAAGGAATGGGAAGTGGAATGGGAAATATGGATAAATAAGGGATTGAGAATATAATGCTGAGGAAAGGAGAGGGAAGAAGAGTGGAGGAAGATGAAAGAATAGGGGAAAGGCAGGGGAGGGGATGGAAGGGAGGGCAAGTAAGAAGTCTGGTGAAGCGAAGGATGGAGAATGTAGGATAAAGAAAAGAACGAGAAAGACAGCGAACGGGAGAGAAGTGAAGAAAAGGCGAGACAGGACAGGTAGTAAGCGAGGTGAAATAATGAAGTTAGAATATAACAGAATGAACTAAGAATGTGGAAGAAAAGAAAGAAGGGTTAGTGTAAAGGGGAGGAGAGATGAGACGCAAGCCAGGCAGCAAAAGTAGAAGGATAGGAAAGGAAGTAAAGAAGTTGAAAAGGAAGTTCAGAGAGACAAGGGACTGAGAATGTAGAAATAAGGTGAAAATAGCGATGTGAGGAAAAGTGAAAGGAATTGAAGAGAGAGGAAAGGTTACGGAAAGACAGGAATATGCAGAGAGGAGGGATGAGGATACAGAAAAAAGGATAATATGTACAACAAAAAAAGGGGATACTGATTATGTACAGAGTAGATGGGTGTATAGAAGGGAGGATGGATGTGTAAGGAAGTGGTTGGTGTATGGAAAGAAGGTCGCGTTTGTACAACGAAGGATGTGTTTAATGAAAGGAGGATATGTGTGCAGAAAGGTGGCTGGTGTGTAGAACGGAGGATGAGCATACAGGTGGTTGGCGTGTAGAACGGAGTGTGGGTGTGTAGAAAGGTGGATGGGTGGGTGTGCGAAAAGGAAGATAGCAGTGAAGATAGAAGGGCTGGGTGTATTGAAAGTACAACTGGGTGTGTAGAACGGATGGTAGAAGACAGATGGAAGGGATGCTGGGGGTGGGGAATCGAGTAAGGGAGAGAGAAATATCAAACTCATTTACAATAAGGGGTCTTTCTAAACTGAATGTAATCGTCTAGGACAGGAAGTCTAAATATGACGTTGCTGTAGCAACACAAAGAAATAATGTAGTAAGTTTCTAACCCTACGAACACGACAGATCTGAACGATATCGAAGACGATGATGCTATGATGATGATGATGTCTGGCTCAAAATACGTAATCATTTGGTCCGTCCTTTACCTCTCCCTTGGTTCTGTAAATATAGGCCAATTCAGAGGTTCTATGAATAGCTACCTCTTTTATCCGCCCTTGTGTGTATTCTGTGTCCAATGAAACATTCCTCAGTGTTTGTACACAGTGATGGGTGAGGCTGAGAGGTGGAGGAAAATGAGGGTGTGATATGGGTAATGATGTGGGTGTGATGTGGGTAATGATGTGGATGTGACGAGGGGAATGATGTGGGTGATGATGTGGATGTGATGTAGCTAATGATGCTTGTGTGTGTGTGTGTGTGTGTGTGTGTGTGTGTGTGTGTGTGTGTGTGTGTGTGTGTGTGTGTGTGTGTGTGTGTGTGTGTGTGTGTGTGTGTGTGTGTGTGTGTGTGTGTGTGTTATTGGTGGGTGTGGGTGGTGATTGTGTGTGTGGGATTGGTGGGTGTCGGCGGTGATGGTGTGTGTGTACGTGGTGATGGTGGGTGCGGGTGATGATGGGAATGATGGTGGGTGTTGGAGGTGATGGTGTGTGTGTACATGGTGATGGTGGATGTGGGTGATGATGGGAATGATGGTGGGTGTTAGTGGTGATGGTGGCGGTGACGAGTGTGAGTGGTGATGGTGGGTGTCACTCGGATTATTACCTGCGGCGAAGGCGACAGGTCTGTAAGTGGTAACTCTGGGGGATTTTTTCTTTTTCCTCTCCCTCAAGGAAAGTTCGAGTATCTGTTCTCATAATGCTTTGAGCGAATTTCTTATCAAATACAAAGTTGCTCAGCAAGAAAATTTTACATGATTTAACATGTCTGCTGTTGTGTCAGCTGACGCACCAGCTATTGTCATCTTTTTTTTCTCCTTCAAGGAAAGTTCGAATATCTGCACTTGGAGAGCTGTAAGCAATTTTTATATTATATACAAAGTGGCTCAGCATGAGAACTTTACTCGAATTAACATGTCAGCTGCAGCGTCAGCTGACGCACCTGCTGACTATTAGGCGATTATCAATTTCGGTTTAAGGAGGCATTTTAGGGACTTTCTTATGAAATACAAAGTTGCTTAGCTTGAAATTTCAAGTTGATATGACATCTCAGCTGTTGCATCAACTGATGCATTGTATTCCCGCAGGGCTATAAAGATGGTCTCTTCTTGTTTCCCTCCACTTTATATCTTCTCGTCTCTGCCCTCTGTTTACCTTCACTTTATTGTGCAGTCAGGATCAAAAGTTCGCATATAATGTTGGTGGTGGTGAGAGTGGGTGGAGATGCCGGTGTTGGTGGGCGTGGGTGTTGACTGTGGGTGTGGCCCAGTGTTGATTGTAGGTGTGGCTGTGGGTTTTGATGGAGGGATGTTAATAGTGGGTGTGGTTGTTGATAGTGGATGTGGGTAATGATGGTGAGTGTGGATGGTGATGAGGGGGATGGTGAGTGGGTGTGATGATGATGGGTATGTGATGATGGTAGATGCGTGTGATGCTGGTGGATGTAGGTGGTAATGGCGGGCATAGGTGGTGATGGCAACGTTGGAAAAAAAAAACTTTTTTTTTTTTTTAACAAGCCCACTGGGTTTTGGGGGCGTTTCATTGGGTTTTACTGAGTTTTTTGTTTTTTTTCTTATTCCTCATGTTTATATGTAAATCAGTTAAAATAAGCAAGTAAAAAGTAATTTAGAGTGAAACAGAAAGTTATAAGTGTCATCCGAAGAACAGATACTTGTTTAACACATGCTGTTTTTGTTACAAGCCTCTGTTAACTTGTACTGTACAGGAAATGGACGGGTGAGGCAGGCTTGACTACTCCTGACTCAGTACTCAGACCACTGTAAGCTTAACTGGTTTGGGAAAAGAAAATTAAGGGTCTCACATTGAAAGTTTAAGAGTTAAAAAATTTGTCCTGCTAATAAATTCAATGTGTTGTTTCATTATCCGCTATATCAAAGTAGCAACTACAACACAAGCTCGTGAGACTAGGAACTTCCACTCAAGATTAAAAGAAAACATTTTTTTTTTCTTTTTTAGGGAGATCTCAATGGGTTTTAAAGTTTGAATGTATAAGTATGTAGACCTCATTTATCAATATGATGTAAACCTAAATTTTTGTACGTAAAATTTAACTATATTAAATAAAAAAAAACACTGAAGCTGTTTTGTTTTGTTTTTGAGGGGGGGAGGGGGGTTGGGTTGGGTTTTTTATTGCCAACCCTGGGTGATGGTGGGTGTGGGTGGTGATGGTGGCTCTAGGTGGTAATGGTGGGTGTAGGTGATGGTGGGTGTGGGTGGTGATGGTGGCTCTAGGTGGTAATGGTGGGTGTAGGTGATGGTGGGTGTGGGTGGTGATGGTGGCTCTAGGTGGTAATGGTGGGTGTAGGTGATGGTGGGTGTGGGTGGTGATGGTGGCTCTAGGTGGTAATGGTGGGTGTAGGTGATGGTGGGTGTGGGTGGTGATGGTGGCTCTAGGTGGTAATGGTGGGTGTAGGTGATGGTGGGTGTGGGTGGTGATGGGTGCAGGTGGTGGTGGGTGTAGGTGATGGTAGGTGTAGGTGGTGATGGTGGGTATGGGTGGTGATGGTGGGTGTAGGTGGTGACGGTGAGTGTAGGTGATGACGGTGTGTGTGGGTGGTGAAAATGGTGTATGCGATGACGATGGCTATATGTGGTGTAGGTGGTGATGGTGGGGGTGGGTGGTGATGGTGGGGGTGGGTGGTGACGGTGGCTGTAGGTGGTGTTGGTGGTAATGGTGGGTGTAGGTGGGGACAGTGGTTTCGGGTGGTGATGGTGGGTGTGGGTGGTGATGGTGTGTGTGTGTGTGTGTGTGTGTGTGTGTGTGTGTGTGTGTGTGTGTGTGTGTGTGTGTGTGTGTGTGTGTGTGTGTAGTGATGATGGGTGTGTGTGGTGATGGCGGGTGTCGGCAGTGATGACAGTGGGTATGTTTTTTTGATGGGTGTGTGTGGTGATGGCGGGTGTGGGCAGTGATGACAGTGGGTATGTTTTTTTGATGGGTGTATGTGGTGATGGCGGGTGTGGGCAGTGATGACAGTGGGTATGTTTTTATTGTGGATGTGTGTGGAGATGGCGGGTGTGGGCGGTGATGACAGTGGGTATGTTTTTTTTTTGGTGGATGTGTGTGGAGATGGCGGGTGTGGGCAGTGATGACAGTGGGTACCGGTATGTTTTTTTTGGTGGATGTGTGTGGTGATGGATGTGGTTTGTTGAAAATTTTCCTACGTCTATGAAGCCAAGTCCCTTTTATCATTCGCCATGCATAAATTAACGAGAAACTAGAGAATGGTTGTTAATACGAACATTATTCTGATATCATCCAATTGGGAATTTGAGAATATTACAGACGAGTGTACCAAAGAATCTAAATCCCAAAAACTATGTGATGATGCAAGTGAAACGACCAATTAACCATCGAAAGAGGCAGAATACAACTTGGTACTTACAAACGCTGATCAGATACGTCACAAATGCTGCAATTACCTGAAACAAACGAAACCATATTATATTAGACTGCATGATTTAATCCCACATAAATCATAAAATTTATAAAAGTAACATACGAAGTCCATATTTTTATGTTATTCTCGCATAAATCAGAGATAATATATGTCCAACTTAGGGAAGAAACCGTTAAGTGAATGTTTAGAAGCAGCCTACATTAACCTGTCAATATAATGAGATTTTACCGTTTGTACAGTGGGTAGGTAATGTTTTTGGTCACTTCCCTCTGTCTGTTTGTTCATGTGTATAATCTGTCTGTCAATTTGCTGTTTACATTATGGTAACCTTAATCTTAATTCTTCTGTAGGCTTGCAGCTGCTGACCATATCGAGATTAAGTTCGCAACTGTAGCTCACGGGTCAACAGGTCACTGGAAGTAAATGAAATCTGTCCCAGAGGAACACTTTGCCTCTGTCCGGGACAGTTTAGTTTTGATCTTATTCAAAATAATGCCAGACAATTTCATTCAACTTTGGATAAAACCTGTGGCAGTGAAGGGGTTGGCAGTTGTTACTCAGAGCAAGATAACACCCAGCGGCACCCAGTAATGAGGTCAAATGGGCTATTAGGGGATAATGAACGGGTCATAATTTACTATCCACCCTCTCATTAATCAATCACCATCACAACACTAACCTCCTTCACTACCTCGTCTTGTCTGAGATAAGTAACATCGTTTAGTCGTAGTTCTTGTTGTCTATCAATCCCGGTCTGTCTGACCGAGCAGATCCATCAACCGCAGGCAAGCAACTGCACCTGCAGAGGCGTCCCGTGCAGTAAATCAATGTTCCCTTGCGGCAGACAGCGCCCCGCAACAGCGAGGCGCGGATAAAGTGGGGAAAAGGTTTGGTTCCAAGATGGATGCCACATTTGTGTCTCTCCACCCAGTTAGCAGGGGCACCATAGCAGGCTTCACATTTTAAATGGTTTCCTAGGTTGCAGGAAAACAATAGGCTTGTTATCCAGTGTAAAGCAGTGGAAAGAAGAATAACAAGAAGCGGTGCCGGGCACAGCAAACCCGTCTCCGGCAACAATTTTAGTGCTGTTTTATAAACACAATAGGATATCCAGTCAGAGAGAGAGAGAGAGAGAGAGAGAGAGAGAGAGAAAGAGAGAGAGAGAGGGAGAGAGAGATTCCGTAATTAACATAAATGCAGAGGTTAAATGTAGCCTTTATTAGTGCTTTCATAACCTGGGGTGGATGGTGTGGATGATGAAATGAGTGATTTTTTCTGTCTGAATGTTGGATTGAAACAGGGATGTGTCATGTCTTCATGGTTGTTCAATCTGTATATGGATGAGGTTATAAAAGAAGTACAAGGTTGGGCAGTGGATGTTGGAGCGGCCCTAATAAGAGAGGGGAGTGTTTAGAAACTCCCTGTACTGTTGTTTGCAAATGATACTGTGTTGTTAAGTGAAGATGAGAGGGAACTGCAAGGCTTGGTGGATGAGTATGGGATAGCGTGTAAGAAACGGAATCTAAAGGTGAATGTAGGGAAGAGTAAAGTTATGGTCTTCGAGCGAAGTGAAGTCAGTGACTGTACAATGAGGCTGGCTGAGGAGGAAATAGAAAATGTGAGTGCGTTTAAGTACGTCGGTAGTGTGATGAGTAAGGACGGAAGTTTGGAAGATGAAGTGCTTGAAAGGGTACAGCAAGCAAGAAAGGTTGCTGGTTCCTTGAAAGCAGTAATAAAAAACAGGGAAGTGAGCATGGAAGTGAAAAAGTTACTACATGACAGTATTGTGATACCCACTCTAACGTAAGGAAGTGAAGCTTGGACCTTGCTGGAGGGCCAGAAGTCAAGAGTGAGAGCAGTGGAAATGAGCTATCTGAAAGGAGCCAGTGGAGTCACATGGAGAGAGAGGTTGACAAATGAGGATATAAGGGAGCGTTGTGGTGTGGATGTGGATTTGACAGGAAACGTTAGGAGAAACACACTGAGGTGGTTTGGTGATGTGGAGAGGATGGAGAGCGAGAGACTGACGAGGAGAGTGTATGTGAGTGAGGTGGTGTGGAGGAGAGGGAGGGGGAGGCTAAGGATGACATGGAGGGATGGAGTGGAGAGGTATATGAGAGAAGGGGGTGTGAGCAGGGAGCAGGGCAGTGAAATGGCGGGGGACAGGGTGACATGGAGGCGATTTGTTTGTGGCCACCTCTTACGGGATTAAGGCGTCTGGCAATAGACCGACAGAATTTATATTCAGTTGCTACGTATCGTTCTTGAGCGGAGAGGAAATATTCATACAGAACAAGAAAACCGAAATGCAACTACTTATCGTAATTCCTATATAGCATCAGATGTTCTAAGAAAATACTCTTAAACCCAGCATCATTAAAGAACAGGACCAATACACTGGCACGAAACTCTGAAACGAGACTCTTGAAACTCCTTTCAACCCCACTCTTGAAACCTACTAACTTATTCACTTTGCCGAGGCAAGAGAAGCTCCGCTTACTGATGTATCATTATCCGATCACAGGCTACGCTTGCTTCAACAGAAAGTTCTTGCGTATATTGCACAGGCACAGACACAAGTATGTTCCCATTGTTTGACGAATACATAGCGGAAAAATCGAAGCGTCTGAAACACACACTGGAAGAGATAGGGCTTTCACTGTTTCGCCAGTTGTAAATTTTCTTCAGACGGAGCTGGGCAGATAACAGTTTCTGTGACTGCATAGTTTTGTGGTGAACTTATCTCATGGAGTCCTTTACTGAGTGTCATCATCGCTTATGTCCACTCCATTAGCACATTAGCTGAAAAAGAATTGGAAATGCTTGTTTTGAGTCGGAGTGAACGATATGATGCGCATTATTATTATTTAACATTTCTATCACCAGACAGCAGACAGGAAACGGGGGTCAGGGGATTCACGCCGACAATAATGTAATAGTTTTCATTCCGACTCTAAGCAAACATTTCTGATCCTTTCTCAGCTTATGTAATATCATAATGGACATAAATGGTGATGGTATTCAGTAAAAGCATTGGGTATGACTGAGAAATTCATCAGCACTACGAAGTAAATACTGCATGTTTTTTTTTTTTTTTTTTTTTATGTGTCCGACTCTGGGCATAGGCTTCACAGCCTGCAGTCATGGCCCAGCAGTCCTCCTACATACCATACACCTCTACATGTCACCACTTCGGCGCTAACACCCACCGTCCATACTGAATACATGCTAGGGCTGTCTCATACAAGACTGGTGTATTGGTATTAGCGGGGGTATTTTTACGACATGTCGGCGGGTCTTCTGGTAGATCAGTAAAGCCTGATTTAATAAAATTCAACAGCAACAAAAGCTTCTCAGTCTGCGTTTCTCAAGCGTTTCTTTTTCCTCTCATATTATGCAAAATTATTGCCAGTATCTCTCTTGAATAACAGTATGGCATGGCAGTATCTACCTGTCTGTTTATATCAGTCAAGTCAAGTAAATTATCTCTCTATCTATGCCTATCCCTAAATCTAATTTATCTATCTCTACCTGGCTAACTACGGTATCTACCTACTTACCTACCGTACCTGTCTATCAACGCATTTTTTATGTATGTATGTATCTATCTATCTATCTATCTATCAATCTATCTATCTTTCTGGCGTTCAAGTTGCACATTTTCATCTGCAAACTCACTCTGTATTTCACTCACAGTATGTCTCTTTGATCCCTTCTCAATATCTCTATGATCCCCTTTCATTATCCGACACTCTCTCCTTTTTCCTGACGTTCATCAAATTTCTCACCCAGGCATCAAGGAGACACCAAATATGTTAAGTGTTATGCCAACAGATAATATCTCTTTTCACGACTCATGCTGTGCTATACATGATGAATCACTAAATGAAATGCACTTAAATCCCGTGAAGTACCGTATATCATGTTATATCCCAGTAACTGTATTTTGAATTATATTCTGCCACCCGTTAACTCCTTCACCGAGATGATGTACTAGACTGTTTTTACTCTAACTTGGCCCATATTTTCGTCCTTTTGCAGTTTATTTGACGTAGCTCAGTGGCAGAAAGAGACAATACTACGGCTCTACATACTATTTAGAGCACTCCTTCGTGATTAGCATCATAATTATACTAGTGTTAATCTATTTTTGCAACTCAGCATTCAAGATGAAGAGATGTCAATTTTGGCCAAGTTAGCGTAAAAGGAGTATAATTCATTTTATTTTTGTTTCCTCCAGACGATGTTACTGAACTCAGGAAAGGTTTCCTGATACGGAAGGGATTAATGAAGCGTACATGTACAGTAACTCCAGTTCCAAAAGCTTCGCAATTTGTATAGATTCGTTTGGAGATACCCAATATAAAGCAAAAATATATCAGTGTACTAACTGGGGTAATACAGTATTAAAGAATTGGGCATGAACTAAGTATTTCTGGTCACTCAGAACTACAGGAAACACCGAAGAATATGGAGAAATATCGATCAGAGCCAATTTCATGCGACGTTGGGTTCCAATACCGTCGTTGATTGTACTTTTGTGACAACACAGATAAGCCTGTGGATTGACAGGAAGGATAGATGGACAAATGACCGGAATAGCGAGGAATGTGGTGTAAATGTTGTTTTAAAAAAAGATACACATTTTACACACTGCAGACTGTGCTTGCTAACTTCAGATCATCTTATTCAAATGAAGAAACATCTCTCGTATTAAGTAGGTCATATTTATTCCTTCAGCTGGAAAAGCCTCTCCCTAAGCTAAGTAAACAGTGTTAAGTTAGCATGCATATAATAAGACCCTCACTGTATTGAGGGAGACTAGTGGAAGGGAAGGAACTCAAGGTATTATGGCCTCTGTGTCCTGTACTTTCAGTAGTAAACTGTACTGGGGTCCACCTTCAAACGCCATTACATTTGAATTTACTTTACTTTCAAATAAACTATGCTTCACGTCAACGGGAGGTAATTTACTTACGGTATATTAACTGCTTGTGAATTACGGGATATCACGATAGTTAAATAATCTTTCCTTTAGAACTGAGACAAAAAATCATGCACTACCGTGGATTACTGATGTGTATGTCTCTCTCATATTCATATTTATTTTGGTAGGCACATCCAACATTTCAATTCCCTCAAGCTCTCACTAATGCACAGCTAATGCCTGCCTTTATTAAAACTTGCTTGGAGTAAAAACTCTAGGTTAAACTTGCTCGACTACACTATATCTTCAGTAATGATCGTTCCCAAGAAATCATCTTCATCATCACTGTCTCCATCATTATCACCATCATCATCATTGTCTGCATCATCATCATCATCTTCATCATCATCATCATCGTTATCATTCTGTGTTAGTTCCCTGGACAACAAAAGCATCCCCCAGTTTTCCTCACTGACGTAGTTGTGACACATCAACAAATAAAAACAATAACTTCTATTCATGACACAATCACACTTCCAAACAGAGTTTTCATTCCATACAGCATGCCTGCTAATACCACTGCGCCAGTCCCAAATGAGACAGTCCCAGCATGGACGGTGGATATTAGCGTTAAAATGGTGATATGTGCAGGAGTGTGGCACGAGAAATGTTGGGCCTCAGGAAACGGAGTGCTATACCTATTCCCACTGTTTTTTTAGGGAGTATCACCGATACATTTTTACACGACACTTTTGGCATCTAAACAACAGTAAGTGTCACAATAAGGATTCTTAGTTGTCATGCCTTCTGTTTCCTTGCACAATACAAACCATCTTGGAACCCACAACGCTTCAGGGCCAAACGAGCGTCAAAGTAATTCTAAATCAACACCAGCTGACACCAAAACACCACCACACCATTACAACCAGGTCAATTTCCAGGACGTATAGTTCATTATATTCTTGCGGTCTACATATGGACGATTGTATTCGACTAATGAAAGACCCATCGTAGTGAAGGAGTAAATGAATGATATAGCCAAACCCTCCTGACTTTCCTTAGCATGATTTAATCGTCTAGTAGCGGCGAGAAGAAAGTATTAATGATATCATTGAGCTGAAAGGTAAGTATATTCGTTGCACAAACACTATACTGCATTTAAACCAGACTCACACCTCTACCAAACTCATTCCAGCATCATCCATCTACGACACCATCTCCGGCACAAAGTTAATCCAGGTAAACTGCAGAACAAATGACCCACCACGTTTTCATTAAACATTCTAACATTTCTGAGGGATTGTACGACAGCCTCCAACAAACTAAACAAATACAAAATAAAACACGTACCGGTACCTCTTCCAATCAGATAAAATCATGGTAAACTCCATGGATCTGTGTTGCCCCTTTTCACTTGTCTGAATTTATTTACTGTATCTATCCACTTGTCCGTCTATCTATATATCTAATTGTAGAGAAAGGTAGGAAAGGAGGTACGGGCAGATGGCAAAAAGAAAGAGCAGATAAGGAAGCAGAGGAAGAGTCAATTTGGAGAGGGAGTTAGGGATGGAGAGAAGGAGGGACAGAGGAATGGACGGAAAATGGGGAAGGGATAGGGGTAAACAAGGAGACAGAAATGGGAATTAAGAATGAGATGGACTAGAGGATGGTAAATGAAGGAAAGGAAGGTTGAAAAGGGGAATAAGAAGGAACACTAAACAGAACAGTGGGAAAGATGAAACTGAGAGAAAAGCAATGGTTGTACTGAAAAAAGGTGAAAGATGATGAAGAATGAGGTAAAGAAAGAGGGAGACCGATAAAGTGGGGGGAAAGGAGAGGGAGAGAAGTGGTATGAAATACTGAGTAAGGTAAAGGAAAGACAGATGAGGTGAAAAAAGGAAAGAAAGAGAATTATGAGGATTTAGAGAGAGAGAAAAAAATGGCAAGAGGCTAAAAAAAACAACAACAACAACATTGCTTGGCGTGAGAGTCAATGAGTAAAAAAAAAGATAGTGACGAGAAACTATCAAAACAATATAACAAAAAGGGGATAAACGAAGTGAAACAGACTGAATTATTAACGAACTGAAGAATGGAAAGTAAAGGAAGGTGAAACAAAGAGGATATGATGAGAGTGAAGGAAAGTAATGAGTGAGAGGAAGAAACCTAGGTGGAAAGTCTGGAGGGATGGGTTGGGAAAGAGGGAGAAATGTGAGAAGAAAGTCTGTGAAGGATGAGAAATTCTGCAGGAGCCCAATGCCGAACTGACCACTGAATAAAGTTCTCTTGCGACGATGACGACTACGTAACGACGACGGCAACGATGATTATGATGCTGATGATGATACGGTACACATATGGGGCAACAAACCCCCCCAGCTTTGTTACTATGATGGTTTAGCTTGTGTCGTGAATGTAAAGCAAAACTATCAATACTCATGTTTTCATTTAATGTATGCCAAGTTTTACGGTAACAGTGTGCGTCCAGTGAATCATTTAAATTTATGAACGATCCACGTCAATCTCGGCGAAGCCATAAAAAGCTGGGAAATATTAAGGAAATAAATGAATGTCCTCGTTTGCTGAAAAGAACTCGCAGTTTATGCTGTGTCTTTTTGCATATTAATATTCACTCACTCTTTTTACAGAGTGTGAATTTTGAATATCATTGACTCTCTTTACTTTAAAAACTGCATCACATAATTGAAGAATAAGCCATTTCGGTGAGGGGCAATGACGAGAGAATATTACCGTTTGGAACAGAACCCAATAAACCTTTAACGATTATGGCCTCTCATCTATTTTTTCTTTTGCCTTCAGTTTGTAACCAGGGATGGGTGATAACTTTGGCTGCTGCACGACCACAACAGCGGCACAAAGGCGGCGGCTGTGTTATCAATTTGGTCGATAAAACTGCCTGATACTGAGACGATGCGGGGATGTTTGCTTGCTGAGAGAGAGAGGGAGAGAGAGAGAGAGAGAGAGAGAGAGAGAGAGAGAGAGAGAGAGTATCTTAAAAAATATACAGCTATCACAGCAGAAGGCTGGTTGGCTCCTGCTGGGCAGCTCTGGCTTTAGTATATGACTCCTCGGTTATGAAAATAAGACAAGAACACATAAAAAAAAAGGCCCACCTAATAAATATATAAAACAGACGTGCAATTTCTTCCTGTGCATTCAGAGTAAACACAGAAACTGCATACCCAGTCCTGCGATATGAATGCTGATTTCGCTGAAATCCTTGTGCCCGTCTTCCCTATTTTTGGCCGTTTTTACTTTTGGAAGGGGGGATGGCCCCGTCCAAGAATCATTGGGGGGTCACGCTCCCCAAATAGCGCATTACGGATGACAATCATTGTACAACATGTACTAAGATTTCAAAGCCGTATTTACGCTCTTCTCACAGTTTCAAACAATTTACTTAGTGAAAGAGGCTGACACCCTAAATATCGTAGTTGGAAAATTGAATATAGCGGAATAACTCTGGAGTAACGAAACGAACTTACCTGGGAAGCTTCAGTCAAATCTCTTCCCTATTTCTGAAAGTTTTTTTTTTTTTTTGGGGGGGAGGGGGTGGAAGGGGTGCTGAGCTCTCCATGAATCATGTTGGGGGAGGGCCACGTTCCACAAACATGGCATTACAGATGAAGTCCATTGTACACCATGTGCTAATACATCAAAGCCATGATCTGCCTATCTTTCATTTTTTTTTTTTTTCAATTCTGTAAGGACGGGGGGCTCACCCCCTAAAAATCATGGTTGGAAAATTGTATACAGCAAAAGACCCTCCCAGTAATCAGACGAACCCACCAGGGATTTTTCATTCATATCCATCAAACAGCCTAGGAGTCAAATCGCACGCATGCACGCACGCACGCACCACACGCACACACACACACACACACACACACACACACACACACACACACACACACACACACAAACGCGGGCAAAAACATCCTTGGTCCGCCTTGCTAAAGGCGGGCGATGATAAGCCTTAAACCATGCTGTTGTTACCCGCTCTGAATTTTAGTCCTAATTTTTATCTCTCGTTCCCAAACAAATTCTCTTATTTTTACTTGAAGGATTTGAGCAAGCCTATAATTAGTAACTCTGACTTTCCCTTAATCATAATTAACCCCCGACACTCTCTTTATAGTAAGCCAATACTCTGTTGTATATTAAAATACTTCTACACCTGCTTTAGCCTGTTGTCGTAAATACCGGAGTTTCAGCTGGGTAATTTTTTGTCCCACACGAGTAAAAGTCTCCTTGTTATGCAGGTAATGGTCTCCTTTCACTCCAAACATCAGTGCAGCATAAAAGGCTTGTTTTAGCTCCTTCCATTATTCAACAAAACTGCACAACTCCCGCTAAATTATGTAAACCAAAGTAATCACCGCTTCACTCCGCCAACAAGGTTTCGGCATTTACGTGCGCTGCTACAACAACAATGACAAATTTAGCTGCGGTAATCCCTCACTTCCTGCACGCCAGAGGCACCTAAAGGAGCCTACAGCTTTACACTGAATCCAGACTCCCACACTCAGGCGGGTCTGGTGCTGTGTTGGGGTGGGTTAGGTTCAGATGTGGTGACTTGAGTGGAACGAAGAAAGAAGGATCGAACTAAATCTGTTTCAACTGAGTTAGACTGGATTTGAGAGATGTAATGGGATATTGTGGATTAAGCTGGGTTTGGCTAAGGTAATTTGGTTTCAACAGGGATTATTTATTTTTTTATGCATTTATCTCATAACTAAAACTCTGACCAACTGACAAGGTTAGGTTAAGTAAGGCTTTAAGGGGGCTGGATTGGGCTGCCACAGGAAGAGACGGGATGCAGTTAATGGAATGGGACGATATAAAAAAACGTTAAGTCAGGTTTGGTTAGATTAGAGTGGACTGAGACATGACAGGTTGCGCTAAGAAAACTTGGGTTAGATGGTTCGGTAGGTTAAGTGGAGAGAGAGAGAGAGAGAGAGAGAGAGAGAGAGAGAGAGAGAGAGAGAGAGAGAGATGGATGATGGAAGAAGTGGTACTGAAAATCTAAAGGTGAAATAACATATAGATTTAATACATACAGACACATTCACCAGTCACTTCTTACTTCTAACCAAATATTTGTTCTCTCTCTCTCTCTCTCTAATCCTGCCACTTCACTTTCGTCTTTTCCTCCTCTCCGTCTCCTCCCTACCACTCCCCATTCCCTTTCCATTGTCCCACAATATATAATCTCATATATTTCCTCCCTGTCTATATCTGACCAAGGTCCATGTTGGTCCAAAACTGTTGCATCTCCTCAGTATAATAACTTCCCAGATATGGGTATCATCCTGCAATAAGTGGAGAAAACTAATGAAAGTGAAAAAAGTGAGTTACGGTTGGGTGAATATGAAAAGCAATACAACACAACGCAACACAACGCAATGCAACGCAACACAACTTAGTGCAACGTAGTGCAATGCAACGGAACGATGCGAAGCACAGCGCAACGCAACGCAACACAGCACAACACGGCACAACACAACACGGCACAATACAACCGAAAGTAACACAATACAACACAACACAACACCGTGCTGAGCTACCTGGCCTCATCCCTCATTAAATTACCACACAGTAAATATTTTCCCCGCAGCCACAGGTATAAAACACTGCCGCACCTCGGAAACCAGCCCAGCCAAAAATCACGACTACCCATTTGCATATGATGAATACCACTGAAAAATCTTAGGTATGGGTTTATAAACACTGGCATCTGCAAATAAAAACTAAATAAAATGAACGGTTTTGAGTGGATTCCTACGGTATGTGTATTTCTACTTGACAAATGACTGATGGACATTCTGAGAAAATAAATATCCTTCATTGCAAGAAAACCCTATCCCTTCACCACGATGACGTCTCTTTACCTGTGTCGTGAGAGTCTGGGTATACTAGTGGCGCGTGTTTACGTTTTCCTTCTTGTTTTGTTAGGTGAAAACTCTGCATCCATACTAGACAACATGCAATCTAATCTTCACAAGGTGTATTTTCCTGCCCTGACCCAAAATCTGCCATTATTCAAGCCTATCCTGGAAATACATATGCACAATCTACTAATATCCAGCCTATCCTGCCCAATCCTATCCACAACCTATCATTATCCAAGCCTATCCTGCCCAATCCTATCCAGAACCTACCAGTATCCAAGCCTATCCTGCCCACTCCTATCCACAATCGACCATTATCCAAACCTATCCTGCCCACTCCTATCCACAATCTACCATTACTCCAAGCCTACCCTGCCCACTCCTATCCACAATCTACCATTACTCCAAGCCTATCCTGCCCACTCCTATCCACAATCTACCATTATCCATGCCTATCCTGCCCACTGCTCTCCGTCCAGCACATCCATTTCTGCTCTGATGTGGTGCATACATGCTACAAGCAGACATACTCGTACACCGCCTATGTTCACAAGATAAGCTTTCCTCACCACCCATCACAATATCATTCCATCCAACCCTTTTCATCCTGTCCTGAAAAATGTATTAAATCATCTCAAACACTGCTGTGAAAGAACTGGTTTGTGACACACATCTTCACAGGCATCACCTGAGACGAAATGTACTGACTTGATCACCATCTCGGTTCATCTTTCCTGCCAATCTTTCACTCATCTGTACACCATCATACTTTCTTCACTCTCCATTCCATTACTATACACTTATTTTATCGGTCATTAAAAGCAGTCCTTCCAACCAACCATTTATCATTATACCCTCCCAAACAATCCCAGTCTTACGTGCTGTTAACATATGCACATTCAGGTGATAGCGGACTAATCACCTGGGAACGCCACCAGCTACGTGGTTATTTCGGATACCATCGAACTCCTCGTGCGCGATACTTTTTAACGGACCGTACAGTACATTCGAAAGCAGTAATCGACCACCTCCCCCACCAGACATTGTCAGGGTCAGTGAAAGGCTCATTCATCTAAGACGAGACAAACGCTGGAAGAGGGTGAGGGTGAAGTGAAATGATGGGGAACACGGTGGAAGGTGACATGAAAGCATATGGCCAAGGTTTTGTCTGCTGGGGTGGGTCACTGATTCTTCCTTTACCCAGTATGGGCTGGGGCACTGTAGAAAATTTCTTTTATGTGGGAAGTCATGTTCATATTTCTTTATGTTTAGCTACGATTAGCCGAACACACATCTGATGCTAACGTTAAGTTTCGAAGGACTGCCCACGCAGAAATAATGAAAGAAGCAAAGTGAAGAGGAGGGCTAAATTTACCCCCCAAATTCTGTTCTAGCATGGACGTGGATACTAAAATCTGGGGTAAACGGAAAATTTTTTTGATGAAGCAACAGACACGACAAATTTCGTACTTACATATGCGAGTCGTAATTCCAACAGACAGTAATTACCTGAAAAGAAAAAAAACAAAAAGCTTACTTGAGTACAACAAGCATTCACAATAATTCTAAATATGTAACATTCATGCAAGCAATAATAATGGCAGTCTAAATAAGTGAAAGTCAATTGTATCACATATCTAAATAAAGGTTATATTATTTCCTTTCACCGATCGTAACGTTACTCCATTCCTGCTGAGCCTCTGTTCACGAAGTTGTTTATGGTCATCAATAAGACAAGGACTTAGGCTTAGGCTAAGTTAAATGACTATTTATCGACAGCATATGGGTCGTTAAGGTGGTCAGTCTATTTTTGTCATGCTTAATTTATTTTATCTTTTTATGCAAGGAAGAAGGAACCAAAGGCCAGAAGCCAGCAACTGTTCCCTCCAAGGAAAAAAAAAAAAAAAAAAAAAGCCAAATTCAAAATTCATTCCTTTTGAGATGCCTAGACAATTTATATTTAAAAGACTGGAGGTCATGGACAGCAGGAAATACAGACAGTGGAAGACAGTTCCAGAGGTGACCTGTGAATACACGAAGGACTTGGAGCAACGGTTAACTCTTGCAGTAGAGAGCTGGACAGAGAAGGGATGAGAGCTTGCTGCTTGACGAGTGCTACACTCCTGCCGTAGTGCTGGAGGAATGCAAGCAGACGGTTCAGAGGAACAGTGACTACTGAAGTAGCGACTGAAACGAGATAATGATGCAACGGCGCGGCAAAGAGACAATGATTGAAGAGAGCCAGTAATCGGAGGCGGTTTAATGAGACGAAAAGCCTTTCATTCCACCTTGGTGAGAGAGGCTGTATGTGGGGAGCCACCCCACACGTAAGAGATGCACTCTACACAGGGGCGAATAAATCCCTGTATAAAATCAACAACTGTGCAGCGGTATAGATGACACAAAGTCGGCTTAGCACACTTAATCTCTTGGAAGCAAATTTTACAAGAGAGGTAATATGATCTTTCCCAGATAAAAAGGGAGAATGAAACCCCACGTGTATTCACAGAAGATGCAGGATTAAGATGGATATTGTTAAAAATTAAAGGATACTCCTGCGTTAGATTTTGGAGGGTTAAAAGGTGTAACCAATAAGTTTTAGATGCATTAAAAACAAGATTACTTTTACTATAATAATTCCCCCCCCCCCTTTATGTTGACAAAGGCACGTAGCAGTAGTAAAAATTTATAGAAAGCATCATCATACCGAAAGGATTTAAAGTACATTACTCGTACGGGTAAAAAAAGAAGAAGAAAAAAAAAAGACTAGAAAGGTGATAGAATTCCATCCAGGCTGACGAGAATACAACCCCCTGTCCGAGAACAACCACTTTCGTTGTTAAATAAACTACAGTATAGGCTACTACCAACAGCTCCTTTAGGTCAGAATCGACATATTCTGACACTATCTGTCTGATGTGGAGACCGGGGTAAAATCTGGAGAAAGAACTTACCGTTTCACTGGGCCCCATTCTTGGCAAACATTTTTCGCTGCCGCCTTCATCGTGCGTGGTACTGAGGAACGGAATGCCCAGAACATCCCTAATGAAATAGGGTTTTCTAGTTTCCATTTTTATCCCAACTTGCACAGTTTACAACTTTCGCCAGAAAACGTAAGTCATGTATGGTCCCAAAGAGGTCTTACTAAGCAAAGCATTGAGTTGTAACATCCACTTATAAGGCCTGAACATAATGAGATATCGCTGAACAAATCGATAAAGATCCAGCTGGTTGGAATATCGTTCCATTAGTTTGTATAACCCCAGAAGCATAAACAGGCTCAAATTTAATGAGGTCTTGCCATACTACTACTGTAATCTCACTCCATTAGTCCCTAACTCCAAAAGTGTCAAGGACGTGTGTACCATCTTTTGTGAGTTGGTTGACCATTACACCTCAGTTAACTTCCTAGTGGATCACCAGAGTTGATCATATATGAAATAAATCATTACAACATTGTTTTCATTATCCTGAAAATAAATAATAATTTTCAATATTGCAATCATCCTAACTGAATTTCTCAAACAGGATGGAAAGACTTTAGTGTAGGAGTATGTGACTGATAGAGTGGGGACGACAGCCCATGAGAAAAGGAGCACCTGGTTGTGAGAATGAATAAGACCTTTCTGCAGTTGTGATGATACAGGAAACGTGCCTGGTTGTGAGAGTGAGGGCCAGAGATGTGAAGGAGGAATGCTTAATTGTGAGAGCAAGAGAAACCTTATTACAACGGGGATGAGACAAAAAGCGTACTCTTCATCAGATACTCGCGTGTAATACTGGTTCTTTTCACTAATGAGTACTGAAATACTTGGTGACGTGGCGAATTTCTCATTTGAGAGCTCTTTTTATACTTTTTTTTTCTTGTGCTGATCTCAATTAGCACTGGCTGACTCATTTAGAGCTGCGTGTCTCGCAAGTTTAGACCCATCCAGTCCAGGAACGGCAGCAGACATGGAATAGAGGGTAAGGAGCGTGGGGGGCGTGCCTCCCCAAGTTTAGGTAAAGCAATGATTATTGGTAATTAATGAACAATGCCGTTTACATAAAGATATGCAGTGAATATCTTACATAAATGTTATCACAGAATCACTTCAATGGAAAGAGTGATTTTAATAATAAAATATAAACGAAAAAGAGTGTTTTTAATAATAAAATATGATTCAAATGCTTAATATCATTACGTATTATTTCAGCTAGGAATCACTCCTTTTATAAAGTTCTGAATCCGGCCCTGTGCACCAAAGGCATTCCAGGGTTCATCACCGCTGACCTCCCCATCCACATCCTTATTCCCGCTTCCCTTGTCTATCATATGTTCCTGACCCACGGGACTGATGAGAGAGAGAGAGAGAGAGAGAGAGAGAGAGAGAGAGAGAGAGAGACAGACAGACAGAGACAGAGACAGACAGACAGACAGACAGACAGACAGACAGATGAGGTACGATTGAGGATGAGAAGTATACAAGAAAAACCTAGTATGATCATAAAGAGATGTTTATTCTCTTCACTACGACAGTGATGGTTTGCCCCTTCATCGCGACAGATCGACCTGAGCTGAATATTTTCGTTTCATATACCAGGATCAAGGCAGAAAAATCGTCATGTCAGTGAAAGGATTAAGGAAGGATACTTAAAATACCTTCACTGAGAGTCGTCCTTCTTAACATTAAAAAAAACACACACACCCAAGAAACCAGAATAGATTAAAAGAAGTCATCACCATTATGAAGTGGTTAAATTGAAGAGGCTGAGGTGAGAAAATGAGAATATGATGGAAATAAAATAAAATCAGCCAAGGAACCCAAGTAGTGAAGGAGTTACTGATGCTGAATTCAATCCGCCAGTTGAACAACTCGCCTTAACTGCATTAAACCGGTTGCAAGAATAAAATAGGAAAGTCGTCATTGTACTGAAGGGCTTAAACGAGGTAGCCATCCACCTTTTGTTATAAACCATCCATCCTATACCTAACCATCAGCCCCCCATCCCCGCCTGCTTTTGAAACTGTCACAATCCTCCTTGTTAACTATTCATCAGTCTTTACGTATCATACCACCAAGGAATTATTTAAAAAAAAAAAAAAATTGAAAGCCTCCAATTTAATGAAATACTTGGCTAAATATTTCTTCTGCAGCGAAAAAAAAAAAAAAAAAGATTCATTAATTAATAGTTTAAAGAAAGCGCGTGAAAAAAATATAACAGATTTTATCCGATGCTCGTTTTAAAAAGCAGCCGGCATTTTATAAGCTAACAAGAGAAAACCATGTCGACGGTCATATATTAAAAAAAAAAAAATGCTTTTTCCAATATGCATTAGTTTTTAAATACCTGTATCTTAGCAAATGCCGTGGTCAGAGTTACTGTTCTTCCTTTTTCCACTACAGCTTCTGCCACAAGTGATTAAATACATGTAAAGCTTCACTATGGAGTTATGAGTGATGAAACATTTACAACTTAGTGTGAATTAACTTGTGTTTTTCCCATCCCCTTCCATTCATTATCCCTAAGACACTTCTTTATATTATCATTTAGTTTACGACTTTATATTGGACGGCAACTCCTCGCAGTAATGGCTGTCCAGACAGGGCTGTCAGAGATTGAACTGTCTGATATATGCAGAAATCTGGATCAACACCACCAAGATCTGTACAGGAACAAGATAAAGTGTTTGAGGTTGGACGCTCACACCATATCTAGGGAGAAATTCACCCGTTTCAAGTACTGGAGACCAAAACCAGATCTCAGACATGGCAATCTCTATCACTACTTGGTGAACACCCCGTGAAAGTTTACTGGGGCATCCCTCACGGTAAATATGTGTAGGCTAACATATCCAGCTGGAACTGACATACAGTACATGCAAATCGTCTTGGTAATCAGTAAATTATTGACGTGGGGCCAAGGGGGAAGGGATTGTATATACTGGGAATCGAGTAGTTGATGAATGAGTAAAGGGTGGGGGCATGGGAGTGGGAGAAGTAGGTGGTAAGTGGGTGGGGGGTTTGAATGGCGGTGGGAGGTGGAGGGTGGGATTAGGGTTGGTTTGGGATGTGGGGGTGAGGGTGAGGGAGGGATGGGGATGGGTGGTAAGGGGTGGAACGGGTAGGGGGTGGAAGGGAAGGGGGTTGGGTGGTGTGGGGGGTATTGTGGGGGGCTGGGGGTCTTGTGGAGGGGAGTTGGGGGCGTGGGGTGTGAGGGGAGAGGGTTGTTGGGGGGGTGGGAGTAAGGGGTGGTGGGGGACGGTGGTAGGGTGGAGGTGGTGGGGTGGAGGTGGCGGTGAGTGGGGTCAGGATGGCTGTGGGGGATTTGGAGTTGCAGTAGGAGGGTGGCGGGGGTGTGTAAGTAGGGTAGGGGTGAGAGTGAAGTGGTTGGGTGGAGGTGGGGGGGATGGGGGTGGGGTTGGAGGGGGTATGGGGATGGCTCACCTGATATGAAATCCCTGCTACAGAGGCGGGTGTAGGCCGTCGGCCGCCAGTTCTCCCTCTTCACGGCAGCTATCCACATCTGTTGCCTTTCCTCATTGGCTGGAAACTGGCAAAATTTTACCCCATTTCCACTTTTCTGCCATGTCTTACAGCCGAAGGCACAACAGTGGAATATCATTGTGGAATCTGAAAAACTCTCTCTAGACATACGACAATTTGACGTCCAGTATGGCGTCGTAAACAAAAGCCACATGACCCGTGTCGTCACGTGGAAAAGATCTATTTCTGACTTGGTTGATTGTTACGATTATTAAATCTGTTCATTCTGCCCCCATCCCCAACCCTTCCTCCAAGTTAGTGCAAACTGAATAAAATCAGTTTAAGTTGACCTTACAAGGTTAAATCTGATCTAGCCCTGTGGCCTCGATCTTTGATCAATTGCTCTAAAAAATAAAAGACCAACCCCTTGACTATCCCTCAAGCCATCCACCAAGATTGGTTTAAAATCGAAAGAAAACTGAATTATTTTTTCTTACACACACACACACACACACACACACACACACACACACACAGGAAGTTAAACAGTATCCCCTCTCGCTTCTCGAGCGCCTGGATAATGAAATACGCACATGTTGTATTTATGGACAAAACTTCGGGGTACAGAAAATAAGTGGGAAACATAGTGAGAGGATGCAGGTCGATAGTGCAAGATGAAAGACACAAAAGATTTACTGTATTTCTAAAGCTACAATATCGCCCAAGTCTCGTCGAAAGCAGGTCAGAAATATGGACTGACGTGATAACATAATGGTGAAAGATCGAACAGTTTGGGTTTCAATGACACAGTTCATCCAGTCAATCGGCAGAAGAGTTGCAACAAAGGTCTGAGGCTTAACCCTTGCACTACGAGAAGCCATCCTTTAAGCTTGCTACACTGATGCAAAAACATCCATAATATAACGTCTCAGTATTTAATGAGTTCGAGGAGATTCCTTCCAAGTAATGTAATTAGATGTCTCTGTGGTAAAAAAAATAATCCTGGCAAAGAAAAAATTAAACACAAACTGTACCACAGTCCTAAAAAGAGGCTAATTCTTTAACTTCGATGACGTATATTTTCATTTTAATCAAGCCACCACCAGGCGATTCACATAATTTTAAGAGTGATCTTCAGTAGTGAATTGGTTAATAAATTCTTTATCTTATATTTACCATTACAAATGTTAAAGCTCCCAGCCGAATAAAACTGTTTGGTGAAAGAGAAAAGAAGAAAAGACGTAATTTAAGTAGGATAACAACAAGTATGAGAAAAATTAATATAAGATTCTTCCCGAAAACATAGAGCTGGAATGCGTCGAATATATACACTTATAGTTTAAATATATATACTTCCAAATTTTCAAAACAGTTTTCCCTTCAGAGACAAGTGATGAAGTACCGGTACCTGACTAACTTCACTGTCCTTTCTCCCTCCCTAACTCATTCTTAACACTATCCCTCCGCTCTCTGTCTAACTTTCCCTTCCCACCTTTGTCTGTCTGTCTGTCTGTCTGTCTGTCTCTCTCTCTCTCTCTCTCTCTCTCTCTCTCTCTCTCTCTCTCTCTCTCTCTTCAGTCATCTTCCAAACTCCACCTGTTCACTCTCTGATGGGTCCTTTGTGTGTGTGTGTGTGTGTGTGTGTGTGTGTGTGTGTGTGTGTGTGTGTGTGTGTGTGTGTGTGTGTGTGTGTGTGTGTGTGTGTGTGTGTGTGTGTGTGTGTGTGTGTAAATCAAAACTACCATCATTACACAATCATTAATATCATAGCACCACTTAGCTCTCCACCCCAGTTGACATTCCCATTAACAATCAATCATGTCAATGATGGGCAATATCACAACACTGGTCATTATTCATAGGGTTATTAGGTGACACAACACAATTAAAAAGCCAGTTATTTTACATGGCCTTTTGCATAATGTCTGGGAACCCATGCTAAGTTGAGATATACATCCAGTTCGAAAAATCTCATTTAAGGTTCGCCGAATCGTTTGTACATATTCAGAACAGAATACACATCTGAATGAAGAGGTATACACTCTGTGAACCACCACATAGTTACTTGTATGTTACGGCTCTCTCAGGTGGCCAGTGTGGCGGGGGTAGAATGACCAGAAATGGCTGGACACGGTTTATTGGACTGAACCTGGATGAGTTGCCAGCCGCCTTGATTTACCGTCAGCATCAGGAGCGTGGCGGCGTAAAAGTGGCATCAGTCTTAAGTCAAACGAAAAACACAGTTGGTGTGTCTAATCCCAAGAGATACTAAAAAAATAAGAAATACACGACAGGAACCTTACAGAAAGCTATGAGGTGGAGAGACCAAAGCGACATGTGGAAGGAAGGAAAGTTTATCAGCTGGCAAGAACTGTGTCAGAGGGGAAACTGAGAAGGGTGAAGGGGGAGAGAGAGAGAGAGAGAGAGAGAGAGAGAGAGAGAGAGAGAGAGAGTGTCAAGAGGTAAGAAGAAAGCAAGGTTTGGTGAAGGAAGGTGACTCGCAAACGAATACTTAAATCAGAGGTACGTACCTTTATATTAAGTATTCATTTGCACCACACATATCTATGTAAACATATTTCATTCCCAGATATGGTTGTGGTCTTTCAATTCCTGATGATATCTCTTTGTAGACGAAACACTGAATAAAAATGAACAACTTTGCAGAGCTGGTTTTAGCTCGCTCCCACAAAGGAAGACTATTACTGAGGTAAATTGAAAATATTACATGATTAACAACTGTAAAAATGCTTCGTGTTTAACTCCACATGTATTAATGCAAATCTGCTCCCAGGAATCATATCTATCTATATCTATCTATCTATCTATCTATCTATAGTCACTGGCGTAGTTGCCCCAGTAGCAAATGGGTGAAGTAGAAGATGAAAAGATAACGTAGGAAATAGGCGAACCGTCAAGAACGATAAATCTTTTGTACTTTCAGTTTTGTTGCCTGTAATGGTATAACCCTATCTTCGCGACGTTTCCTTAGCAGTCAGTTTTTCTGCTTGTGGGCTTGTTGTTTTTCCCAGAAATTACGCAGAGATCCTTTTGTTCTTGACCATAAGTGGGTGTCACTTATAGTGTGGGAGGAGCAAAATGAGAGTACTTGCCAATAGAATTCTATAAAAAAAAAAGCTTTCTTGGCTTTCTTGACGGCATGCTAATGGTTGTGTGTGTGATGTGTAAGGCCCCCATTGGTAGCAGGTGCCTCCATTGTTTGTGTATGGCTGGAGATTACTCTTAAGTCAGCCTAGTGGTTAGTTAGCCAGGAGAGACTGAGTTAGTCTACTTTATGAGCTCGAGGACCATGTGAGACACTTTTCTGGCCACACATTTTGACACATTTTGTCACTTTTGTCACTTACTGTCACGTTACACTTCTGTCACATTTTGTTGCACTTTTCCTCATATTTTCACACATTACTCAGTACGTTACTTTGGTTACAAAACACACTGTTTGTGCACCATTTCCCATTTTTGGTTCACTTCTTCAATTACACTAGTGTGTGGGATATATCTGGATTATATCATCGAGTTCTCCAAGTTCCTCGAGCTCTGTGAGTACGTAGCTTCCACTGATTGTAATCTGGTTAGGTAAGAAACAACTCGTTTCGTATTTGTATTCTGAGGCCTAGCTGAATTCTCCTTTGTAAAACGAATCCTGGTTTCTTCTTTGGTGTGTGTATGTTATAAAGTCAGTTTTCTTGTGAGCTTTACCTTATTCCTATTGGTGATTATTATGAGTTAAGAGTGCACTATAATATATACCTCATAACAATATATATATATATATATATATATATATATATATATATATATATATATATATATAAATGAACAGGGACAGAATACACACGAAACAAATTTCGCTGATCACAAGTATATATTAAAAAATTGGAGAAACAACATGCAAAACGAGACACTAACAAACCCATTCCACGTTTACGAAGTCGCGAAATGGAACCCAGTTCTTTGTGAGTCCATCAAGCATTTTGTCTGCTCGTAACACTTTGAAGGTTATGTTAGTCCTGCTGGAGGTGACAATACCTTGTGTGTGTGTGTGTGTGTGTGTGTGTGTGTGTGTGTGTGTGTGTGTGTGTGTGTGTGTGTGTGTGTGTGTGTGTGTGTGTGTGTGTGTGTGTGTGTGTGTGTGTGTGTGTGTGTGTGTGTGTGTGTGTGTGTGTGTGTGTGTGTGTGTGTGTGTGTGTGTGTGTGTGTGTGTGTGTGTGTGTGTGTGTGTGTGTGTGTGTGTGTGTGTGTGTGTGTGTGTGTGTGTGTGTGTGTGTGTGTGTGTGTGTGTGTTTACCACTGAAAATATGTTTGGTGACGACGGTGATAACATTTGCAGTGGTTAAAAACACCTGCATGAAAGTGACATGTAATCCTAACCCCTAATGTCTACATGTTTGACAACATAGATGTTAGTGTTAACACTGTAATTACAATCATGTCTATTAGCTGTCCATCAGCGTCACTGCCAGATTATAATTCTACCTTATGTTGATTTCTCACAATGACTTTATTAAATAGCAGCTACGATTATATCTTATTCATTCGGTTCAAAAAGTCTCTACTAACATTAATAAAATCGTCTAGAAACAGAAAGAAAATAATGTGTCATCAGAGTGAAAAGGTTAGAAAATTTATGTAATAATGTTACAAAAAAAGTGTGATGGTAATAACAGCAGTTGTGGTGATGGTGCCGCGTGAAGACATTCCGGTAGTGTGGCCTTCACCAGTACACAGAGACACCCACAAGAACATAACTACTTCCTGCACTATGGATGTATTTTTGTTCCATTTTTTTTTGCAACCACCATTCAAAGTTCTTCCCCTTTGGCAGGATATCCTACAAACTAGAGGGTAATGAAGGCTATGTTTACCTCGTCCAGAAAAAAAAAAATAAAATAAAATAAAATAAAGTCTCTCCTCACCTGGAAACAAAAACGATTCGAAATTTGGGAAAATAACAAATAAGAAGTCACCACAGTGAACGGGTACAATCAGTGATGGTGATGAGACAGTGAAGCACCTTTTTTTTTTTTTTTTTTTTTTATTAAGAGAAAAGAGAAAGGAAAAACAAACGAATAAAAAAAATAATCCATACATCAGATTACTGGTGTCCTCTGTTCATAAAATATCTGTAACAGTTAGACTTGAACAGCTGTGGGTTGAAGTTTGGAGGGAAACAACTCTTGGGAAGCAAGTTCCAGAGAGATGCAGTTCGGGGAATGAAAGAATTCTGATAGGCAGAAGTTCTACAATATGGCTGAGTGACATTCCAGTCACGAGCGCTACCAGATGCCCGTGTAGCACGAGGGAAGGCATGGAGAGGTGGCACCATGGACGCAACTTCGTCTGAGCATTTGCCATAAAAGTATCGGTAAAATAATGCAAAGGAGGCAACATTCCTTCTTACTTGTAGGGGAGGTAGTTTATTTGTAATGGCAGGGTTGTTAATAATTCTAACAGCTTTGTTCTGAATTTTGTGTAGTTGTTTTAATGCAACCTCTCCACATCCATTCCACTAGGGTGAGCAATATTCAAGCTGAGAGCGCACATGACTCATAAATCATAGCTAACTGCACGTCAGTGAAGAAGTTACGGACTCCGTACAATAATCCAAGTTTCTCTGAGGCGGCTTTAGCAAGTGATCTAACATGAGAGGTCAAGCTGAGGGCATTGTCAAGTGGGACGCAGAGAATTTCAATACGGTTTGTTTACAGTGACTGACGATGGTTTGGCAGGATAGGGTCGGAAGGGAGGTGTTTACAAATGGTGGTAATTAGTACTCTGACAATATTTTCATGGGGGAGGGTCGTAGCTACCTTTCAATCATCTTTTAACTGGATCGATCAGTATGGCTCTAAAGTCAATGACTCAACTTCCCATTATAGTAAAGTCACCGCGGGTCTGCTCTGCTATGAATGTGTTGTCTGTGTCACTGGCAATTATTCCTTTCACCTAACAAAGTTTTCTTATGATACTGGGTGAACGATTCTGTTATTTCATGTTCTATATTGCTTATATAAATACGATTTTTACACCAGCCCAGGCTTGGCTGTTAGGCAGTCACAGATAAGTCATATTAGGCTACAGTGTCTACGAAAGGGTGACGAAATGCTGTATTTACCTTTTCCCTGCTAATTTCCTACCTTGCATTTCATTTCAGCTGAGGTCAGGCAATATTTGTACGCTAGAGAGACATACTGTAAGTAACCAGCACTGGGGGGAAAAATCACAATTAACGTTCTGATACGAAAATGATAAGCATTATATTTCAGTCCAGCTTATTATCTATCTATTTATCTATTGCCAGACGCCTCAATCCCGTTTGGGGTGGCCACAAACAAATCGCCTCCATGTCGCCCTGTCCCCCACCATTTCACTGCCCTGCTCCCAACTCACACCCCCCTCTCTCATATACCTCTCCACCCCATCCCTCCATCTCATCCTCGGCCTCCCCCTCCCTCTTCCCCCCTCCACCTCACTCACATACACTCTCTTCGTCAGTCTTTCAACCTCCATCCTCTCCACATGGCCAAACCACCTCAGTGTGTTCCTCATAACGCTCCCTATCACATCCACATCAACACCACAACGTTCCTTTATATCCTCATTCGTCAGCCTGTCTCTCCATGTGACTCCACAGGCTTACGACTGATTATTATTATTATATTTAACTAACTAAAATTGCCTGCAGTCAAAAGATTAAAGTTTCGCATTAGGGGATCAGAGATATGGGTTAGAGAGCACGATTACAATATTGCAGTTTTTCATTCTTGTAAGGAAAGCATCAGCATGAACGAACACGTAACGTGGAAAACATGAAAAGCTCACCAGACAGCTGTATTATTTCTTTCATGGCTGTTATATACAATACTTATGTTAGGTTTTACTAATTATGGCTAATATTTAAATGTTATCTTTTATGTCTAGAGATGAAAAAAAGTTTGCCGACATTTTTTTCTGCTGGCCTTGGCAATGGAAGATGTGACAGCACTGTGAAGCACACAACAAAAGGATGTGAGAAGGAAGGGCAATCGCGTCGTATGGCAAATAATGAATGAGAATTATGGAAGGCAGGGCACAATGCTGGCAGAGAACTGTCAACGAACTTTTGTTCATGGCTGTACACACACTGCATTATTAACAAAAATATATATACAGTACTTCCGGTACAAAACAGCTACAGATACCAGGAAAAAATATAAAAGAGTCATTGGGTTTACGAGTAATGTCCAATATAAACCGTTAACGAAGATTTTTTGCGGATCCTTTTAAGCCAGGGGTAGGGTAGATGTGAGCGGTGATGTGGAGGAGTGACAGGTGGTGTAGTAGTGTGCAAATGGTACTGGTGGTGTTAGAACAACGTCATTTCTAAGTCAGTGCAGGCGGTTATGAGTGAGGTCGTTTAATGTGCGTATCTGGTGTTGGGTCCTGGTGGTATGGGTGCTGTTGCAGTGGCTTCCGTGATAGTGTGATGGTATCAGTGCAATATTTGTGGTGTTCGAGCGGCATTAATGCCAAATTAAAGGAGAGGTTTATGAGTGTGGCTGTGAAGAATGAGTGTCCGGTGTGGTGGTGGGGGGCCAGTTGTGGGTGTTGTATAAGTGGTATTACAAGCACATACTGTAAGTTTCAAGTCACTGGGTGTGGCATATGATGTGTGTGTGGTGATGTGCTGTGAGTGTCTGGTGGTGGAGGAGTAAACACATCTGTTTCTTCATGTAAACACTGCTTGAGCTGCGTCAATCTTGGCTATTAACGCCAGTCACACACAGCACCACCTTAGTAGCAATGAGCTGTCTGTGAACACCGACGTTTACATTTTCAGTCATCAGCATTATCATGATCATCCTAACCACGTCTCCCATTAAGACTGAAGGTGAGAAGGACCCAGATATATGGATTAAAACACACACACACACACACACACACACACACACACACACACACACACACACACACACACACACACACACACACACACACACACACACACACACACACACACACACACACACACACACACACACACACACACACAGAAACTATCACTAGAGTGCTAAGTAAAATGGGTCATACATTCATTCCAACAAGATTAAAATCTTCATTTTCTTGGTTCCACTTTATTGTATAGGTGAAACGATTCTCACGAAATGTGTTTCATAAATCCCCTATAGTCGCCTTCATTCAGTCTATTACTAGGTTTGAAAAAAAAAAAAGTACATAAAACAATAAAACAAGTGCAACCCGCCATATCCACCTCTACGCATAACTCCCTATAATGAAAACTTCGGCCTCTTAATACAACCATTTACACTTTCCATTTTATTCCTCATTTTCGTACATTTTCTTGTTCTTCCAGTTATCTTATTTTTTACATATTTTTTCACTCTCTCTCTCTCTCTCTCTCTCTCTCTCTCTCTCTCTCTCTCTCTCTCTCTCTCTCTCCATTCTCTGCCTTGTTGGTCTCTCTGTTTCTTCTTTTTCTCGATTCCCTTTCCGCTCTTTTTCTCTTCCTTTTTGATTTTTTAAACCATCTTGCTTTCAGACCCAGTTCACTTTTTTTCTCACGGTCGGTTTCCCTCCTCCAGTTTTTATTCCTTACTAGTGTTTCTTTTTTCTTGGCATGTTTTTGTCATCCCCTCCCTCCTCCACCTTGTTTTTTTTTGTATTTCCTCTTTCTTTCTGTGAAAATATTGCATTTAGTGATTCTCTCTCTCTCTCTCTCTCTCTCTCTCTCTCTCTCTCTCTCTCTCTCTCTCTCTCAGTACTGACCTCAAATGTTTCTTCTTTACCTTCTCTTACTCTCTTTTTTCATCTTCCCTCATTTCCCTCCAACTACTTTGCTTTTAGTCTCAGCTCTTTTACCTACACAATCTGAAACTTTCTCCTCCATCCATTTCTTTCATTTTAATCTCTCCGTTTCTACTGTCTCCTTTCCTCTCATTCCCTCATCTCCCTCTTCCACAGCTTTAACTTCATTGCTTTTAGTCTCGGTTCTTTCACTTCCATATTTTAAGCACTAGTATCCCTCTTTATAGTGTCACTTTTTGGTTTCTTCGTTTTTTCTTTATCTACCTTTTCATTCCCATGTTCTCTCTCCTTTCCTGTTTTCTTTTATTATTATTATTATTATTACTTCCCTGCTGTTGGTCACATCTTTTTCCTTGCCTCACCCCCACATCCTCACCCATTTCGCTTTTATTAATTGTTGGTTTCCTGGTTCCTTCTTTCACTCTGCCCTTCTACCTCCCTCTTTCGTTTTTTTTTTTCCTTGCCTCTAGTCTCTGTAAATGTTCTTTCTCTCTCCCTTCTCCATTTTCTTCCCTTTTTTGCTGCGTCTCCGCTCTTGTCTCTTTCCTCTCTGCACTGCTGTCTTTTTCATTCGCTTAATTTTCTTGGTTTTCTTTTACCTCTTCATATACTCCCTTGTCTTCATTTTCTTCTTTACTGATCAATTTATATCTTCTTTGCCTTTCCTCTTTCTCTTTTTTCGTCTTCCACATATTCCTCCTTAGTTCTTTTACAATTAAAAATCCTCTTTGCTTCAAGTGTCACCCTCATCTCCCTTCTACATTCCCTCCCATGCTGGTTTCTGGTTCTTCTTTGCCTCCATTCTCTCTCGTCTTTCCTCTCTTCACATGTCGCTCTATCGCTTTTTGACTTTCTTATTAGTCATATTATTTTTTTGTCCAAACCCTCATTCACATTCTCCCTTCTCCATTTTCTTCCCCGTTGGCATTTTTATTTTTTCTTTGCGTCTCTCCTTTCCATACTTCCGCCTCTCTCCCCTTCGCCATTTCCCCTTCCAATTTTCCCCTCCTCAGCGGTATTGATTGAATTCACATATTTTTCTTCAGCGCTAAACGGCAATAGAATGACCCAGCCAAATTTTTTGCGCTCTCTCTCTCTCTCTCTCTCTCTCTCTCTCTCACTATCACCTCTCCCATCCTCCTCGTTAGGCCCTATTCCCCCTTTCACCGCCCCTTCCCATGGTCCTCTCCCGTTTCCCTCTCCCTTTCACCTCCTCTTCCCTTCCCATTCTCCTTTCCCGTTTCCTTCTTCCTCTCACCTCCCCTTCCCACCCTCCTCTCCCGTGTCTCTATCCCTTTCACTTCCCCTTCCCATCCTCCTCTCCCGTTCCCCTCTCCTTTTCACTTCCCCTTCCCATTCTCCTCTCCCGTTTCCAGTCTCTTTCACCTCCCCTTCCCATCCTCCTCTCCCGTTCTCCCTCCCCCCTTCACCTCCCCCTCCTTCCCTTATCCACATCTTTCTCCAGCCAGCATTTATGCTCCATTCTTAACACTTCCCCTATGATGGATAAACTTGTGTGATGGTTGCAAGATGATAAAAAAGGCGTCATCAGACTGAAAGGCTTCAACATTTTTATCCTAACTATTTCTCGTGAAATTATCCCCCCCCCCTTCACCTTTTTATTTCATTCAATACCTACCATTCAGAGGGTAGAGAAGGATGGATAGCGACGAAGCTTAGAGCGTGCCCAAATATTTTATCTTCATTATCGCTCGTGAACGAATGAAATCTTATAACCCTTGTATGTCAATGCCTGTTATACGATTAAGTTATTTTTCCACTCGTTCTATCCACTTGTTACCTACAATCACTTCTTTTAGAGATGGTTTCAACAGAGAGACCTCCAGGTATTCCTTAATCCAAACTCAGTAAGGACTTTTCCCATAACACACCACCCTCCCTCATATACTCTCCCATCTTGTTGGTACTCCACCCAAAGCACTGAAGCACAATACATTCATTATATCAGTCCTTTATCCTCCACACGTATTAATTTATTCAGATTAGAAAAGTGCCCTAGTACTGAACAACATAATGAAGGCTTTACCTAACCCTTCCAGGAGAAAATTCTCTCATAAATTTAATAAATTGGTCAGGCAGTTGGAATAATAAAACGCCATCGTAGTGAAAGGGTTAATTACTCAATAATTTGCGGGCTATGTTTTATTCCATGTATTTGTTTCTTTATTTGTTATTTGTCTTTACTGGCGCCAACTAGTAACGGTATGGTCTAGAAAATTCTACGAGTAAATGAGGGCTCTCAACTCTCCGACTCGAATTCTTCCCGCTCCTTCTGGCACCTTGCCAAAAACCTTTCTAACAATTTTACCTCATCATCCTTCCCTCCTCTTTTCTACTCTGATGGTTCTGTAGCTATTTCTTCTACTGATAAAGCAGATCTCTTCGCACAGACTTTCTCCTCCAATTCCACCTTAGACGATTCCAGTGCTGTTCCTCCATCACTTCCCCCCTCTGACTTCCTCATGGCTGACATTAAAATTTCTTCAGCTGATGTATTTTCTGCCATCACTGGCCTCAGTACTAACAAGGCATATGGGCCTGATGGGGTCCCTCCTGTTGTTCTCAAGAACTGTGATTCTGTGCTTACACCCTGCCTAGGCAAACTGTTTCGCCTTTGTCTGTCAATTTGTACCTTTCCTTCTTGCTGGAAGTTTGCTCTCATTCAGCCAGTCCCAAAGAAGGGTGACCACTCCCAACCCTCCAACTATCGTCCAATTGCTTTAACGTCCTGTATTTCAAAAGTTTTCGAGCAATTCTCAATAGAAAAATTTTAAGGCATCTTTCCTATCACAACCTTCTTTCCGATCGTCAGTACGGGTTCCGTCAGGGACGCTCCACTGGCGATCTTCTCACCTACCTTTCAGACTCCTGGTCATCCTCCTTTCGGGACTTTGGCGAAAGCTTTGCCATTGCACTTGACATCTCAAAGGCTTTCGATCGAGTCTGGCATAAATCTTTAATTTCCAAACTGCCCTCCTACGGTTTCTATCCCTCTACCTGTGCCTTCATCACTAGCTTCCTTTCTGGTCGTTCTATAGCTGCTGTTGTAGACGGCCATCGTTCTTCTCCTAGATCTATCAACAGCGGTGTTCCTCAGGGCTCTGTCCTATCACCAACTCTCTTCCTTTTATTCATCAATGATCTTCTAAGCTGTACATCTAACCCTATCCACTCATACACTGATGACTCCACTCTTCACCTTTCCATTCGGTTCCCGCAACGCCCATCTCAACAGTTACTTCAACAAACAAGGGATGAGGCTATGGCACACCTAATATCTGACTTGGCTCGTATCTCTGACTGGGGTAATAATAATATGGTTGTTTTTAATGCATCTAAGACTCAGTTTTTACACCTATCAACCCGTCAATATCTTCCACAGGTATACCCACTAATGTTTAATAATATTCATCTTAATCCTGTATCATCCTTGAACATGCTTGGGGTTTCATTTACTCGGGACTTATCTTGGAAAGATCATATTACATCTCTCGTAAAATCTGCTTCCAAGAGATTGGGTGTGCTAAGCCGATTCTGCTCTTTCTTTACCCCTGCACAATTGTTGACTATATACAGGGGTTTTATCCGCCCCTGTGTGGAGTACAACTCTCATGTGTGGGGAGGCTCCCCACATACAGCTCTTCTCAATAGGGTGGAGTCAAAGGCTTTTCGTCTCATTAACTCTCCTCCTCTTACTGACTCCCTTCAACCTCTGTCTCTTCGCCGCACTGTTGCATCTTTATCTCTTTTCTATCGCTACTTTAATGGTCACTGCTCCTCTGAACTGTCTGCTTGCATTCCTCCACTTCTACGACGGGCGCGTAGCACCCGTCTGGCAGCAGACTCTCATCCTTTTTCTGTCCAACTCTCTAATGCAAGAATTAACCGTTACTCCCAGTCTTTCATTTATGCAACAGGTCAACTCTGGAACTGTCTCCCTCTGTCTGTATTTCCTGCTGCCTATGATCTCCAGTCTTTCAAACGCAGTGTGTCCAGGCATCTCAAAATGATCGGATCTTGAATTTGGCTCTATATTGTATTTTGTTTTTCTCTTGGAGGGAACTGTTACTGCGGGCTCATGGCCTTTGGTTCCTTCTTCCTCGCATAAAAAAAAAAAAAAAAAATGACTGCGGGGAGGGGGATCCACAACCTCCTCGCAACAGGGAAGGACGGAAAAGGAAAATTGAAATATGATTTCGCAAGGGCCCTTTTTGGAGTAATCTGCCAAATAATCAAGCCAAATATCGCTCACGTCCAGTTTCACAAAGCGCTGTTGCCTATTGTGCCACACAAACACTTTCGGTGTGTGTAACAGCGTGGCACTGTTACAGATCACACACCGACTTCTATACTTTACTCAGGGTCCATGACCCAGAAATATCATGCAGTGACAGAAACACTAAGCCCGACTGTACGCAATAAAAGAAAAAAAAAATCAGCCTTCATGAACCCGAATCATCATGCAGTAAGAAGCAGAGAAGCACTACGGCAGATCACACATGGATTTCTATTTATTTGTATATCTCAAAATCTACGACCCGACAGGGAGTAACAAAAGTTATGTCAAACAACTGACTGCTCAATATTTTTTTTTAATGCATGGAAGAAGAAACCATAGGCCAGAAACCTGCAAGACTGTTCTCTCTTAGAAAAAATAAAAACATAACAGAAAGACAAATTCAAGATCCGTTTATTTTGAGATGACTGGACACACTGCGATAAAAAGGCTGGAGGTCATAGGAAATAGGCAATACAGAGAGAAGAAACATTTCCAGAGCTGACCTGTTGCATACATGAAGGACTGGAAGTAACGGTTAACTCTTGCATTAGAAAGCTGGACAGAAATGGGATGAGAGTTTGCTGCTAGACGAGTGCTTTGCGCCCGATGCATGCAGACAGTTCAGAGAAGCAGTGACCATTCAATTAGCGACAGAAAAGAGATAAAGATGCAACAGTGCGGCGAAGACACGGAAGTTGAAGGGAACCAGAATGTGGAGGAGTGTTGATGAGACGAAAAGTCTTTGACTCCACATTGTTGAGAACTGTATGTGGGACGCTTCCCCTGCACATGAGAGTTGTACCCAACACAGAAACGAAGCTAGAGATGGAGTCACCTATTGAAGAATAGAAACCATAAGAAGGGAGTTTGGAAATTAAAATTTTTTTGGCCCAAAACTCTTAAAATAGAAGGCAGAGTAGGAACCGTTGAGCGTCTGGAGGCTGTGAAAAAAGTAATCCAGGATCTGAAATTGTGGAGAAAGGTATATGGCAATGTGGTGATTGAAAGACGTCTACAAAGAACGAGATGTAGGGACATGAAAAGAGTCCATGAATAGAAATGTGAGACAGGGGAGGTCCTTCTTAATACTTACAACATACAGAACTGAAAAACAAAAAAAATGTATAGGTGTGGCTAATAGTACACTGGTTGGAAGACTGAGATCAAACAAGAGCTAAGTGAACTAACGTACCAACGAAATATGCGAAAGAAGATTGTGAGAAGGGAAACATCCTGATAATAACATTGCAGAGTCTGAGGACGTGTACGCGAGTGTGACAAATGAAAAAGAGACTGATCAAGACGTAAGTGTAGAGAGGAGACTGACGAGTCTCTGAGATGGGTTGGGGGGGGGGAGATTATCTTTAAATACTAATATAGCGTTGTTCTGAAAAAGTATGAGTGTATTGGTCAGAAAAAAGATTGATCATACAGTAGGTGACTGAACAAAGCTGCGGAGTACTGTACATGAGAGAGGATGGCGTGTTGTGGGAGGAGGGGTTGTGGCTGAGTAGGGACAGAAATGCCTGGACATCATTCTTGTCAGGGACATCTCTCACATTATAACCTCAATTAACACAAAAATATACACTTACATTCTATTAGTTGGTTGCTCATTTCTCGTGGCACCACCGGACAAACAAAGAATTGCCAGTGTCCTTACCTGAAAACAGAGACGGGAAAAGGTTAAGTCCTTATCCTGGGAATACACAATTATTTAAAGGGGGTGGGGGTTGAGGCACCGAGGGTCAGAGAGGTATGTCGATAAGGTTTGTCTCACACACACACACACACAAAGCAAAAACTGTGTGTGTGTGTGTGTGTGTGTGTGTGTGTGTGTGTGTGTGTGTGTGTGTGTGTGTGTGTGTGTGTGTGTGTGTGAGCGCGCCAGAGCCAGACAGGTCCCACTCAGCTCATCAACTATACTTCTCTGGCATACCATATTGCTGACAAACTAAAGTACATCTCATTCATTATAGTTAGCCTAAGAAACAGGACTAGAAAACAGTACGCCAGTTGAATGTCCGGATTTTTTATTTTAATAACACAGGGATTTTCCTGAGTCCTTACCATTCCTCTTCTCACCGCCTGGAGTGTAAAAACAATCACCTCACTGCGGGGATGACAAACAAGAAAGCAGGTCTTAGAGTTAGGGATGTAAACTCAGCAGACACAAGCACCGCTTTTCATGATGGATAGAAGTAATTTTTATCTACTGCGTAAATATCATAAAAGTTATTCATATGAGACTGAGTAAAACATGACAAAAATGGAAATGTGGAAAGTTGAGGAAAGGGAGGAGATGGAAAGCAAAAATAGCAGTAAGAGAAAAAGAGAGACAGAAGAAGAAGAAAGAAGCGAATATTGGAAAAAGGACGTAACTTAAATTGGAATGCAGGAGGACGAAGAAGTAGGAAGAAAAGCGATGGGGAAGAAAGGCAGAAATATAAGAAATCAAGAGAGGAGAGAGGCAAACAATGAAGAGGGACGGGATGGATCACATGTCAAGTGGAGACTTTAACTAGCGAGGAAAATTGGAGGAGGACACAACTGAGAGAAACCAAGGGGGAGAAAACGGCGAAACAGGAAACATGAGAAAGAGGAAATAATGAGGTGAGAAAAAAACACGCACCAGTAGGAAAGAACAGGCATAAAATATCAGAAAGAAAATATGCTGACGGGAGGCAAAAGCAGAAAGAGGAAAATAAAGGAGGGAGAAAACTGTACGAGCAGGGGAGAGGAAAGAGAAAAACACTTACCTAACAGACTGCAGGGGTTATCGTAGCCAAGGGCAGTACAGCAGGTGAAATCGTAAACATCTGATGAGGATGATGGAAATGTACAAGATAAAGTGGAAGCAGGCGGAAACGAGGAGAAAGGAAAACGAACGTACACTAATCGGAAAGAGGAGATAAACGAGTTTATTGTCGACCACGTGACCTGCGTCGCACTATGAAACCGTCAATGGGAGGGAAAGAAATGGGCGTGGTGAGCAAAGGAATGGGTGGTGGGCGGTGGGGCTAGGGTAAGAAAGCAAACCCTATAAAAACTAGTGTTGCAGTTATGAGAGAGCGAGCGAAGTTTACTCTCGTTAAGTTTGGAAATGAGCAGCCCAGGCCAACCTGGCCCGGCCTGACCTGACCGTTAAATTATGCAGAAGCTAATAAATTTACTTCAATGTGAAGAAGAGTTGAAATTCTTTCTGCACGTGATACTTTCATTCAATAAATTTTGTTATCAACTAAAAACTCACCCATAAAGGCGTAGGAACTCCTTGGAATCTCGAGCTTTCCAAGAGTATTTGGCTCTAATCGGAGAACGTCTCAGTTACGAAATCAAATTTCAAAAGATTGACTTTTTTTGGGGGGGGGGGCAATAATATATCGGAAATTCCATCTATAATTTTATATCAGGGAAATTTTGATATCATGGCGCTCGCTTGCTCGTCACGCGTTCACAAAGCGCAATGTACTGGTGTTAATGATCTGCGTGCAGTGGGTTTTTTTTTTTTTCCAAAGTTTCTCCAGCAAGAACAATATAATCCCGCATTGCCAGCATTTACCTGCCATCTTATGACGCAAGTAAAAGTAGAAAGAACAATCAGCGGAGGAACGATGCATAAGGGAGAGGACACACATGTCTGAATCATGTGGCCGAGATGATGACACGAACCATAGGATTTCTGGTGTTGCACAAACACAGCCTGAACCTTCAACGGAAGACTGTCTCTCGTTCCCTCTTGTCGATCACATGTTTCGAGCAAGTGTGTCAACATGCATAGACAACAGTGGGAGGAGGAGGAAACGAGAGGACAGGGTGGGGTTAAGTATAGCGTGAACTATCCTCTTTATGTTTTTTTTTTTTTTTCATGCAGAACAAAACAATCTGGGGGTAAAAAGAATAATCTATAAAAGACGTAATCGTATTGAGAATGTTAAAGCTTTACAGTCGCACCTTCGTACCTTTATCAGTTCTTAACTCAGTTTCAGTCTCAAATTTTATCTTATAAATTTCAGAGCGTCAGAGCCTGACAATGAACATTTATTCTCTGCCCTTACGTTACTTTTCGTCCAAAAGTTTATTTTCCTTTCAACGGTCTCACAACTACACTTTTCGCCTTTCATCAATCCTGGCCGCACTATGGGGTGGTACTACTACTCTGCGGCCAGGCTGTGTTAGGAAGAATACTGCCACCGTATTCCCTGGTGTCGTAAAAGGCGACTAAAAGGGGCGGGGTGAGGGGACTAGGGACCCCCTCCTCTGTTTTTTAGTTCCTAAAAAGAGACAGGCCAGAGAAAGGGATGGGGGATGGAGTTATCCCCGTACCCTGAAGATTGGGTCTATGAATGTGCGTGGATGTAGTACGATTGAGGCTAAAAGGGAGGAGATTGGGAGAATGTTTGTGAGAAGAAAGTTGGATGTGTTAGCTTTGAGTGAAACGAAGATGAAAGGGAAGGGGGACTCTATGTTTGGAAGTGTGAATGGAAGATTGTCAGGTGTTGATAGAGGAGGGGCAAGAGAAGGTGTGGCCTTGTTAGTGAGTCCGGAAGTACAGCAATGTGTGATTGAATGGAAGGTGTCATCGAGACTGATGTGGGTGAAAGCGAAATTTGAACGTGAGTTGTGGGTGTTTGTGAGTGCATATGGGCCTGGTAGTGAAAGGGATGAACAAGAGAGGGAGTCTTTCTGGATTGATGTTGATGAGTGTCTGCAGAGTTTTGGAGCAAATGTGAATGTGGTAATGATGGGAGATCTGAATGCTAGAGTGGGAAACGTAGCAGTTGAAGGCGTAGTTGGTATGCATGGTGTGCCTGGAAGAAATGAAAATGGGGAACGAATGATAGCGATGTGTGTTGAGCGAGAGATGGTGATTGGGAATACGCTGTTTGAGAAGAAAGATCTTTATAAGTATACATGGGTGAGACAGGAGGGTGGAAGGGTTGTTGATAGAGCTTTGATGGACTATGTGGTTGTGTCTAGGAATGTAATAGGAAGATTGTTGGATGTGAGAGTTCTGAGAGGGGAGGGTGGAGGTATGTCTGACCACTACCTGGTGGAGGGAAAGTTAAAAGTAGGTAAGAGATGGGTGAGAGCTAGGAGGGTTAGGTGTGGCAGGGAGGTTTTGAAAGTGAGTGAGTTGGATAAAAGAGAGAAAAAGATAGAGTATCAGGAGAAATTGAAAGATGAGTGGAACGCAGTGAAAGATCGGGAAAATGGCAGCGTGGAGGAGGAATGGCAGTTGTTTAAGAGTGCTGTGGTGGGGCATGCAGAAGAGGTGTGTGGTGTGAGACGTGTGGGTGGTGGTGTAAGAAAAGGAAGTGAATGGTGGTGCGAGGAAGTAAGTATGGCTGTGGCTGAGAAGAGACGTGCATATGAAGTGTGGCTGCAGAGGAAGGATGAGATGTCATATGAAAGGTATAAGGAAAAGAGGAATAGAGCGAGAAGGGCTGTGCGTGATGCTAAAGTGGCAGCAGATGAGAGGTGGGGTAGGCGGCTGACAGAGAATTTTCAACAGAATAAGAAAATGTTTTGGAAGGAGGTGAAAAGGGTGCGAAAGGGAGAGTCTGGGGAGGAAGAAAGAGTAAAAGCAGAGGATGGAAGGATGTTAATTGAGATGGATGCAGTAAGGAAGAGATGGGCAGAGTATTTTGAAAGATTGTTAAATGTAGAGGAGGAAAGGGTGGCTGAGATTGTGGAGGATAGAAGGGTGCAAGGAATAAATGTGTTGGGAGAGTTGAATGATTCTTTGATCACGAAGGAGGAAGTGGAGAAGGCAGTAAAGGAGATGAAAACAGGGAAAGCTGCAGGTATGGATGGGTGTGCTGTGGAATGCCTGAAGGGTGGTGGAGTGACTATTGTTGACTGGTTAGTAAGATTGTTGAATGTGTGCTTTGAGAAAGGTATGGTGCCAATTGACTGGGCAAGTGCTTGTGTGGTCCCGTTGTATAAAGACAAGGGTGATAAGTATGAATGTACTAGCTTTAGGGGTATAAGTCTGTTGAGTGTTGTAGGTAAGGTGTATGGTAGAGTGTTAATTATGAGAGTTAGAGAGGGTACAGAGGGAGTGATTAGTGATGAGCAGTGTGGCTTTAGGAGAGGGAGGGGATGCGCTGATCAGGTGTTTGCTGTGAGACAAGTGTGTGAAAAGTATTTAGCGAAAGGCAAGGATGTGTTTTGGGAATTTATGGATTTAGAGAAAGCGTATGATAGAATTGATAGGGAGGCTTTGTGGACTGTTTTAAGATTGTATGGACTTGATGGTAGGTTACTAAAAGGGGTGAAAAGTTTTTATGTAAATAGTAGAGCATGTGTAAGAGTGGGAAATGCTGTGAGTGATTGGTTTCCCGTGAGAGTGGGGCTGCGACAGGGATGTGTGATGTCGCCTTGGTTGTTTAAAATTTAAATGGATGATGTTGTAAGGGAGGTGAATGCAAGAGTTTTAGGTGGTCTGAGTCTGGTAAATGTTGATGGTGGAGATTGGAATCTGAAGCAGCTGCTGTTTGCAGATGATACTGCACTGGTGACTGATTCAGAGGAGAGATTGAGACAGTTGGTAGAAGAGTTTGGAAGGGTGTGTGAAAGGAGGAATTTGAAAGTAAATGAGAATAAGAGTAAAGCGATGAAGTGTACGAGGTTGATAGGTGGTAGGGGGATGAATATAGTTTTGAATGGTGAGTTGCTTGAGGAGGTAGATTGTTTTAAATATCTAGGGTCACATGTTGCTGTGGATGGAAGAATAGATGCAGAAGTGAAGTTTAGAATAAATGAAGTAGGAAAGGTGTTGGGAGGAATGAAAAAAGTGTTTAAATGTCGTTCGCTTAGAATGGATGTAAAGAGAAGGCTGTATGAGGGTGTTGTGGTACCGACTGCATTATATGGGGCTGAAACATGGAATATGGGTGTAGCAGAGAGGAAAAGTTTGAATGTAATGGAGATGAGGTGTCTGAGGAGTATGTGTGGAGTGACGCGTATGGATCGGGTGCGAAATAATGAAGTGCGAAGGAGAACTGGAGTTGTTCGGGAGATGGCTGGTAGAGTTGAGCAGAGGGTGTTGCGATGGTTTGGGCATATGGAGAGAATGGATAATGAACAATTGGTGAAAAAGATAACTAGATCTGATGTGAGAGGTGAAAGGCTGAGAGGAAGACCACGAATAGGATGGATGGACAGTGTGAAGAGAGCGCTGGATGCGAGAGGGTTGTCTGTTGGGCAAGGAAGAGTGGCTGTGCGTGACAGAAATAAATGGAGAGAAATTGTGAATGAATAAGTGATGAAGCAGCCCTGAGGGGACATTCTCCCGCATTTGGTCTGATCAGCTAGTCAGGTCAGGTGCGGGTAAGGGGATGGGTCTGTTATGATGTGGCAGGGGTAAACCAGTTCTGCTGTCGGGCCCTGCTGCGGATGTCACTGATTGCATTGCGCAGTTGACCCTTGTACGATGTGGTGCGGTGAGGATCTGTCCGTTCTCCCCTTTGGGGCTAAGATGTGAATGAATGTGTTTGAATGGATGAGTAAATGGAGAGTGTGTCGTCCTGTCTCGGCTACCTCCCTTTCCTTGGGGGAAGCAGCCTAGGTATAGAGATAGATGGATCAATCCTTACATTAACATTTGCCTCAAATTTTGCTTTATTTCTCACAACCTTATAATGGCAACTTTTTTATTCTTTTACCTAATTCTTCCGTGAGTTTCTATCCAAATATTATCTCACATTTTCCGACTGCATCACAGTCGGGGTGGTGAGAATTAATAAGGTGGGGGTTGCTACTAAACTTCCTAGTCATCAGTGCTCAGCCTCCAGGTTATTACTCCTCGTCATGAGTTCTTGTTCTCCACCACTTTAATTCTCAGTCTTCATGTCATCATTTCTTCCTGTCATCAGTTTTTGTTTTATTTATACAATGTAAATTTCCAAGCCTCATGTCCCTTAACTATAAGCTTCCTTACTTTCACGTCAATTCCCAACATTTTTGAACAAAAATCCCCGATGAACATCCAAGTGCCTAAGTACTCATGGAAACTCACGCTAGTTCCCTATGTTCCAGAAAACAATGCATATCACACCAATCCCCATGTGCATGAGAACGGTCTAGGTCACATTACTTCCCCATGTGCCTGAAACCTGTCTAGAAGACCAGACTAGCTCCTCACATGCCCGAGGGCAGCAGAGGACACACTATTTTACCATGTGCCCAAGAAATGTTACGGTCACAATAGTTCCTCATGTACTTGAGAACTTCTGAAATACCATACTACTTTTCCATGTGCCTGAGAAGCGCTTGGCAGATCAAACTATTTGCCCATGTGCCTGAAAAAGTCTTTAAAAGTCGCACTAATTTCCTTATACAGTATACCTTAAGTCTTTTCGTTGTTTGATTTTAAGGGAGGAGTTTGTGAGGGCGAGATTTATTGCGTAACTGTCAGCATTTCTGACAGAGTTCCCCCCTCCTCTCCCTCCTCTCTCTCTCTCTCTCTCTCTCTCTCTCTCTCTCTCTCTCTCTCTATACATAGATATATTTTGTGGTAGGTGAGGGTGCTCACCATCCACTCACTCGATGTAGTGCTGCTCTCGGTGTCAGCCCTTTCCTTTACTCCTCCCTTTCCTTCCTTACTCTTCTGTCTTTCGTTACTTCATTCTTTCCAGGCCTTCTGCTTGCGGGTGACTTTACACTCCCTCTTTTGTCTTTGTTTCCTTCATTCTTTCCTCTTCCTTCCGCCTGTGGGTCACTGTACACTCGGTGACAAGCCAATTGGTACACTGGGAAAATATTTACTATGCTGGGTGGTAACCATATAACCAAATTATGGCACCTGGGAAATTAAGGCGCAGCAAAATTGTACTGACCCGGTGCAGGTCCAAGGGGAAGTTGGGGTTATTCTTCACGTAATGCCACTCAGGGATGAGTGAGGTTGATCACTCTCGTTTTAAATGTCAGGACCAACATGCCTAGTCCCGGGCTCCTACGCTCCTCATAGGGCAAGGTAGGACTGGATGATGTTTGGATATATATATATATATATATATATATATATATATATATATATATCTTTCCCTCTCTCTGTATACAATATCTATCTATCTATATATATATATATATATATATATATATATATATATATATATATATATATATATATATATATATATATATATATATATATTATATCCTCGAGATCTGGAAGGGGAAGAAATGCTCGCGTTACAGACAGACAGACAGCAACAGTTAGGTTTATAAAAGTACACACACACACACACACACACACACACACACACACACACACACACACACACACACACACACATTTTCATCGATTTTTAATTTTTGTTAAAAATTGTTTGATTTATCTTTATTATTATTATTATTATAATTATTGTGCTAATCCTAACATTCAGATCCTTCGAAATTTGCGTTACGTATTCCGCTCGCGAGAAACCATTTGGACTTCGTAGTGGAGGCCAGTAGACCTGCAATGATACTGCCTCCTCCCTCTTTACTTTTTTTTTTTTTTTTTTAAATCCAGTGTGGGTCGTAACTTGGCCTCGCTTCACGACCACAACAGCGGCACAAAAGAAGCGGCGCTTTATCAGCGTGGCCGATAAACCAGTGCGGTGGTGGTGCCTGGGAGGGGGGGTTGTGGTGATAAAAGAAAATAACAGATGCAACAACACACGACAATACGGAGAAAAGAAGAGAAAATGAGAAAAGTGATGGACAGAAGAGAAAAGGAAAGAAGAGAAGGGCTAAATGAAAAGGCAAGACACAAGAAAGGCAAGACGAGATGTGAGGATGAGGATGCGGTATTACTGTAGCCAGTAAATCTGTGTAATATTGAGAAAGCAGTTGCATTTACTGAGTGTGTGAGTGTGATTGTAGGGTTTTGATTGGTTGGGATGAAGGACAGAAGAGAGAGAGAGAAAAAAGTGGAGCTATGAAGAGAGAAAAGAAAAAAAATGAGAAAAGGGAAGAGAATGTAAGGGAAGGGAACAGCAAGAAAAGGGGATACTGGTGGAAAGCCAATTGGTATTCTTTGTGCAGCTCCGACTTAACCCTAGAATGGCACACCTGCTTATATCTATTTGTACTGACGTAACGGGGTTGATGCGACCATGAAGAATTAGTAATGAATTATTCTGTTGCACGTCATCTTGATGAGTATATAGGCCTATTTATCTGTAATATAAAATATTCAGACATGACAATACACCCTGTCTAGTTCTGCGAACATGTTACACTAATTGGTGGCAGCGGGTGTTGCACTCTCTGTGTGCTCCTTCACACACACACACACACACACACACACACACACACACACACACACACACACTACATATATATATATATATATATATATATATATATATATATATATATATATATATATATAATATCGCCAGTGCACACCTTTGAATTTACTATTACTTTATTGTTAGTGGAAAAAATGTAAAGGCATGCCTGTGTGTGTGTGTGTGTGTGTGTGTGGGTGTGTGTGTGTGTGTGTGTGTGTGTGTGTGTGTGTGTGTGTGTGTGTGTGTGTGTGTGTGTGTGTGTGTGTGTGTGTGTGTGTGTGTGTGTGTGTGTGTGTGTGTGTGTGTGTGTGTGTGTGTGTGTGTGTGTGAGGGGATGATGGCACAGCACCTCCACTGACGTAATATAACACCTGACTTTGAAAATCTTGTATGCACTCGCCAACTGGCTAACTCAGTCTTTCACTTGCAGTCTCACTCGATCGTTTGCACACACCATTCTTACCTACAGTGTGAGACATCCCCAAAGCTATATAAAATCGATGGGTGCAACAAGAATACAGTGAAAAATGCGTCGTCGTAGTAATAGAATTACCTCTCTCAGACTCCTCTTCCTAATTTTTTATTAAATAAAATCGTCTGGCGTTAACTGAACTGGCTTAACAGAAGTTACTCTCCGAGACTTCTGTGACTCGCTCTCAGGTGATGAAATAGTCTAACATTATTTAAACTAGAACTAGAGGGGCATTTAGTGGAGCGCATCTCTCCGACGAGGGCAACGCATTTACCTAAACCACTTCATAATGGGCTAGGTTTTCCCATCATTGATTAGGATTTCACAAAAAAAGGTTTTCCGGATCCAGATTCTTTAATACGATCCAAGTCAGTCCCAAAAGTTAACTACTTGTTCCCTGGAACATAGGCTACGTACCCATCAAATGTGGTCCAAATCTCTCTTATAGTTTTTGATTAATCCTGCTGACAGGTAAACAAACAAACAGACAGGGGTGAAGGCATACTCTCCATATCGGAGAGGATAAGAGTTATCTCAATGGTGAGAGACTCTTACATGAATAAAAAGGGAATTTCCCCCAAATAAATAAAACCGTCAGGCGGTAGGAAGAATAAAGAAAAGCACGTCCTCAGGTTAAATGCACTAACTCCTCCAACTGGACAGCATATGATATTTTTAATATCATTCGTGCTGCCATCAAGTCATGTTACTGGACTAAGAGACTTTTCCAACTGGATAAGTTAGCTAAACCCTTAAACAATTCCTTCACCACAGGATGTTTTCCAGAATCTGATATTAATCACCTGCTGGTGATATATATAAAAAAGTAGTAGTAGTAGTAGTAGTACAGCAATCCCGCCTGTCTGGTCGAGCAGACCCACCAACCGCAGGCAAACAATCGCCCATGCAGGGCTGGCCCGTGCAGTGAACTGATGATCCCTTGCGATGGACAGGCTTCGCTGTGGCGAGGCGCAGGGAAAACTGAGGATATTTGGTTCCTGGATGGAGGTCGTATTTTCGTCTCTCCACCCACTTAACATGGACACCATAGTAAGCTCCATATCACCCCGATATCTGGATATATGGTTGCCACCCAACGTTGTAATCGGTTTTCTGGGTTACAAAAACCATCAGGCTTGTCACTCACTGTGGATCTATCTAAAGAAGAACAAGGCAGTACTCCATCAAATGAGTGGATGATGGTCGCCACCACCTTTTTTTTTTTTTTTTTTTTTTTATGTGTCCGACTCTGGGCATAGGCTTCGCAGCCTGTTCCCAAGGCCCAGTAGTCCTCCTACATACCATACATCTCTACATGTCACCACTTCGGTGCTATCACCCACCGTCCATATTGAATACATGCTAGGGCTGTCTCATACAAGACTGGTGTATTGGTATTAGCTGGAGTATTTTTACGACATGTCGGCAAGCCTTCTGGTAGATCAGTAAAGTCTGATTTTATGAAATTCAAACCCTTAAATTGTTCCCTGCCCCAGTGTGGATTTGAACCTGGATCCGGTAGGACTGCAGGCCACCGCTCTACCGATTGAGCTCCCGCCTCCCCCTACCACTGGTAGGGTAGCAAATTTATTAATCAATTCACTAAAACTGTTAATACAGTTCGGTGCACCAGGGGTCGAGTCTGGCGTTGCTAGTAGCGCTAATGATCAAACTTCTAATACACGCCATTTTTACCGTGGGGTTTTTACTATACTTTTCAGCCCCAGAGAGTGTAAATTCTTCGTTTCCCTCCATTCCGTCTGTCTGTCTGTCTGTCTGTCTCAGCAACATATGCCAAATATACCAATAACAATCATCACAACACCAACACACACCTCCACCCCCCACAACCAACATCCACTACCACCACTACCAACATCTACAACAACCACTACCAACACGTTACTATAACATTACAAGTGTTTCCCTACTGTTTACTCCAGTGTCCCTCTCATAACCCAATTTATACAATCTGTTACAGTAATTAACCTTTGTATGATACTCCTTTACAAATTACACACACCAAGGACCCCACTTCACCTCAAGGGCCAGTTCAGAATTCCCTCACCATGACCATGATAATTACTGTCTTCAAAAATGGCAGGAATACTTAGTCACACCTTCCGAATTGTTTATGAAACTTAATTCGAGTCGAGAAACGTTTTTAACTCGTTTTGTGTGATGACCTGTTCTTAAATTCTTGCATCTATTATTCCTGCTATATTACGAGATACCACAGACGAAAAGCATGTAAGCTGGCCTTCTGTACCTTTTTTTAGTTCTTAGAAAAAGAGAGAGAGAGAGAGAGAGAGAGAGAGAGAGAGAGAGAGATGCACAGATTTTTTCTGCACAGAATTTCGTTTTGCTTCCGTCAGCCCTCATTTGATAGAGTGAAAGAATGAAGTCACAGGGAAGAGGGAAAAACGACACAGAGCGAGGGTGAGAAAACAAAGGAAATTGTGGTAACGGCGGGAAACTTGCGGAAGGTTGGGTGGGGAGAGAGGTGAGAGGAGGAAGTGGAGTAACGAGACGAAAAGTAAAACCTAAAGTGTCAAAGGTGAGGGAGGAAGAGGGACAGATTAGGGAAGGGAAGGAGGTAATGGAAGAAAGGCTTGTTCATAAATGTGTATGATGGAATGAAAGACGAGCTGAGAATGAGAAAAATCGAGGAGGAAGAGAGGAGGACGGTGAGAAAGAGACTTGTCGAGGATTGAATATGGTGAAATGAAGGGAAAGCTAAGAATGAGAAAGAGGAGAGAAGAGAAACATGGGGACTGGGATGAGGGGACAGCTTTGAGCGTGACTGATTGTAAAGGGAGGGATGATGACGTAAGGAAGGATGACGTGGAGAAAACACTACAATTAGAGGGAAATTTGTAAACCATTGATTCTCAACCTGGGACGCGCGACTCCCCATGGAGAAGTAATCAGTTTCGGCGGTGGAGGGGTGGGTGGGAAGATCCTGAAGAAATAAAGAGAATGGCCTGAACAGTGTGTGTGTGTGTGTGTGTGTGTGTGTGTGTGTGTGTGTGTGTGTGTGTGTGTGTGTGTGTGTGTGTGTGTGTGTGTGTGAGAGAGAGAGAGAGTGTGCGTGCGTGGGTGCGTGCGTGTGGGTGGGTTGGTGGATTCAATTTTCTCCCCAATCATATAAAAATCTAGGCATTATACTTCCGACCTTTTTTATCCATGCAGCACAGCTGACACCATTATGCCGTCATACTACAGTACTAGAAATTGCCTGAATACTCACTGGTCTCTCATCAAAGCCCAATACTTTACCACGTCACTGAGTTGCATCTGCTGACATGCGTACACAGAAATACCTAAAGCATTCCACTGCCTCTAAGTCTTCCACATTTAGTTAATCTCATATTGTTGTTTTCTGTTTCCCCAGTAAAAGTGCATCTCATGATCTAGCGTTTTCCTGAATGCTAGGACAGCCATCAGCTGAACAATATCTTATGGTGTTAAGCTAAATGTAAGGATCATTTCAGCTGCTCTGACGAACATTGGGCAGAATCAGTCAAAAGATGAAGGATAATAAGCATCAATAATGGGCAAACGGAATAGCGGGAGCCAAATTAAATATTTCAATTAGGTTAACTCAAAGAAAATATTACCTTAGGGTCGGCGCTGGGGCCATATAGCAGCAATTCTCAAGCGTAATAACGTGGTGTTCTATGGCATAGAGGAAAATTGTCTGTTGATGGATGAGGTGAATGTGTTTACTGGGTGTGAGGGTAAGTGGGGGAGCAGTTTAAGTGACGGAGTAATAAGAATGAAACAGAGGTAAGTGAGAGGTCAGGAGTGAGGACTTTGGGATGTGTTCTCGTGGACTTAGGAGGCTCACTAGCGCCTTGCCTTTATCAGTATGTAATATACTATCTTACAGTCTGACTCTGCATCTGATGAGGAGTGGTCTTAAGAAAAAAAAATGAGGATTGTCTGTCCGTACTCAGTAATGAGTCGCGTCCCTCTTTCTACTGCATATGACCCGACGTCAGGAAACGAAAGAAATGGGGGAAAAAAATAAAAAGCCCTGGAAATGTGAAAATTGGAAAAGGAGTTTCAGTTCTCGAGAATCATATTGGGTTTTCGGATGTACAGCTGCGATCAAGAGCTCCTTTACACGGACTAAATGTCAAAACTAGATCAGAACTTAGTCACATGTATAATATAATGGACTGGTATACCATTTCAGTTCTTCTGAACCCCTGAAGTGTACAGTACAGGAATCAACCGGGAATGTACCTCTTGAATGTTGTAGCTAATAAAAAATAAATAAATAAAATAAAATCGCTTCCTGGCGGTTCAAGAACTAAATAAAAGTTGTCATGGAATGGATCAGGTTAATGAAGATTGTCTTCAAGCCCTTCACTACATGGGGTCACTCCTAATTTAAAAAAAATGTGTGGCGGTACGAAGAAAATAAAAGGACGTCATCGTGGAGAAGATTTAAACTTGCGAAGTGTAAGGTTTATGCCAAGTCCCAATTACTGGGAGTCACTTATATGAAACAGATGTCACCAGTAGATGAGGTAAGACCAGTACCATGAAAGAAACCTGTTCTGATAATGATGAAAACATTTACCTGGTCGTGGTATAGCGTAAAGCTGCCTGGCTTTCAGCGGAGGGTCCCGGCTTAGATTCCTAGCACAGTATTGGCAATAAGGTACTTAATCCTGGTACTGCATGCCAAATTACAGATCGCATTCAGCAGCGAAGTAATGAAACCTAATGCATTTTTCTCACATCATAAAACCGATGTGAGAAAACAAATCGACGGTCAACGCGGCTCTAAGCTCATATAAAGAGATTTCTTCCCCAAAACGTTCAGACAGCAACAGAAGACGGGTGAACTTATAACACTGTCTGTGTATCCTGTCAGTAATATTCAGTTGCGGTAACTGTACTCCTTCATCATTGCCACCATCATTTATAACATCATCACTTACAAAAATGTTTTTGCATCCACGGTGCGTTGGTACCTGTCAGCAAAATTAAGTGGTCGGTAAATCAATCCCTTCGCCACTGCTCCCATCACGACACCAAACTTTTCCGTAATACAAGTGTGTTCCCTTCCACACCCGCTCTAGCTTTATTGACATTCATGACCAATTCCTGCAGTTTTTGAATCAGCATTTTTTTTATTTATTTATACTGGCACTACGATCTTACCTCCCTTACCCCCCCAAAAAAAATAAGTAAAAAGAAAAATTACACTATTACCTCTTGGTTATTATAGCCTTGTATACATCATGCTTTCCTCTAATTGTACGGTGGATATGTTAAGGAAAACCGTCGGGCAGTGGTCAAATAAAACATGTAAGATGTCATTCCACTGAAGGTGTAAATGTTGACTTATAACATAATTACTTGTACAGTTCCAGCACCAGATATTTTTTTTTTTTTTTTTTTTTTTTTTAGAACTGTATTTCCTTTTAATCTTCATGTCCATTTACAGACACTGAGTTAAAAACAAACTTTCCAATCATAAAAATAAGTTGTGTCTATGCCATCTTCAGTTTCTATAGCTATTTCTTTTCATGAGTGTTTACTTACAACTGTTAAAGCTAATCAATGCCATAAGTGTGTTTTCGTTGTTCTTCCATATTCGTTGGTAATTTCCCAGTTTGGTAAATGGTGTGTGCAACGAGGCTGTTTGTACGAGTTGGTCATTCCTACACCTATACAAGGAGGGCTGGATTCCAGCCTCATACTTCTGTCATACTTCGTCACCTTCCACGATATATATGAATTCATTTTTAAAATAAGATAACGTTATTAAAAATGTAATTTCAAGAGTAACATGTTATTTCAAGGTACTGTAACGTTTCATATGTTTATGCAATATCCATGGTGATTACTGTATGACAGGGAACAACCACTCGCTAAACCTCTTGGATTAGCTGACGTTCCTTTAGTTTATTCTCTATATGTCAAGGCGATTTCATTCAGCAAAGGTTAGACTCATGATACTGAAGGGAAGTGAACGTCTTACCTAATGCTAAAAAAAAAATCCCCACACAGACTAACACTGCCTGAAGAGAGACAGCAAAGTATAAAAACGTTACTGATCTAAAAGAGTAATAATGTATTCAGTATATTTCTTTTCACTCCAGAGAGAGTGACCTTTGACCTAGGATTTTCATATCTGAATCTAATCTGGATTTGATCAACAGTTACTTACATAAAAGTACTTTCAAACAGACGGACGCGACCAAAAACATTACCTACCAGTTACTCTGGTGATACACATGTACTGTACCAGACTGGTTACTAAGTACTCTATGTCAAAGTTATACCGCGTTATTTTATGCATGGCTTGACTGCTTAATTTTCTTGTCCTAAGTATTTTTTTTATACATTCATTCATTCATCATCTAATCCTGTGTTGCCCCATGAGACTTGTAGGAACCCGGGGTTAGGCAAGTTGGTGTTGACAATTAAGATGAGAGTGACCAGCCTCGCTCATCCTTGAGTGGAATTACATGAGCAATAAACCTCAACCACTCTTTGGATATAAACCTGCACCGGCTTAATCCGATTGGAGCGCCTTAATTGCCCACTAAACCACCAGGGGCCATAATTTGGTTACATGGTTACCACCCAGCGTAGTAAATTGTTTCCTGGTGTACAGGTAACCATTTGGCTTGTCTCTCGGTGCACAGTCACCCGTAGACAGAAGGAAGAGGAAAGAATGAAGGAAGACAGGAAGGAGAGAAGAGGGAGGATGGAAAGAAGGAAGGAAGAGAGGAAAAGGGCAGGCACCCGAGAGCTGCACCAAATCGAGTGAGTGGGTGGTGAGCTCCGCCACCAACATGATGAAAAATATATTTCATTGTTCATGCTATCAATTAAGCGACATAATTTTATAAAATCAAATAGAACCGCCAATCCGATGTACCGGTACCGGTATGTGTCATATGTAGCCCCTTCCAATTCACGCCACTTCTATATACCCCCCACATGTCAAACTTACTGCAAATAACAGCTGGGAATAAATCATAATGAATATATCTGTTATCAAAATCATGTCAGTTTCTGTGAATATTTCCTGATGCAATAATTTACCGAACCAATCTTTTCCAGATCACAGCTGAGTTCCCGTCATTCCTCATACCGTGTGTGTTAGCCCCTTCAGTACGATGACGCGTTTGCTATTATAATCTTTAGTAGATATTTCTACTGTGCATAGGTTCAGGGCAGACATCTATTTGTGAATGGGTCAGGGAGGTTGTTTCTAACCCTTCCAGTAAGAAAGGTCTCATCAACGCTCAGTAATATCGTCTGGTGATGCACAGAACAACATTAATAAGTGGTCATGGTACCAGGCGGCCCTGCATCGGGGGCACGGTTGGCGATGACGACCAATTTCTCTTATAAGCTGGGTGTGGGGTGGAGGTTTGGGGTACAAAAAAGATGGGCAAGCTGGGTAGGTGTGGGTGGGAGAGCATGGCATGGTGGTGGGTGGTGGGGCAGGGTGGGGTAATGTACCACGTAAAGATGAGCACTGTAGGTTAGCCAACATGGGCATGCCGATTATTCATTTCCTAACTTCATCCAGTCATCATCATCATCATCATTGTCACCATCAATCATCATGATCATCAATTTTCATCATCATCATCATTAATCGTCATCTTCATCAACCATCATCATCTGTCATCACCATCATCAATCATCATCATCAACCACCATCATCATCACCATCATCAACCTTCATCATCATCATCATCATCACCATCGTCATCATCATCACCATCTTCATCATCATCAACCATCATCATTATCATTCATCACCATCATCAATCATCATCATCATCATCATCAATCATCGTCATCATCAGTCATCGTTATCATCAATCATCGTTTTCATCAATCATTACCATAAATCACCACCATCGTCAACCATAATTATCATCATCATCATCATCATCATCATGCAAAAGTATTCATATGCTGTTCATGTATACTTGGAATCTCGCGACGCAGGTAGTAACAAGAAATAAAATACTGAAGTGTAGCAAGCAGTAAATAAATAATTATTTAAAATCGTATAGAACGAGGTGGTAGGAAGCCTGGTAAGCCAACTAGAATACGGGCGTATCATGAGTATCAGTAACAGGGAAGATTAATGAGAACACCGAGGCACCTGCGCTACGCCTAAACTCAGTCACTGTAAGTTGCCAAAAACTCTGTGTAAACTCGTAATGAAAGAATCTTCAGTAGTGGACCGAATATATTCATAAATCTCCTGCAGTACCCACTCACACCCTACTAGATGTTAGTGGCCTTAAAAGAATAAATAATGTCATCCACTTTACCACGATGACATCTTTTCCCTTGCTGCCACCAAATCTCTCAATGATCATTGGTGTCCTCTCATAGCAAAGAGATCAGTAAAAGGTATATAAAACACGACCAGTTCGAAACTCTCCTAAACCGAATAAAATCGTGAGGAAACGAAGAATACATTAAAAAAAACAAAAGCACATTATGAAAGCAAGTAAAACTTATTTTAAGCCATTCCGAACGAGGACGCATTTTTACTACATTCTTGTTATCTCCAGACAATGTTACTCTGCTTGAGAAATTCTCGAACTTGAGAAGTTAATGACAGCCTACAAAACGCCATCACTACTGCAGAATTATAGTGAGTTATATAAAAATAATTTAGTGGTTTGTACAACGTATTATACACATGTATGTATGTATGTATGCAAGTATAGATAGGTTGATAGATATAGATCTATCTATCTATCTATCTTTTTTTTTTTTTTTTTTGTGTCCGACTCTGGGCATAGGCTTCACAGCCTGCTATCAAGGCCCAGCAGTCTTCCTACATACCATACACCTCTACATGTCACCACTTCGGCGCTAACACCCACCATCCATATTGAATACATGCTAGGGCTGTCTCATACAAGACTGGTGCATTGGTTAGCGGGGGTATTTTTACGACATGTCGGCGGGTCTTCTGGTAGATCAGTAAAGCCTGACTTAACGAAATTCAAATTCTTAAACTGTTCCCTGCCCCAGCCGGGATTTGAACCTGGGCCCGTTAGGACCGCACGCCAACTCTCTACTGGTTGAGCCACCGCCTCGATCTATAAAAATTTCATACCGGTATGTAGATTTTATGCTTTTCTTCAGAGGTGGATTAAGTTGAGTGTGACTGTGTATAAGTTTCTCTTTCGGGCTGTAAGGTGTAGCGTTTTGTTTTTCTTACTATGATTATTAAAAGACTCGTAGTTTATGCGTAAGGCTTTTGCTACTACATGGCTTGTAATGTCTTTCTTGTACTTTCGCTTAAAATTTCTCTCTTCTTTCCTTGCTGCTTCATCTGTCTGCTTAGATGACAAGAATATTTATGTTAGGGAAGCTGGAACGACAGTGAAAGGCAAAAAATTAATGGCCTTTCAAAGTCGAATAACTCATTTGAGAAATGCACTGCAAAAATATGTGCAGACATAGTGTAACGTAGTATAAAAAAATGTTTGTAGAATGCTGAATCGATGATGTCTACTTTATTAGTTTTTAATGCACATATAGTACAACCATGGGAATATCAAGTATCTATAAGTGGGTGCTTAATGCGGTCAGTTATTGACGAAACAAGCAACGAGGCAGTCTATTTTTCAGGAAAATATTAAAATATTATTATTAGACATGTCTATCTGTCAAGGAACTTGGTGAGTATATATGGAGAAAAATGCCAAAAAAGTGAAGATTTCTTTGAGGAAACTGAACGAGTGAAGGTTTTGTGTACCGGACGGAGGGTAGCGTAATAGCAGTCGACAAGGTAGCATGAATGCGATTTGTCTGTGGCCATCCTTTCCGGGATTAAGGAACCAGGCTATAGAAAGACAAATATCTGTAAAGTGAAGCCAGGATTCCGCGGGCTTGAATGGTGAGTGAAGAGTGCCTGGCGCATTCCACTAGGCATGTTGTTGACAACAGTCTTTCATGTTTTCTCTTGCCTAATTTCCAGGACCCTACATCATCCCGAACCTTAGTTGGGAAAAATGTCCAAAAAATGATGATAAAAGCTGACAAAAACAGGAAGCTTCGAGGAAACAGGTCCAACCAGTTAATTACAGTTAGCGCAGTTATTGGCCAAAAAAGCCGATGCACAACTAATTTTCCACTCGTTCTAGAACGTAACAGCACATCCTCGCCATATATATCTGAATAATGTATTAACTCCCATCACATAAGACACAGACATCAGGGTGTACACACTAGTATTATGACTCAGTCTCAGTAAGGTGCATACAAAAATTATAAATAAAAGTGCGGATCCCTCATCGTATGTCACGTTAGATATCGACGCAAGTAAACATCATCGAGAATAGCCTTGGGCCTTCATCCCCTTATAACCTTACACAGTGAGGTGATGGCACTGATGTGTGAGTGTGTTGGTGTATATAAAACAGTGGCTCATGGTCACCAGCACAAAAAGGGACTGCTTGGATGATAATTGACTACTGACACCCATACCCATCCCTTTAATCACCCTCCCCCTCCCTACCACCACTCACCCGTCTACCCGTAACCCCTTCCTCTTTCACCCCCACCACTCTACACTTCTCTCACTTCCCCCACTTCCAACTGCCCATCCCTATGCCCCATCAATTCTCCCCTCCAGCACGCCCCTCCAGCCCAACACCCCCCCCCCCCCCTCTCTCTCTCTCTCTTACTCTCCAGTCAACATTCAGACTCCACCTGTTCACATTCTGATGGGTCCTTTGACTGTGTGTGTGTGTGTGTGTGTGTGTGTGTGTGTGTGTGTGTGTGTGTGTGTGTGTGTGTGTGTGTGTGTGTGTGTGTGTGTGTGTGTGTGTGTGTGTGTGTGTGTGTGTGTGTGTGTGTACCACTGAAAAAATGTTTGGTGACGACGGTGATAGCACTGGCAGTGGTTAAAAACACCTGCAAGAAAGTGACATGTAATCCTAACCCCCAGTGTCTGCATGTTTGACAACATAGATGTTAGTATTAACACTGTAATTACAAGCTTATTATCCTTTAGCTGTCCATCAGTGTCACTGCCAGATTATAATCTACCTTATGTAGATCTCTCACAGTGACAATACTAAATAACAGCTACGACTATATCTTATTCCTTCAGTTCAAGAAGTCTATACTAAAATTAATAAAATCGTCTACAGACAGGGAGAGAATAATGTGCGTCATCAGAATGAAAAAGTTAGTACATTTATAGAGTAATGTTACCAAAAAAGTGTGATGGCCAGTTGTGGTGATGGTGCCGTGTGAAGACATTGTGGCAGTATGGCCTTCACCAACAGAGAAAGGGCCCCATAAGAACAAGACCACTTCCTTCATAAAAAATGTATTCTTGTTCCATTTTTTGCAACCACCATGCAATTTTCTTCACCTTAGTGAGGTTATCTTACAAAGTAGAGGGTAATGAAGGTTATGTCTACCTCCTCCAGTATTTAAAAAAAAAAAAAAGTTCTCTCCTAAATTGGAAACTAAAACGATTCGAAAATTGGGAACTAACAATAAGAGATTGCCGCAGTGAAGAAGTACAATTAGTGACGTAAAAATGCTGACAATGATGATGGTAGCGAGGCAGTGAAACGCCTGAGAGGACATCATGGTAGTGTCACCTTCATAAACTCACATAACAGCTGCCCTCTGCTGCCATCACTACGGTTTGTTTACAGTGACTGGCGGTGGTTTGACAGGATAGGGTCGGAAAGGAGGTGTTTACAAATGGTGGTAATTATTCCTCCGGCAATAATTTCATGGGGAAGGGTCACAGCCACCTTTCAGTCATGTATCCATTTCTTCCTATGGCACCTTAAGGCTTCATTTTGTGAAATGCTATGTGAAAAGCAAAAGACACAGAGAAGAAGGAGACATACAAAGATTACGTCTACGATGCTTTCTTCATATAATTTTCCAGCCAAGCACATACCTTCTTGTTTGTGTCATCTATTTCTATATCTAAGGGGTTTCCACATGAACATAAAAGGAGATGATTCAATGCTGGATCAGAATAAGTAGAAAATGCCGGGAATATGGGTGAACGTCTAGACTCACTGCAACACTCTCACTCTGACAGCCAGTCGCCTACTGGCGTTCCCTCAGACCCAGATGGTTCACGGCCCCAACCACATAATGACTGCCATATTATAAACAAGAAAGAGCACTCAGGAGAATATACGTAAGGTGGAGAGGAAAGGAAGAAAGGGGAGCCCGAAAACGGTGAGCAGAGGTGAGACTGAGAGGTACAGGGATAAGGGATTAAGAGTTGGAGGAAGGGCAGCCTGATGACGGAGGAATGACATAGAGGAGATTTGTCTGTGGCCTACCCCTCCCAGAATCAGGTGTCTAGTTATACTGATAGACTGGCAGACTAAGAGATGCATGGATATAATCTGGTGACATTTTGTTTTATCCTAACCACCATCAGACGATTTCATTTAACTCAAAGAAGACCTTAAGCTGTGATGATATTGGTGAAGGGTGTATCTAACCCGTCCAGTTCAAATCGTCTCTCCTAAGCTAATAAAAGTATTTATTACCAACAATACACTGATAAACACGTCACCGGAATGAAGGGGTTGAGCTCATCCATTCTGTCTCTATTAAGTATTAATCAGCTTTTGAAAGACCTCACGCCGTGAAGACGAAGAGATCATACTATATCTGTTAACCCGTTTAGAATGACGGTTATTAAGTTATTTTTATTCTTGGTAACTCCTGATGATTTTATTTAACATATTTCTTCAATACATGTAAAGATGCTGATAATTACGGCTCCCAAAAAAGGTCTCCAAAACTGAGGAAAATCTTCCGGAAACAGCTGGAATAAAAAGAAAAAAAAAAGCAATCGGGCCAACACGGCTATGAAGTGGGCGTGGATCCAAATTATATTCTTTCTGCCCCAGATGTTTTTACTTGGCTTAGGCAAGACGTCTCGTATAGTCCATTTACCTTCACCTGGGGCAGACTTTCACCCTTTTGCAGCTTACTTCACATACGTCAATTGGCATAAGGCAATACCCTGGCTCCACATATTTCCATAGCACTTCTTCATGACTATCATCATATTCTAGTATTAATATACTGATAAAACTTAGTAAGCAACAAGGAGGGATGGCAGTTTTCGGTCAAGTATGAGCTAAAAGAAAAAAAAGTGATATAGATATTGGATTCAAGTCCTCGTCCCTCATTCTATGGACTGTAATCCAGTTATCTTAAAAGGTTTTGTAACACCTCTTTGTTCGTGGCCTATTTTGTCCATTACACCTGCCAGCTGCCTTGTATGGCATTTATATCTTTGACAAAAACTGCATAAATATAAAAAAAGAGTATACTGAAGCGCAATATGAAGAAATAAAGTGGTAAGGAAGAGCTGCCATAGGAAGCCTCCTTAAAACACCGAGAAAACAGACCTGTATCCTCACTATAGTACAATATTCTTTCTTTTCTCAAACTGAATAGATTCTCTCTCTCTCTCTCTCTCTCTCTCTCTCTCTCTCACACGCGCGCGCGCGCACGCACACACACACACACACACACACACACACACACACACACACACACACACACACACACACACACACACACACACACACACACACACAATCGCACAAAGGTTGCGCAGACAAATCGCCACCATGCTACCCTGTCGTCCGTCATCAAGCAGCCGTCCCTTCCTCCACAAAGAATGATATGACTACCAACAACATAAGTCCCCTATATCATATTCAGAGTGGGGGATGGAGGGGGGGGTCTCTCCCTGCACACAGGAATAGTAGTCTTATCAACACTGCACTCGCGAATCTCCACATCACACACTGACCTACCTACTCTTGTACAGTATTTTACTCATTTCTGAACATTCTCTGTACCATGCATATCGGATTCCTTTTATACGACGTCTAGTATTTTACTGTGGCCACCAAAAACCAAATTTATCTCATTTTTGAAGGACATCTACTGAAGATTGATGAAAAAAAAAAAAATTATCGTCCTTAACCTTTTCACTACGAGATTTCCTCTGAACTGAGTAAAGTCGCCGGACAGTTGAAAAATAAATGGAAAACTGCGTCATCATACAAAAGGAGTAAAAGTGTGTACAACTGCAGTCGCGGTCAATAATTTCTTTGTACAGAGATCTCAAACTAACAAAACAGGATACCACCCCACTCGAATTTTACTGATTAAATAGTACCACCTCATTAGGTTTTGACAGTTTCGTAACAGACCGCAGTCGTACTTTATATTTATTCTCGAAAAACACTGTTCTCGTTATTTTTTTCTTTTTATATACCAAGAGGCCTCTTCAACCATCTACTGTAGCTAATCCCACATACCTCAAGGGCCGTTTTTTCGTCATCTTATATCTTCTTGCCTCTCTTCCGTACCAATTTATTTCATTTCTTGTGCATTATTATTATTATTACTATTACTTTCTAGTATGCTATTTATATCATTCTATATGAACACTTGTAATGTACTGTATACTCGTATGGCTTACTGTATACCGTGTTGTATAATATAGTTGTAGGACCGCATTGTATAACTGTTAGGATGTCTGTTGCGGCTAAGTCAATGTTGTGAAAGCCAAGCAGATTGTTTTGCACTCTCTCACATCATTAGCAGCTCAGACTTCATAAGCGCCAGACCTGTATCACTTGGCTTAGGGAATGAGGTATCTCCAACCTTGAGTTAGCTTTGCCACCTGCACCAGAACCCACCTGTAACACCTGTGACACCATCCAATACACCGTATAAATTACAAGAGAATATTCACAAGCTAGATACAGACATAAACAGGTAAGTAAGTGTGCTCGGGAGCCTCCTAAATCAACGAGAATACGAACCAGCGACTAATGTTATAAGAATACTATTACCGACTAAATGGCGAGGTGAAACAAACTGACAACCCAACATTTGACCATGACACTCTTCACTGTCAAGACAAATTTTAATTCCAGTTCTCTCGAGGCGATATTATTCAACGTAGGAATCATTTTTCACAAAATAAACACAATTTCTCTTTTTATTTGACTAATATCGTAAGGAGGCAGCAAAAAAAAAAACAACAATAAATGAAAAATAAAACATCATCACAGTGAAGGGGTTAACTCGTTCAGTAAGTGATCATATTACTTTTTCGAAGCTTCCTCCAGATAATTTTATTCAACCATGTAACTCCTTCAGTTCGAAATGTCTCTCCAAAGAGGAATAAATTCGTCAGAAGGCGGCTAGAATGAAGTATGGAATATGTCACCGAAGAGAAGCTGTTAAGCAGGCAACACTGGTGACATCAAATGCATGGCATCACTGACATCACACACGTCGGCGGGGTGGACTTCAGCCTGAATGGATCCAACTGGAACTGAATGGCTGTGAAACCTGACTGAATATGGATGTACAGTACGCAGAGAACCTGTCTAGACCGGAAGTGGCCTGAACTGATGACCGGACTAACTGCTATAAAATTGAATCACACTGGAAAATAACGCGCCAATTCGACTGCCTTTCTTTTACCGTTTATGCCAGCTGACGGACCAGCGGCAGAAAGTAGATTTACGTACAGAACGAACACAGCTGCTTGTTCTAACCCTCTACATGCTGCAGATTTCCCTTAGCATATTATAACTATCTGGAAGTATAGGGACAAATTCAAGCCCCCATCAGCAATGATTATTCCAGATCGATTTTTAACCCCATCAGAGATAAATGTTCTTCTTATAGGAATAAAGTCGTCTGGTAAGCCAAAATAATATTAACCCTTCGATAGTCAGGTGGGGTGTTTTGACACCCCCAGTATTTTTAAAAGCTTATATTTCCTAGCCAGTAATTCGATTATTTCTCTCTGTTCCAGTACTCTCCTGATTCAGTGAAGGGAGGGAGCATGTGGATTGGTTTAGTCCTGCCTCTGCTGTAGTGAGAGAGAGGGGCACTTCCCCCCTCCTCCCTGGGGTGTCCAGTCACCCCATCAAACTAACCATTTAGATCATATTGTGATATAGATTGTTTTTTTTATTTTATTTTTGCATATTGTTTATCATTATACTGATTTTAAAAATCACAGAATGTATTTTCCTGTGCGTGTTTATCTGACAAATGAGATATGAGTCCATTTGTTATTTTTTTTACTATTATAATTAATTGTACTTTATTATTATAATTTAATAAACACCACCTACAAGGCATTCAATCTTTCATTAGTGATTTGCAGAGATATGCTGATGCGGCAGTAAGAATATGTTTTACACATTAATAACACTACATGTACAGTATTTTTGTACTGGAGTGTTGTAACACCCCACCGGACTAACCACGTTTGAGTACCCCACAGGACTAACGAAGGGTTAATTAGGTTCCCAGCAACATTTAGTAGGCTAAGATATCTTTCAGCCTTTCTTAACTGAAAAAAATCATCTGATGTTCGCCAAAGTAATAGTACTGAAGTTCCCAACAGCACTTTGAGGGTTACTTTTTCGCCGAGTCAATTCTTGCGTTAGTAAGTGAGGCGATAATGATGAAAGGCTTGAATATATGGAGTTCATATTGAGTAAAGTTAAGTAATAGGCACTCCTTAACTTTCCTCATTATTCTCTCGCCTAGTTTGTTCTCAATTCTCACTTTCGTTAGTTCATCCTTCCCTTACCTTATTAAGCAACATAAAATCAGTTTAGCATATAAAACTGTTATTAACCTTTTGCCAATTTCCGCACAAAATGGTATACAGATTGAAATGATGCCTCACTCACGCACACACACGCTAACGCTAACCCCGCCACCACCAGGATGTCATATTAGTCTGTTGTGATCACCAGACGATTTTATTCAGGTAAGGTAAGACACCTTTGAGGTTGAAAAAACAATCTTCTTTAACCTCCTCATTACGATGTCGGCTATAACATTCTTCTTGCTACCATCAGACGATATTACTCGGCTTTTAACCCCCCCCCCTTTCTCTCTCTCTCTCTCTCTCTCTGCACTTTGTTGCAGGTATACAGGTATATGCCAACATATTACTTTCCATGCCCTCGACTTCCTTCGTTTCCGGCAGCATTCTCTTCTTCCTGCTAATGATTCCACCAAGTTTATCCTAAATATTGAAATGTTTTAGTGTCTTCTCCACATAACATTTTCACTTGACCATCTTATGCTCAGCCCATTCAGTACGATGACTTTTTGCTCTTTTTTTTTTTTTTTTTTTCCACCACCACCAAATGATAGTCAGTTGTATGAGCAGTCATAAGCATTAATCACATGAAATACGTGTTCACAATCCCATTTTTATTTGTCGTGTTTCTTGTTCGGTGCGGAAAAATAACGCTAGCTTTTTTTCTGCTAACGGAAGTAATAATTATTACCTGGTTTATTTACTTACAGTATATATACCATGGATGAAGAAAGAAATATGTGAGTGTAAATGATAAGAATTGTTGCGAGCGGATTTAGTGGACGAATGGCTTGTGATGTTGCAATATGGAACTTAGGGATATGGAGCAAACAGACTGGCAAACTTAGGTACTCACAAGGAAACTGAAGCCAAATGATCACACGCCAATTTTTTTATGTTCATACTTTGAAAACGTGGGTGAGAGGGTCAAAGCCCTCCCCCCTCTCCCCACAAATAGCACAAGCTTCATCAGGAAGGCACTTCCCCGCTGTCACGAACCGTTGCTCTATATCATGTTCATTTTTCCACGTTACCTTCCCTCTTCCTCTATCCACTGCTCTCCTCTCCTCTCCTCTCCTGTTTTCTCTCCTCTTCTTTCCTTTCCTGTACCACACTCTCCTCTCTACTCCTCAGCACCCAAATTTTCTCCCCTCATCTTGCTCACGTCTCCCTCATCTACCTCCTGCAAATGACTCCTAGGTTAGTCGTCTCTAAACGACACGCATTCACTCACTCACCTGTGGTAAATAATAATAAGGTAGTTAGAATGGGGCCTATAAATACGTCGACTGGGAAGAACCGTAAAAAGGAAGCAGTCAGAGTGTATGCGTTGACAATGAAACTACAAACTCAACAAAAAAATTAATCCCGCACTTTCAATCTTCTCCTCAATAAACGATCAGAGTCGGTGGGATTCTAAGACAACAATCTATTTCCTCTCGTAATGAATACTTGTTTTTGTTGACGGGCGAGGAATGGGCAGCGTAAAGTGTTCCAATTTCCCTTGTTCCTCTGCACACACAAAATTCCGATCAATCATCTCTCGTAGTCCTGACCGTTTCATTCTGGTAACCTCATCTTTCTCCACCACCCTCAACTCCTCTGTCCCTCGGAAAGAGGATGGTTGAATGCAGAACAAATTCAACCTGCACTCCATCGGGTTCACGTCCAGATGAGCCTGGGGCACCAACAACCTCACCCTTACACCCTATATCCTAAGGCTCACTACATTTCTTGCTCTTTTACCTAGCATTTTCTCTATAGCACCATTATCTTTGCTCTTTTACTCCAACGCTTACCTTAACCCTCGCTCATTCACCCCATCACCCCTACCCTAATCTATAATCAATCACTCGAACACTTACTCAAGTACCCTAATCCTTTTTCTATCACCCTGACACCCTAGTCCCTGCTCTCGCCCAACCACCATCACTCAGATACACGCTCTTCCAACCCTTTTCTTTTACGTAATCTTCGTCCTTTCACCGTCCCATGCGCTGCCTCACACCTTATGAGAGCAGCAGCAGGTTGCCTTAAGGAGGAGGCAGGCGTATATAGATCGATTTGCTCACCACCACAACACACCACAAAGCAACAGGTGCGGTGATTGTGTTGTGGTGTGATTGTGTGGTGGAGATGTGTGTAATGTGTAGTGGAAGCGATGTGCGGTAATGTTGTGCAGTTGTGTATGTGGAGTTGTGGTGCGTGCTAGTGGTGTGATGAACGTGTGTGGTTTGGCTTTGAATGTGTGGTAGAGATGTATGATGTAATGTGTGGTTGTGTGAGGTGACGCGGGGAGAGGTGTGGAGGTGAGATGGTGATGTCGCCGCGAATATGTTGTAATTTTTTTAAGCGGACAAGTAGAGTATGGGTGTGATGGTGTTATGGTCTGTAAATGGCGAAGGTGTGGAAGTGCAGTAGTAATGGTGAATGTGGTGGTGTAGTAAGGTGGTGAATTAACAGCTTTTTTTTTTTCGTTGGTATATTTACTTGGTGCAGTGTGTGAAGGTTTGGGTGTGATAATATAAATGTGCTATAGAGGAGGCAGGAATAAGCTGAAGGAAGACATGAGAGAGATGGGTGTACGAGTAGGGTGATCAGATGAAGAAAAGAGATATGGTGTGGTGCTGAGGTGTGGCGCTATATGGCACTATGTTGGTGGGTGATGCGGCGGTGTGATGCTTGTGGTGTAATATTGTGAAGGTGAGGTTGTGTTAATATGAGAGAGATGACGAAGTGGTGCGACGGTTTTTATGTTTTGTTGTGTGGGCGTTGTGGTGTTTTGGCACTGGTGTTGCAGTGATGGCTTAGACGTAATGCAAATAGGCAAGGCGATGTGATGGAAGATAGGTGGAGATGTGACAGGGATAATGCTATGGTTTGGATTTGCGAGAATGTGGTCTTGGAAGGGTGTGGGGTTCAGTGATGCGATGTGGTTTGCCAGAGGTGATATGATAGTTTAATGGTTTTGTCGTGGTGGTCTGGAAGTGTCGGTGATATGAAACGAGCTGTTGGGGAAGTGGCTGTGGTGTATGGTGCGATGTGGTGTGGTGTGGTGTGGTGTGGTGTGGTGTGGTGTGGTGTGGTGTGTTGTGGTGTGGTGTGGTGTGGTGTTGTATGGAGTGAAGTGGTGCGGTGTGGTTGGTGTGGAGATATGGGGGTACTTTGGCAGTGATAACTTAAAGATGTGATGGTGTCGTGTGGTGTTGTAAAGGTGGAGGGTACAGTTATGATGTAAATGAGCGGCAGAAAAAAAAAGGGAGAAGTGTCTGATGGTGGAGAGCTGGTGTGATTTGTACGTGTAATAAAGGGTTCTTGCGATGCAGTGGCGTGGCAGTGATGCTCTGATTTTGAAGGAAGTTAGGAGAGGGTATATGTGGTGTCGGACTACCCGTATGTCGTCCACCTCTCCTTCACTGTCATAATCTCCTCTCGTAGGGACATGTACTGATGCACTTAATGAACATATATTTCAGAATGAAACTGTTCAGGCGTACGATCACATGAGTTATTATTGACTAACTGTTACGTGTGACAGAAAGTACATCTGTAATTATGAAACTGAACACGAAACTTTTTCTTTCAGGATGGATTTGCTTACCGTAATAACACAAATTGGACCACAGGAGCAAAATACGGCTTACCTGAACATATTTCAATGCGTTCACTAAACACCTACAAGCCTTAGAGACAGTATTTTAATGCCGGATTTACCATTTTTTTTAATCCATCAAACTTCAGTATAAAAATCCAGTTGCCAGGAATCAATATTAGAGTCAGAATAATGTACTGAGGTGAAGCCTGTCGCATATCTGTGTTCTGTTCCAACAGCTCTGGCCTGACTACCTGCACCAGTAACTCAAAAATGGTGGTGGATCTTCTGGTAATATGGTGGATAGACATAGATCCTTCCAGTCTCACCTCACTCAGCAGGTGTCTGCCACGGAACGCATCTCAGAATGCTTGTCTCCAGTATTTCTAGGGATTTTATGGTTGTCAATCAGTGTTTTGAATATATATATGCGACATAAACAGTGGCCTATACAACCTTGTTCAAACACTTCGTGAGACTGATCACGCAGTGGGAAGAGGCACACAATGTAGACTTTCACCAATCTTGTTTTTAGTGCATGTTTCTGTGTTATGCAGAGGCATGCAGAACAGCACGAGATAACATATGCTATGCTGCACGTAAAGAGGTACTGTATAAATTCTCCCTATGCTCACACCTAGATATAATGATAAGACTTCAATTCGGCCCATTTTTCTACATTACAAATTACTATCCCCCAAAATATATAGTTCAGGTAATATTCTATATCCATTAGCATGTTACACAAACAGTAACTTAAGCCTGAATGGTAAATGAAAAATTTCACTCAGAAAATAGTAACAAATATTGTACTTTTTCTCCATATCTCAGATTAATTTCGGTGTTTTCTTTGAGTAAGAAACAGCCTGAGTACCATCTCTTCTTTGCTCGTGTGTGTGTGTGTGTGTGTGTGTGTGTGTGTGTGTGTGTGTGTGTGTGTGTGTGTGTCAAGGTGCTACCTTCATACTTATTACTACTATCACACTCAAACACTACTCACACCCACAACGCACCCTAACGAACACACCATCCACATCCAGAAACTATTCACATCCAAACATTATCCACACCTACACAATATCCACATCAAGACACTATCCACATCGACAGGTGGTAGGTGGTGGCGACCATCATCCACTCACATTTTGCAGTTCTGCCTATTTTTTCCTTTATCTTTATCATTCTTTTTCCATGTCTGCCTTTCACTCTTCCTGTTTTCTCCCAACCTTGCTGCCACCTTTTATTACTCTTCTTTCCACTTTAAGTGACTATACTGAAATACATGTCTAATGATTTCTTATAGCCTAGGAAACCATTTAGAACGCAGGGTGGTGACCATGTATCCAAAAAACGGGGTAATGTGGTACCTACTATTGCGTGCATCGAAGAAACCAAACCTCTACACTCCTCCCCGCGCATCACTGTGTCCATTGCAGGGAACATCGATTCACTGCACAGGGCGACCTTACGGGGGCGACTGTTTACCTACAGCTGATGGGTCTGCACGGCCAGACAGCCAGGGATTACTCCACAACAACCCACATCCAAACATATAAAAACATTACCTCTCTCTCTCTCTCTCTCTCTCTCTCTCTCTCTCTCTCTCTCTTTATCACACACACACACACACACACACACACACACACACACACATACACACACTCACAACATTCCACGTCTTGTTTATTTATTCCTTCCTGCACCTTTCTTTCAATCCCCTCCCTCTCCACTACCTCCCCTGTTTTACATCCTTCATTATCATTTCATCTTCTTCCACCCTTACCCTTACAACCTCTACCTCCACACTCCTTTCTACTACTATAGCTATCACCCTCCGTCTTCATCGCGTTTTTAATTTTTGTTGTTTTCAATTTTTCCTTTTGCTCTCAATCTCCACTCTTCTCTCCACTTTTAAATTTGTATATTCAAGTCTTTCCTTCTCTCCACTTTGCTTTTCTCAATCTTTATTCCTCTCTCTACTTATACCTGTCTCTCTCTTTACTTACACCTTGATCATAAATCTTTTTTTCCCCCTCTGCGGCACCCTTCACCATCCCAGATCAATCCCCATCTTCCACTTCAACTTGCCATCCCCTCTTCCACTCTCTCTCTCCCACACCTATTTTCCACCTGCTCTCATCTTCACCTTCTACCACTCCATATTGCACCTCTACTTACCCCCAACACAGTTCCATCTCCATTTCCACTTCTACCTTTCTCCAGCCCCTCCTTCCACCCCCTCATGCCGAACCAAACCTAATCTAAACTCAGTCTTCCACCATTCTTTTCTCCTCTTCTTCTACCACATCTCCCAGGCCAAGCTTTCACACTCTATACCGTTTTCTCACCCACTCTTCCTCAATTTTCACCTTCTCAGAGGTAACCTAACCTAACCTCCACATTCTACCAACTCTTCCATCCCCTCTTCCACCTAGTCTAACCTTCTACCTACTCTCTTCCACTCCCTCCCCCGGCCCCCCACTGTGGGCAGCTGGTGGTGATACAAGGGGGGGGGGGGGCGGTCTTGTTCAGGGGGACGTTGCGAGCAAACATAGACTAAGTAACTAACTCCCAAACCACCGACAAACACACACAGTACCATTAACACGTCAAATATCTTGTCCTTAAGTGGTTTTCTCTCTAATTTCTTCCTTTTGTTTTCTTAGCTTGGCTAAGCTAAGACCTTGTTCATCTGCTTTTCTAAACAATTTAAAAATATCATAAAAAACACGCGTACTACTTTGCCCCTTATATCCCGCCATAACCTGTATGTAGGATGATAAGGTAAAAAATCTCGCGTCATTTTTTAAATGTATACTTAACCTTTCATTCTTCAATTTGGCAGATTAGGAGTACATGCCAAGACGATCGCACCGCTGCTGAATGAACATCATTATTAATGAAAAGTACTTAAAGCGAACGACTTTGCCAGCAGCACCGAACCCCACTTTTCGAGCTTCGAGCTTCCTGTATATGTGAAACGATAGACCTGTGCCGTCGATCCGATAATGGTAAAGGCCTGAATGATGATTGGATGGATGTATGATTCATTTCACTGAGTACTCTGTTGATAACTCTCCTGCTTATAAGCATTCGTCTTCCTGTTTCTGGATCCCTCACCCCCACTCCACGTATTTGTGAGGAATTGGGTTCGGATGATGGATGGCTAATTTACATATGTAAATCGGATACCATAATCTTAAATGGCTTCTGTTAAAGTTGTATTGACGGAGGGTAGGAAGACAGGGAGAGTTTGAAGGATAAAATGGAGGAGTACATGGAGGAGAGCAATTCGGAAGTGGTGCAAGAGTGGTGATGAACTGTGCTGGAGAAGCTTGTACGCACATTTAACGCAGCCACCGTAAATAAACTTTGGGGCTGGACATTAGCTCACCTTTAGTTTCTCTCTTTCTCTCCGCCATAATGCTGTACTAAACAGTGTTCCTCTGAATTCTCTGAATGCATGCCATTTCTTTTAGACAGCCCATTCACTACGATAACGTCATTTGTATGATACATTCATACTGAGAGACGATTTAATTCACCTTATGAAAATGTATTTAAACTTGAAGCATTATATTTACCATAGCTTTAAGCAACCCATAATATACGAAATGCTTTCCTTAAATGACTGGCTGTGCATTAACTGCTGTGTATAATTTTTCGGCTGACGTCAGACAACTTCAATACGCACGAGGAAAAATAGGCACCAATGTGTGTAACAGTATCGCAGCAACATTCTCATGTCAAACACTGTGTAATTACTTGGTATTACTATCCACCTTACAAACGAGACATAATATTGATTATTAAAAAATCGTCTCAGTCAGTGAGTTATGTTGACTAAAAGTGACTGACGGTAGTAAGAATAAAACAACTTCTTCATCGCTGTGAAAGGGATAAAAACAACCTATCCAGCTGTTTTGAAATAAATGGCTCTTTATACTGACTCCCTTTTGATGATTTTTTTTTTCCACAGATGATGAACAGAGGAAATAGTAACAAACTAAATAACAAACAATTCCACTTACCAGATTACATCTGTCCTCTGTTCGTAAAAAAGGTGTAACAGTTACACTTGAACTGCTGTAGAATGGAGTTTGAGGAGAAACTAATCTGTGAAAGCGAGTTCCAACGAGACGTTGTTCTGGGAATGAATATATTCTGATAGCAGAAGTTTTGCAGTATGACACCGTCCCGTCATGAGCGCTGCCAGATGTCAGTGTAGCACGAGGGAAGGATTGGAGAGGTGGCACAATGCATGCAACTTCGTCTGAGCAATTGACATAAGATTATTTGTAAAATAATGCAAGGGAGGCAATATTCCGTTTTACTTGTGGAGGAGATTATTCGTTTATAACTGCTGTATTTTGCTGGCTTACAGGATTTCTTCTGTTTGGCGTAATTCTGTTCACTACGTTGACTTTATTATATTCTTGCTATCTTCAGGATTTGCCCTGCAGTTCAAATAACTCTTTTAGTAGAATGAAAATTTCTGGAAATAAGAGTAAGACACGAAGGATATCACATCGAGGTCGATCCTTTCCATTTGAGAGATCCTTCGTGAGACGAAGAAATGCGTTTTGAAGATGCAACACTGGCTAGACAAAAAAAAAAAAAAAAAGGGGGAGGGGTTATGTTTCCGTAAAAAAATGGTTAGTGGAGATTATTTAACCGTACAGTAAAAGATACACTCGCCTAGACGTAACTAGGATAAACTAAAATAAACATCATAGATAAAAGGTATTTAAAAAACATGAAAGACAGCCTTTATTCAATTCTGACCCATCAAATACCGTATCTACCACCATCATTGGTGTGTGTGTGTGTGTGTGTGTGTGTGTGTGTGTGTGTGTGTGTGTGTGTGTGTGTGTGTGTGTGTGTGTGTGTGTGTGTGTGTGTGTGTGTGTGTGTGTGTCAGAGAGAGAGGGGGGGGGGAAATAAGGACAGCATCTCATCCCCAGAGGTGAGGCCTCACGCTGTCGATTCTATTACACCGGGATTACTGAGGTGTGGGGGAGACACAGAGGAAGAGAGACTGGCTAACGTCCTGCACTACCTGCCTTCTTCTGCTCAGTCACTCTACCATCTCCTCCAACGCGTCTAGCATTACCTCGCCATCATAACACGTCTCGCCACCTCTCTCTCCAGCAGGTCTCTTCGCTATAACTAAGCTGTAGACACATCTGTCAATTGCTTCCTATCTCTCACTAGCTTCCTTTTCCTCCTCAAACTCTCTCCACCACTACTGCATCACCATCACACACCTCCACTGTGCGACATAAGGAGAGAGTTCGGAGGGAACCTTCCTTCTCTAATTAGTTTCCATCTCTTCTTTCTCTAATATCAAACTTCCTTCTTCACAATCATTGCATCTCTCCACCACTGTCTGTCTCTACAGTCTCTCATCATCAAGGAACATAAGGCGGGATGTTTATTCAGTACCTACTTTTTCCTTCTTACCTCCTCTCCTCTTCGTCTACCTCTCTCCAGCACCACCACCACCAATGCCACTCTCCACTATTCGTCGCAGCCACCACCACCACCACTGCCATCTCCGCCATCTCCACCACTTTTTTTCCTAACATAAGCTCGCATAGCTCACATTTGTCCGACGTCTTGCGATGCAGGCAAAAATGAGAGGAGAGAATGAAAAAAGAAGAAAACAAATGGAAGGAGAATGTGGAGGAGGAGAAAAATAGGGAAGAAACGTAAAATCAGGAATGGGAGAAGACAAGAAGAAAATAATGAGGAAGAGAGAACAAGAATATAAGTGAAAAAGATTGAGTTGAAACTTGTAGAAGGATGAGGAAGAAACGAAGAAATATACGTGGGCAGGAAAAAAAAAAAACGAAAGAATCAGGAAGGAAAAGAATTTGGATGTGGAGAACTATGCAGAAAAGAATGAAGAATAATACAATGCGGAAAGAGATGAAAATGAGGAAGAGGAGAACGAGGGGCGTAATGAGGAAAGCACTGAGAGAAAGTAACTGCGTGAGGGAAACTGAAGAGGGCTGAAGGAATGACGGGAAGAGGGAGGAGGAAATAAGGGGACTCTAAGGAGATAAGAAAGTGGAAATAAGACAAAGAGAGAAAGTCAGCAG